>NW_006206145.1:1624393-1629952 GCF_000334495.1 Tupaia belangeri chinensis | reverse complement strand
TGCCAGCTCTTTTGAAAATATACAGTGTGAGATCGTAATTGAATTGGATAATTTAGCACAGAAATCTGCCATTTGTGGGCTGAGCCTGGCCACCAGAGACACAGCCACTGGGAACTTAGGAGGCACAGCTAGCTCTTAACCTTACAGAACTTTGATTATTTCCCTGGAAAGTTTCTTCTGTTAGGAAGAAACTTTTTTTAAAAAAAATTTAAATTGGCAATAGTCATAACTAATCTATTGTATTTTATTAAGAAATAGGTGGGAACAAGAAAGTAAATGATTAAAGTTTTTATGATTGATTTTATTTGTCATCTCAACTAGGCCCCATGGTGCCCAGATAGGTGATCAAATGTTATTCAGGATGTTTTTGTGAGAATATTCTAGAATGAGATTAACATTAATTGAAAACCTGAGGGACCAGAAGTTAGCATAATGGCTATGTCGCTGAACTCCCATGTACCTGACCATGGTTCAAGTCCTGGACCTGGTGGCTTAAAACTCATGCCTGGCGTGTGTGCGTGCATGCCCAAGATCCTGAGAGAAGAATGGAGGAGAAGGGATTGCAGTGTGGCCATCCCCCCTGGGGGGTGATTTCTCACTTTCTATCTCTCTGTCTCTCTCTGTCTGTCTGGCGAACGCACGCACCCTATAGCAAAAAAAAAAAAAAAAAAACCTCTCAAAAAAAAAAGAAAACCTGAGTTAGCTGATTGCCCTTCAAGATGTGGGTGAGCATTAACTAACTAGGTGTAGGTCTAAATAGAACAAAAGACTGACCATCCCCCAGAGAAGAAAGAATTCTTCTGCCTATCTGGTATGTGTACAAGCCCTCTGGATATATATATATATATATGTGTGTGTGTGCGTGTGTGTGTGTATATACGTATATACATATACATATATATACACGTATATATGTATATATGTGTGTGTATGCATGTGTGTGTATATATATATATATATATATGCATATATATATTTAACTTTATTTATTTATTATTTAAATTTGACAAGAGAGGGATAGAATGGGGAGGGGGTGGGTGAGAAAGCATGCCAGCTGCTCGGAGACTCAAACCGTGGTGGGACATGTGGGAGTCCTGGGACCTTAGCCACCATGCCATCTGCTGACCTTGAGAATGGAATTGTCTCTTTCCTTTTGCCTCATGCTCTTCTTTACTTTTCGCATGCCTTGACATCTGCATCTTTCTCACAATATTATGACTCTTATGAGAGATGAGAGCAAAATTGTTCTGTTTTTACTAACATATCTCTGAGACTGTTGACTCGTACACATGTGCCTTAATGGTTTTCAAATCATACTGTATTAATTAATGTATACTTAATTAAAAACAAATCAACGCCTGAACCACAATTTTTAATTTATTCTAAAAATGTTCAGATAATGCCTATAGCAGCAACAGTCATCATCAATGGGAAGAAAAGACTATTGTATTTTATTCTAAGCTTACAAAGGTAAAACAAATTCCATTAGCAACCAATATTTTGAGAAACATACTTCTGCTGCCATGCTTCCAACAATCGCAAGAATGTCCTTGTTTTGTCTGGTTTGCTGCCTTCTGAAGACTCTATTATATTGTGAGGACTTAGAGAATAAATCTAACCATTTCTAGAATTACTTTGTTTCTTTCCAAAATGATTTTTCAGTGTTTGCAATTTTGCCAACCTTTCTAAAATTTTACATTAAACAGATGAATCAGGTTTTTTTCACTCTTCCATTCAACCTCCACCAAGGCCTTCTCATCATATTTTAAAAAATAAAAAAGAAGAAGAAGCAGAGGAAGAAGGCCTACACATCCTGCTTCTATTGTTCTCATACCTGGATTTATATTAAGATATAAAGATCACCTGGACTGCCTTGAAAATATACCTAGACCCAGGAATTACCCCAAACTGATCAAATCAGATTCTCTGGGAGAAAGGTCTATTCACTTTTTTAGGTCTGCTCAGAGTTCCAAACCACTTTTCAACCTGTTTTGGCTCCAATATGCCTTTGTGAATTATTCCCCTAACATTCTCTTCCCTGTTCAAACCTCTCCAGTCCCACTGGCTCTTTGTATTTCCTTGAATGAACCACATTTGCATCCATATCAGTAACTTTCACTTAGTGTTTTCATTTTCCCCTGTACTACCCACATTGCTCATTTCTTCTTTTCTTTCCTTCTCGTGAACACTTCCCTCACACCTGATCTCTTGTCAGAAACGTTGCCTTGCTTCACTTTCTTCATAGCACTTATTATTCAGATGTATTCAGATGTATTTTATAGACTTTTTTTTTTTTTGAAGAGGTTTTTGCTATAGGGCGCGTGCGCTCGCCAGACAGACAGAGAGAGACAGAGAGACAGAAAGCGAGAAATCACCCCCCAGAGGGGATGGCCACGCCACAATCTCTTCTCCTCCATTCTCCTCTCGGGATCTTGGGCATGCACGCACACACGCCCGGTGTGAATTTTAAGCCACCAGGTCCGGGACACGAACCATGGTCGACTACATGGGAGTCCAGCAACATAGCCATTATGCTAACTGTTGGTTCCCATTGTATTTTATAGACATGTTGTGCATCCATATTTTCCACCAGAGCATACTATTTTAAGGGAAGAGATATTTCCTGATTTGCCCCTATTCAGTCTTTAATGCTTAAAACTCTTCTTGATAGATAAGCACTTAATAAATAGTGCAGAATTAAAGAACATGTAAATTAAACTCCATTTCAATGACAGGTAGAACATCAGATAGTCTTTTGATTATTTGTCAGATAAAAACCAACAGGTCAGGAAAGTTGTAACCAGGGCATTGAATGCATAACAAACTTTTTTTTTTTTTTAAGTCGAAGGGTGGAGGGAGTGAAAACATTTCCCATGGGGAATGGTCCTGTTGCAGTCCACTCTCCTCCATCTTTCTCTCCTGAGATTTTTGGACACACGTGCATAAATGCAGTTATGTTTTTCAAGCTGCCATTTTCTGGGACTCAGAGTGCTTGGTGGGCCATGTGGGATCCAGCTGTCTAACCACCAGCTCAGGCACTGGCCTCAGGACTCGACTTTGTAAGAATATAGACAGCCTCTGGCATGGGCAAGTTGAGGTAGCTCTATCAACTTTGGATAGTCTGTGGCACAAAAATATTTGATAAATTCTTTAATACCTCAATAAGTCATTTTCTTTTCCACCAAGTGGAAAATGATACTCATTTTCTTTCCTCATACTTGCTACCATGGAGTAGCCGCAGCTGGTCGTCTAGGAAGACTTTTCTTTTTAATAGTTGATTATTATCAAGAAAAAAAGTACAGGATTTTGGAGCAACATGAACTACAGACACAGTCTGTCTTCATTACTTTTTTAGCGTAATCCCTTAGTTAAATAGGCATGGCTATTATGATCAACACAGAGTAGTTTTGGCTTTTTATGACTATCATTAATAAGGTGTGAGGGAGTAATTTCTACCTAGCCTATGGTTCCTATTGGTAACTTTGGATTCCATCCTGCCACAGTTCTGCTTGGTAATCTGCCCTGATCTTTGTCTCCCCCCATGCCTGTATTCATCCCTGTCACGTGGTAAGTGTCGGATGTTGCTGTGCATATCTGCATATGGATGCTCATTTCCATGTCAGTTTCTCTAAGTACTAGCAAATTGAAAGCAGTGACACTGTCTGACTGGTTAGTTGTAATTTGTATCACCGTATTGGTTTCTTCAAATGGCTTTAGTTTTACAAAGATAAGTGTAACTGTTTCTTGGCTTTTCTCTTCAGCTGAAACACAAGGGTGTTTGATTATATTTAGGTCCATAGATTAGCTATTATAATGGTTCCCAAAAGAGGTCCATACTGCTTTTTAATTTTTTTAGAGGTTTTTGCCATAGGGCACGTGCGCTCACTAGAAAGACAGAGAGAGATAGAGAGACAGAAAGCGAGAAATCATCCCCCAGAGAGGATGGCCACGCTGCAATCCCTTCTCCTCTATTCTCCTCTCAGGATCTCGGGCACGCATGCACATGCACCCGGCGTGAGTTTAAGCCACTGGGTCCAGGATTCGAACTGCATGGGATTTCAGCGACATAGCCATTATGCTAACTGCTGGTCCCAGAAGTCCATACTCTTAAGGCGAGTTCACTGCCTTCATTCTCTTTGCATTAGAGGTTTCAGCTCCAACATCTTTAGTCACATTCCAGCAACAATAGGCTAATTATTTGAAGACATGCTTTTCACACATGGAAACTGACTTGACAGCATCACTCACTATAGAACTCCAGTTTTGAAAACAAATCCCCTGTTTCAAGTGTCAGTAAAATATGAACTGAATATAAACCTTGAATTTAAAGTTTTACATCATTTGAGACAGCTCCAGAATCTCCTGCTCTAACCGAGACCAACTCTTTTGTTGCATCAGTTTTTCACAACTATTTTTACCTATCTCCTTGATTACCACCATATCAATCATTGCTATTTGTCATTATGACAGTGAAATGGAAAGAGAGAGATTTTGCCTACAACCTCTGAGCTACAAAGTGAAACAGGGCAAAGTTCCCCCAAAAAACTTACAATACCACCCTTCTAAAAATACCACTACTTGTATCCTAAGACTAAGGGAATATTTCCCTATCTAAATTGATAAGTTTTAAGAAGCATGACATTGTTTCTGGTAAATCCCTTCTATTTTCCAAATCTTAATCCTGTCTCAGATAGAAAGTGTCCTCATATTCTTCTGAATTTGTCAGAGGGCAGGCACCTACACTCAATAGAGAGAAACAGAGCCAGAGAAAAGGGAAAGGGAGAACGCAGTCTCCTGGAGAGTGGTCTCACTGCAATCCCTTCTCCATCTCTTTCTCATCTTGGGATTTAGGGCATACATGCACAAGTGCCCAGAGTTTTTCAAGTTAGAGGGAGCCAGGATTCAAACTTCTTAGTGAGTCATGAGGGCATCCAGCTCCTTTAACCACCAGACCATGGGGATAGCCCTAACCTCATACTCTCACATCTTTCCCAGGCCCCCAAAGCCACTTCAATATTTACCTATCCTCAATCCCATCCTCTTAAAAATTTCATTTGTCTTTTTTTAATTTGGCAAATAAGGTAATAAACAAGTTGTAGTTATAGTCACTAGAGGGAGCTACCTTCTATAGGGTCACTGGAAAAGTCATGAAGCATTTAATACTTTCAACATTCTATGTCTTTGTAACCTGTGCAATTTTTTTTTTTTGGAGAGGTTTTTGTTATAGGGCGCGTGCGCTCGCCATACAGATAGAGAGAGACAGAAAGCGAGAAATCACCCCCCAGAGGGGATGGTCACACTGCAATTCCTTCTCCTCCATTCTCCCCTCGGGATCTTGGGCACGCACACACACGTGCCCGGCGTGAGTTTTAAGCCACCGGGTCTGGGATGCAAACCGCGGTCGACTACGTGGGAGTCCAGCGACATAGCCATTACGCTAACTGCTGGTTCCCTAACCTGTGCAAATTTTACTGAAAGGTAAATATATATGTGTGTATATATATTATATATATATAAAATATATAATCATATAATATATAATATATATAGGTAAATATA
>NW_006206145.1:1617967-1624262 GCF_000334495.1 Tupaia belangeri chinensis | reverse complement strand
TATATATAAAAATATATATATATACATTTACCTATTCCATCCCAGTCCCATCACATGTTAATTTGTTACCTATTTCTGCTATCAACTGGTTTAGGCTGGATCTTCAAAGTGTCAAAATTCCTTGTAATAATAATGACAACATGTAAATTGTCTGTAGTAATAACTGATAGACAGAAAGTTACATTAGAGACAAGCACATTATCTTATAGGCTGTTTTCAAATGTGTGGAATTGTCAGCTGCTTACGTCATTGCTTCTCCCACACTCTGAGTCTTAGGTCACAGCCATATTATGCCCTTTACTGATTTAGTGGTATTTGGCCTCTCTTCTCATGAATAGGCCAGTCCCTGAGACTACTAGGCTTCATTCTGGATTAGAGCAGGGACATAGAAAGGATGAATAGGCAACACACATAATTCCCTTCACAGAGAAACGAGTATTTCTCGCATCCTGTTCCATCTCTACATAGCAGCAACTGAAAACTTGCCAAATTTGCATATGTCAGGTTTACAACAAAGATGCATTGTGACTGTCAGATACAGAATTTAGCAGTCTATTATTTCCCCCAGAAAGCATACATGAAGGTCACAGAGTTCCACGGAATGTTTGATATTACCACAGTATTTTAAATTAGGAGCAAAATCAATCTAAAGTCAATGTTCACTCCAGGTGCCTTGAGTAGTGCTTTTTCAGGGGGCTAATGTGATGAAACAGCTTTAAAAGAAACAACCTTCTTGGTTGAATTTAAACTGTTGAATTCTTTTTGTTCTTATCTTTATCTTGTTCATCTCCAGGAGCTTTGCTATGTCCCCCATAATCAAGGAAATTTCTCATGCCAAAGAAATACGTTTAGAGGCTGTTTTCTTGCCTTGCCTAATATACAAAGATATCACAACGATTTCAAAAGGTTAAACAAGGGAATGTGAAAGGCTTGGCAGAAGTTGGGAGAAAGAAGACAGCAAACTACAGGGTAACAAAGCAGACACACAAATAGGCACCGCTGCTCACATGCTATACCCTGGCAGAAACATCAAGGTTCATACAAGGCAGAGAAATCTAACTGTTACCTGAAGCCATCTAAGGAATTCCCATAAAAGTTACTCTATTGCATTAAAGTGCCTGGTAAAATGTGATCTATGTGGAATATAGGTTTATTACATTGATGTAGACTAAGTTGAATTAACTTGAAGTATTTCAAAAAGCTTTTCAGATTCTCTGTAAAGGAAAAAAAAATCAGAATCTATGAATATATATTTTTAAAAAGGGGATTTGGTGTAACAATCCAAAGAGGTATTATTTCAGAATTTCTGAAGTTCGGGAAGATCTGGAATTGTCTGTCAATGTGGGTATGGGGGGGGCACATCACTGCTACGTAAGCAGTGGGCTCTTTGGAAGTGTTCAGTCTATAGTGCATGTTATAGAACAGCTATGTCCAAAGAAAATAAAATAGGAACCAAAAACATGAGCCACACATGTTATCATTAATTTATCATTATAAAATTCCCTTGTAATTATAATAGAAAATGAAAGAGGTTGAGATTATTTAAATAATACATTTGATTCAAACTAATACATATAAAATGTTATCATGAAACATGAATCAGTATAAGACATTAGTTATTTTATATTCTTTACAAAGCATAGAAAATGTCACAGAAATGTCACTTAACCTTAAAATGTGGACTAGTGGGGCCAGCAGGTGCCATGGTAAAGGCTCTGGATCCTACATGATCAACTCCACAGTTTAAATTCTATATCCTGCAGCCTGAAAAACATGTCTGGTGCATGCACGAGAGGTGCTCAAAATCCCAAGAGGAAGATAGAGGAGAAGGGATTGTGGCATGGCCATTCCCTTGAGGAGCTTTCTCACTTTCCTTCTTGTTTTCTCTTTGTCTCTCTCTGGCAAGGACATGTATTTTATGCCAAAAATCTAAAAAAAAAAAAAAGTGGACTAATAATATTTTAACAGTTACAGAAGAATTGGAAAGTACAGTTAGACATTTCCCAGATGTGGTAACAAATCCATTCTCTAACGTGAATTTCACTTTTAATATCTATTTTAATATTGCTTTTTTCCATTCTTTGATGACTGGACTTTTAATTGGGTGGAATAGCTACAAAGAGGGCTTCCTTAGTCAAGAACAGAGAGGAGAAGCCACACCGAGGACATTGGTCATTCTCAGGAAAGCACAATGCATATTAACTTGTCTGCTTCACAACCTTGAATGACAACAACGAATAAAAATGTAACAAATCCTAACAAAAAATTGATGTGATAAAGGAATGAAATCCATATTTTTTGGCCATTGGCTTTCTTCCAGTAGCATCATGGAGAAATCAAACTCCTCACAGGGTATAGTAAAATAGAGAGAAGCCAGACATGTATGTCTGTTGAAAACTAATGTTAATCAGTGTGACAGAGGGCAAAGAGCTCTCCAGGGAAGAGTCCTGTTGGACTTAACAGAGAAAAAGAATGATCAGCATTGAGAGATGCCTCCCCTGTGAAAGCCGTGAGCCCAAACTGAACTTTGGCGTATGGACAGCACTTTCTCAAGGGCAGAAGAGAATGTCAGTGAGGCAATAATGTGAGAATTCTCAGGGAGCATTTTTTTTTTTTTTAAAGAAAATAAAGTCTGGATTTCAAGGATACTATTGTTATTCTTCACTGATCATACGTCACAAGAACAGCTGCCTTATTTTGGGTTGTGAGATCTTGTCAGACTTAAAATCTACTGAGAAGAGAATGAGATAAATATCCTCTGATTCTTATGCTTTGTTGTCACTGTTTCTTCCTAATACCATGCTCATTGGGAAGTTTGGTTCAGAGGGCAAAGGCCTAACTGAGGTCAGTCAGATCCCCGTATCAAATAATTGCACTGAATGTTTCTTGGCACAAAGGATTATGTACCAGACTGAGTGAAGAGGATGTATGAACAGGGTATGTTTCTTTTTTCTTTTTTTTTTAATTTAAATTTATTTATTTGCATTCATTCACTGTACATCATTACAGCACACAAAATAAGTTTTTTCCATCCAGGGTACACTGTATATTGTCTCAATCAAGCACATCAACAAACATGTTATTGTCAGCAAATAATTTTCCATTTCTTGTTTTCTGTATGTTTTGCTTTTTTTCCCCCATCCTTGATTCCCTATCTCTTACCCTCTGCCATCTCCCACTCTCCTCCCACACTGCCTCTGGTATCTATGTTTGCTTTCTATACTGTTTTTCCCCCACATTTTATTGAATTGTATGTTTCTAAGGGAGAAAGTAAAATCCCACAGATCAGATTAGAAGGGCTGAGTTGAAGGTTTCAAATGCTCAAAGAGGAGAGACAGTAAGCAGTAATGGGGTCAAACAGACCTACCGGCACTTCCCTGGCAATCAGATCCTTTCTAGTAGGAGATATGAAGGGTGTTTGATATTTTAGGACCTGGTTAAGAAGGAAGAGCAAAGATGCTTCTGTTGGTGCAGGTCAAAAACTTTGGTTTTATTGTAGATTTTTCTTCTTCTTTCCTAACTTATATCCAGTTTGCATCATACCCTGTTAGATTTACTTTCAAAATATATCCAAAATTCTGACCTCTTTTCGCACCTGATACTGCACCTACACATTGCCGGTGTCCTCCATCCCACACCTCAATCACAGCACCAGCCTTCTAACGAGGTCCTATTCTGTCCTCTCAACGCGGTCTCTCCCTACAGAGCGAAATCCTTTTAAAGCGTGAGACAGATCATATCAATCTTCTATTCCGAATCCTTTTACTTTCTGTCATCTTACTCAAAACAGAAGTGCGTACCTGGACTCGGATCTGAAATGCCTTACGTAACCTGCCTCCCTCTCTCCACCTGCAACTGCAGCTCTGACTTCCCAGCTTTTATTTTCTTGCTTGCTCATGCTGCACACTGAGCTTCTTATTGCTTCTCAAAAACCCCAGTCACGGGAACAAGTAGTTAGCATAATGGCTATGTCTCTGGACTCCCACGTAGTCGACCGCGGTTTGAGTCCCAGACCCGTTGGCTTAAAACTCACACCGGGTGCGTGTGGTGCATGCCCAAGATCCCGAGAGGAGAATGGAGGGGAAGGGATTGTGGCGTGACCAATCCCTCCTGGGGGGTGATTTCTTTCTTTCTGTCTCTCTGTCTCTCTCTGTCTGTCTGTCCAGCGCACGCACCTTTTAGCAAAACAAAACAAAACAAACAAAAAAACCCATTCACCACTCACCTGCAGGACTTCAAGCTTGAAGGTTGCTCTAGCTGATGTCTGTCCTCTGCCCAGAGACTCCCTGTAATCACCACATTACATTGTTTCTCGTTCCCTGAGACCTCCAATTTCCCAAATCTTACGGTATTTTCTTATGGTTTTCTCTTTGGACTGTAAACCTATTTAACACAATGTATACAATTTCCTATTTACCATGTTCACTGTCTGCCAGTTGACACTTAAATATAAGCTCCAGGGGGGGAGAGATTTTCTCTTCATTGTGTTTAGCTATATTCACTGCATATAAAGAATTGGGGGGCACGTAGTACGCATCCAATAAATGTAAGGTGACCAGAAAATGTGTAGAAAAATGAAATTAAAATATGAGTTTATTTTGGTGGAAAAAATTGAAATCCATGTGTGGCTTTTTCATAATGCACATGTTTTATAAACTCTTTGAAGATAAGACGCAGAAGAGTGAATATAGTTAACAACAACTTACTGTCTCTCTCAGAGTAACTTAAAGAGAGGATTTTACATGACTGTTGCCACCATGGCTAACCCATACTGCCAGTCTGACAGAGCTACTCTATGGTTTCAACTATTAGGTCACTGGTAAAGCCATGATGTATTTTTCTATGTTTTTCTATGCAAAAATATGTCATGACTTTCCCGACAACCCAATATATCACATTCTTTACAAGATAAAACTGTAGAGGCAATAAACAAATTATTGGTTGCCTGTGATCTTGGGGATGAAGGAAAAGGTTAGAAAGGTAGACTTTAAGGGATATTTAGGTGGTAAAAATATGTGTATGGGGATCAGTAGATGGCATAATGGTTAGGTTGCTGGACTCCCATGTTGTCAATTGTGGTTCAAGTCCCAGGCCCGGCAGCTTAAAACTCACATTAGGTGCATGTGTTTGTGTGTCCAAGATCGCTAGTAGAGAATGGGGGAGAAGAGATTGAAGTGTGGCCATCAACCCTGCAAGGTGAGTTCTCACTTTCTGGCAAGTACATGTGCCCTATAGCAAAAATCCCTCTTAAAAAAAAAAGATTATGTGTATGAAAATGTAATAGTGGATGCATGTCTTTATGCATTTGTCAAAACTCACAGAGCTGTGAAACAGAGTGAACCTTCTTATAAACTATGGACTATAGTTGGGATCAGCAGATGGCATAATGGTTATGTTGCTAGGCTCCCACATAGTCAACTGTGATTTGAGTCTTGGACTGGCAGCTTAAAACTCATGCCAGGTGCATGTGTGTGTGTGTGCCCAAGATCCTGAGAGGAGAACGGAAGAGAAGGGATTGCTGCGTGGAGAGGTGATGTCTCACTTTCTGTTTTTCTGCCTCTCTCCAGCAGGTGTACACACCCTATAGCAAAAAATTCTCTCTAAAAAAAAAGGAAAAAAGAAAGAAAACTATGGGCTGTAGTTAATAAGAATGCATACATGTTGGTTCATTAGCTTTAGTAAATATACTTTACCAGTACAAAATGTAAATAACAGATGAAACCTGAATGGTAGTGGTGGGGTGCTGAGAAGTTACATGAGCTATGTATACTATTTGCTCAATTATTATATAAATCTAAGAATTTACTAAAAATTAATGCCTCATAACTAGTTTTAAAAAATAAAGGGAGAAAGAAAAGAAAGATCCAGTTTTATGTAGGCAGGAATTAGAGACTCGTGAATATTTCCAGTAGCCGTGGGTTTAAAGACTAACAATACTCAGTTTGCTTGTTTACTGCTAATGTTATTGTAGCAATTGTAAACTGACATTTATCATAAATAGTCCTGCACATCATAAAATAAATCCCAAGGGTTTTATGTATGCCAAAAAGGGTTCTCAACATGTAAATGGGCTCCCTTACTTAGCAGTAAAAATCCCATAAGATTTCTGCTCACATAATAAATCAAACAGTATATTATTGGGAAATATTGGAATTAAAATGGCTTGTTGATTTTCATTTTAAAACTTTGTAAAGGAGGGACGTAAAACAGGGAAATGAATTCAGCCACAGCCCAGGATGGGCAATCTTTCAGCCTGCTAGCCACAAGAGAGACTGATGATGTTGATTGTTAGCAA
>NW_006206145.1:1570622-1617946 GCF_000334495.1 Tupaia belangeri chinensis | reverse complement strand
GACAAGTCAGGGTCCCAGGAATGATTCTTCAGAAATAGTTCGTGTGTATGAACAAGAACAAGTGGGCAGGCAAGTTAATATCTTCAACTGGACTAATATACAATGTAGTCAGGATGAGAAAATTTGTTTGGTATGCTGTAATGATATACAGTGATTGGATGCAAAAAATAATAAATAAATACATAAATTAGAAAAAAAGAGAACCACTTTGAAGGAAAACTGTTTACTATAACAAGTTGATTTTTCCTCTTCTTTTATTTATTTATTTATTTATTTATTTGGAGAGGTTTTTGCTATAGGGCACATGCGCTCGCCAGACAGACAGAGAGAGACATAGAGACAGAAAGTGAGAAATCACTCCCCAGGGGGGTTGGTCACGCAGCGATCCCTTCTCCTCCATTCTCCTCTCGGGATCTTGGGCACGCACGCACATGCGCCCAGTGTGAGTTTTAAGCCACCAGGTCCAGGACGCGAACCGCTGTCGACTACATGGGAGTCCAGCGACATAGCCATTATGCTAACTGCTGGTTCCCTGCTTGTTCTTGATCTTTTGTTATGAAATTCTGTGTTTTATGTTTGTTCGTTTGTTGTTATTTTTAATCACTCTCTCACTTTTGGGAACGTTAACAAAAATAAACAACAAATGAAGTAACTAAAGAGATAACAGGTAAACACACTTATCCTAGGTTGTTTTTTCTTTCATATTACTTTGTCTATGTAAACAGAGCAATTCGCTAAATATGTGAAGATAAAATTTATCTAGAAAACAGATTGGTATACAAAATGCAAGAGTATGCAAAGAAGAGCCAGAGAACTGTGAGGAAGAAGAGGTGTGGACCCTCTTGCTTATTGGCTGTAATTGCTCTCTCTTGACTTGAGAATGACTTTCATAAGACTCTCTCAAGATAAAAAAAATATAAATTTAAAAAAAGAAAAAGATAGTCCCAGGTCTTCAGAGTACCCTGCTGAGAGCACCACTTTCACTGCCAGTAAATTGGTTCAGACAATTTCTGCTAATGAACTTTCTCCCAATCTTGTCCCTTCCTATATCTCCATAAGACCTTCCCCTGTTACCTCCATCCAGTATAGACACTTTCAGAGCAACTGACATGTATCATGATTCTTTGACGTGTATAATAGACTCCAGGTTTTTCAGGGTCAGATGTCCTTTATACCCAGCTATTCTATTGATCAGTCAGATCATGATTTGTTCTTTGCGTGACCAATAATTTTTTTTCTTACAGAATTTGTTTTATAGTTGCTCTTTTTGACTCAACCAGTATAAACTCTGCATATGTGATGAAAAAATATTTCCAATATGATATTAGAAATAGGATACACCTGATTTAGTCACATAGTTGTGAGTCGTAGTCCACTTTGAGATTTTTAAATAATTATTTACTTAATTTTATTTATTATTTTTATTATTTAAAATTTCCTACAGGGCACATGTACTCACCAGAGAGAGACACAGAGAGAAAGAGAGAGGGAAAGTGAGAAAGTAAGCAGCCAGGTCCGGGACTCAATTCGCAGTTGGCCATGTGGGAGTCCAGTGCATGAACCACCAACAACCACCTGCTGGCCCCCTCTCTGAGTTTCTGAAACAACACACTCAATATACAAAAGTATGAGAGCCCATCAAGCTTCATCTTGACAAGGGAGCGAGGATCTCAGCCTTAGGCTCAGGCAAATGACCAGGAACTTTTATAAGGAAGCAAAAAACATGGATGCATCTAGCTCCCAACCCCTTACCAGTACATAAATGAAGCAGCAAAAATGTACATTTTTTTTAAAAGAAAATAAATAGTTATATATTTTCTAATGTTTTTCCCACCAGTCTTCACACCTTCCTATACCATTTTTGGAGATTATGAAAAAGAGCAGGTACTTTGTAGACCAGCAGTTTGCTCTATTTTCTGCTACAAGACCCACAAATATAATTGCATCATCTCTCCCCTCCCATTAAAAGGGAATAGCAATATCTTTCTCTAGAAACTCATATTTTAAAAATAATGTATTTTCTATCTTTATAACCCTTCAATAGTTTCAATTTCACTATGATAAGGTGAGAAATCCATACAATGGTTTTCACGGCTTTGAAAGGCATGGCTGTTACCTTCCTTTTCAACCTTCTCTTACAATGCTCTCCACTCTTCTTGTGAGGTCTTTGTTCCTGCCACTGGCATTTCCTGACATATGCATGTTCCTTCTTCCCTGAGCTGCTAGGCACAAGAGGGTAGTTACTAGCTGGAATATGCGTCCCATTTACCCTGATATTGCTTGACCTCTTTGTACTCTGCCTTCAGACATTTATTAAATGCTGGCTGTAACCTTTTTCACTGTTATAGTCTCATAGATTATATATGTTTGCTTCCCATCTTAGTTCCTCAGCTAGAATATAAGCTTCTTCAGAGAAAGACAATTGGATATTTTATTTATTGTTTAATCTATAAAACTTAGAACAGTTACTGGTATATAGAAGTGGTTAAATAAATACTTCATTGAATGAGTATTTAGTGAATTAATGAGAAAAATATTTCTAAAGGTAACTATTCCATGATATCATCAGATTAAGTTAGATAATTTTGTTATAAATTTGTATAACATCCTATTACAGGTCCTGATGCTTCATATTATTTATAATTTTTTTTAAAAAATCAATAGTGTGGGGCCAGCAGATGGCATGGTGATTGAGGCACTTGACTCCCACATGACTGACTCCAGTTCAAATCCTGGGCCCGTTGGCTTACTTTCTCACTTTCCCTCTCTCTCTCTGTGTCTTACTCTGGTGAGCATATGTGCCCTATCGCAAATTAAAAATAATGATACTAATAAATAAGTAAATAATTTTTAAAAATCAATAGTGCATCCCTGTAGTTGAACATCAGATATAATTTAAATACCTGAATGATAAGTGAAAACAAATTTCTCTATACCCTAATCTTCTACCTACTCCTATCTATTTACAATCATTTAGATTTTTTAAATTTTGATTTATTTATTTTACATTCATTCACTGTACATAATCACAGCATATGAAATGAGATTTCCCATCCAGATACAGTGTATATTGGCTTAATCAATAATATTACTATACGTGTTATTACCAACAAAGTTTTTCTTTCTTGTTTCTTATATGTTTTGCGTTCCCCCCACTTTGATTCGGCTTAATCAATAATATTACTATACGTGTTATCACCAACAAAGTTTTTCTTTCTTGTTTCTTATGTTTTGCGTTCCCCCCGCTTTGATTTCCTACTTCTCACACTCTGACATTCCATACCCTCCTCTGACAATGTCTCTGATATCTACAGTTGCTTTCCATACCTTTTTGCTTTTCTTCACATTTCATTGATGTACAAAAAAATCCCTTAATTAAACACTTTCAATAGAAAAATCAGTTGATATATACATATTTATAAACACGTGTTTGACTTTAGGCATAAAAGTCAGTACAAGAAGCATAAAGTAGCACCTAGCTGAGGCTATATAACTTACTGTGGTCATTAAATAGGTATTTTTTAAATGTGTTTTATAATTTCTAGAAAGAAGTTTTAGCTTTAATAAGTTAAAATAAAACAATATTAAGAGAAAATCACTTAAGACTTAAAGCCAGGAAAAAGGTTAAGATTCTATTCAAATAGTAGGTAGATGAACCTATCAACAGCTCAAGAGATGGCAAAATACTTTAAATCTGGAAAACGAAGTATAGGAGAAAATCGGTCATTTTTTTTTTGGAGAGGTTTTAAAATCAGTCATGTTTTAATCAAAAGTCATAAGTTCTATTTCTCTAGTTCAGTCTCAGAATTAATCTCTCTTCTGTTGTGGTAAAATCTTTCCATTTAAATTCTGGAAGTTAACATTCAATTCTAGACTTGTCCCTACCATTAGATTAACCATTTTCTTGGTTGTTTTTTGGACTCTTATTTCTGTGTGTCTTTAATTTTCCTGGTTTGGTACTCCCTTCCGAACTTTTTGGAGAGCTGGTCTAATGTGGTCATTTCTTTCAGGTTTTGTTCATCTGAGAATGATCTTGTCTTTTATCTGGTATTAAGGATAATCTTTCCAGGTATAGAATTCTTGGCTGGAACTGCTTTTCACTCAATGCTTTGAATATATTTTCCCATTCTTTCCTTGCTCACTTTGTTTCTGATGAGAGGTCTGTTGTCATCCTGATGGGATATCCTTTGTAGGTAACTTAACATTTTTCTCTTGCCAATTTTTGATTCTTGTCTTTGTTAGTCTGGTTATGATATGCCTTGGAAAAGATCTTCTTGGGTTGATTCTATTTGGGGTCCTTTATATTTCTTGGATCTAGATATTTGAATGCCTCTCTAGGTTTAGAAAGTTTTCTTCCAGGATTTTGTGGAATAGATTATCAATGCCCTTAGTTTCTTCACTTTCCAGGATACCGATTATCCAGATGTTTGGATGTTTAGTGGTATCTAATATTTCTCGTATATTATTTTCATCTTGTTGGGTTATTTTCTCAGTCTTTTGGTGAATTTTTCTAGGACAGAGGTTCTCTTATACATCTGAGATTCAATCTTCTGCATGATCAAATCTGCTTTTTGTACTTTCAAGGGAGGTTTTTATTTCCTGTATTATAGCCTTCACATCTAACAGTCCATTTGATTCTTTTTCATGGTGTGTATTTCCTCTTTCAACTCATGCAAGAACTCTCGTACCTCCTGGAACTTGTTGATTCTTTTCTCCTGCATCTTCTGGTGTTCATTGTCTCTGTTCTGCACCTCTGTTAGCTTTGTCACTATAAATATTCTGAATTCTTTATCTGACATTTCCATGAGTTCTATCATACTTTCTGTGAGTGAGGAGTGGTTCTTTTCCCTTGGAGGCGAATATTTCCTTGGTTTCTCATATTTCTGGTGCCTCTGGGGTGGTTTTTGGTCATCTGATGAATTATATGTATTTTTATAATTTCTTAAAGTTAAATCTTAGTGTTCAGTGATGTGCAGGAGGAAGCGATCTACAATCTCTCTGCAGTTCTGTTTTTCTCTCAGTCTGGTGGCTCTTGGGGTCTGAAGGGTGAAGTCTGAGCAGAAACTCTTTGGTTGTCTTACAATCATTTACATTTTTATTCCTGATAAAAGCAGCAGTAATATTTTGATGTCTATTTAGTTGCCTTTCACCAGCTTGTTAATATGTGATTAGGTGCCAAGTTTACTTTTTATGATTTTTGTACCATTTTGTAGATGTGAACCTTGTTCAAATTCATGTTAACCTATTGGCTAGAATATCGTACATGATTACATATACTAGACAATCATACATATAAAAAAATAAATATTCTATTACAGACTAGGTGAAGAGGCTCCAAGATTACATGGAAAGGAAGAGAGACCCACCTGTGCCAAGGTACCAGATGCATGAGTAAATCCACCTTGGACCTTTTACTTTGGACTCGCCAGAGAAAAACCATTAAGTGGTTCAAACTAAGCCATCTATTGATAATCTAGACAAGTATAGAATATCTTGGTGAACAAAAAGATTATTTTCTTAAGCCCCCAACAAATCAGTACCAGAAAACATCCTGAGCTTTTACGTGGTTGTGTCGTATTTGGTTTATTCTAGGAGCTGTTCAAAAGCAAGGACTGAATATAGGACATGACAAGAAGATTAGAGGTTTTCGGACAAGCATATGACATAGCAGCTATGTCGCTGGACTCCTACATGCCCTATCACAGTTCAAGTCCCAGACTCAGTTGCTTAAAAAAATTTACACCAGGTGTGTGTGCATGCGTGCTGATATATATATATAGAGACAGTGAGCTCACTCACCCTAAGGCAAAAGCCTTCTAAAAAATAGATTAGATGTTTAAATAGAGGACAAATAACTTTTTTAGGATATTGTAGCAAATATTGAGATTTATTTTAAGAATAATGGGACATTATTGATGAGATCTTCATGGAGAAGTGACATTAAATGCTTTTCATTTTAAAAATATCCCTCCAAGTGGAGAGACAGGTATATTTCAGAAAGGCAAGACCGATTTCAGAAAGGGGACCTAGGAAGCATCCCTTTGCAATAGTTAAGGAAGAATATGGTCATAGTTCAACACATTATTACATCAATAAAAAGAAAATAGACACACTTGAAATATATTTAAGAAACAGAATTGACAAGTGGTTTCTAAAATGAGTCTCTTCTCTGTCACATCAAGGTGGTAAGGTGGGCTATTTATCAGCCACCTCTTAGGCAATAGGGTAAAAGCAGAATTTTACATATTCCCACAACACAGGTTAAGATATTTAGTGGAAAATTTGCAATGCTAGCATAGGGGTAAGAAAACAAAGAACAGTTACCCAATTAACACATGGTTAGAAGTCCTGGATCCAGGTTTTACCCCCACAAAGTGGATCTGCTTTTCAATAAAGATATCTCACAATTCTTGTTTGTATTTCTTCATATAAGAGATTAGCCTTCTTTAAGAAAGAAAGAAAAAAAAATATCAGTGCACGTAAGAAAGAAAGAGCTAGCTGAGTACCCTCCACAGGGTCTGGTCACTCTGCTATGCCCTTTCCAGTCCCCCACATCACTGGATCCTGGGCACTTGTGCATGTGCCCAGCGTGTTTCAGGCTGACCTGGCAAGGATTTGAACTGCAGTCATCAGGTGAGATCTGGCTTCTCTTGAGCAGCACATTACCACCGCTTCATGGAGTGGGCCCTAGATTTGTTGTTTAAGAAGATGAACATGTATGCTGTTTGAATGCCATGCTATTCATACTGGCTGCCAGCCCCTCACAGGTATTTGAGCACAATAGCTGTGCAGCACATGCTCCCGTCGGGAGCCATCAAAAATGGCAATCCAGGGAAGGTGCTGGAACCCATTCCTTTTTGGGGAAGAAGCAATCTTCATTACCATGTGGGTCATTGTCCAGCATATGCAGAGTGAGTTCCCACGGTCATTTTTAGTCATTCTGTTTCCTATATCAAAGCAAAACATTCTGAGAAATTTGTAGTGTTTTGGTATAAAAAGAGTAAAGTCTAGGTTTCTGACTTAAGAATAGAAAATTTGTAGTATCATATACTAATGTGGAAAATTGAAGGATGAGTAATATCGAGGTTAAAAAAAAGTAAGAATTTGCTTTGCACATGATGCCTTTGCGATCACCCCTGAGACGTCTAATCTTTAATCTTGACAGTGAGTGTTTAGTTAGATGAGTTTGGAGCTCAAAAGAGAGATAAGTCGTGGAGACATACATTTTGAAGTCATCAGCATATAGATAGAATTTAAAGTCATGGGAATATATAGCCCACCAGAATAAAGTGAAGAAAAAAGATTTGGAGTGTCTCAGGGCACTTCAAATTTCAGAAATTACAGAGATGTAGACAACTACCAAATAACCCTGAGAAAGAATGACCAGTGAGGTAAGAGGGGAACTGAGAAGTTTCTGTTAGATGTCCTGAAAGTCAAGTGAAAAGAATTTGTTTTACATGCTGCCAATGGGTCACGTTAGAGGAGGGCTAACAATCTATGTCAGATTGCTAACTGGGCAAAGTGCTAACTGGGCACTCCTTTTTAACTCTGATAACAATGACCCCCCTGGAGTGTTGGAGACAAGGACTCCTATGCATGCATTTAAGATAGAGTGAAAGGAGATGGGCCACTTAGCACCACAGATTAACTGCTGTGCAGCTGGATCCCATGCAGCCAATTGATATCCGAATCTCATCGAGGGATGCTTGAGAAACACCCCACGTATGTGTTTGTGTGTGTGCACATATTCAGGACCCTGATGAGGAAAGAAAGACGAATGGAGGACCATTGCTGCATGACTCTGCCTCCATGCCATTGGGGGTCAACTTTTCTCTATCTTTGTGGTGCATGCCTGAGCTCTTTGACATATATATATGTTTAAAAAAAATGTGAGAGGATTGGAGATGCAAGTGTAGGAAACAGCTATTTTGAGGTATTTTGCTTTGAAAGGGAGAAGATAAGTGCTATGCTGGCTAGCGTATTTGTTGTTAATAGTTTCTTATAAAAATGGAAATGCATTTATATGTTCACTCACAAAGCTGCAGGTGCAGGAGGATGCTCTGAGATGCTCTCAGCTTTACAGCTGGAATAAACTGAGATTATATTCTATAATTAAGCAGGTCTTCCCCATATCCCTGAAAGGCACTTGATCTTAGCATGAAGCAAATTATAGCAAACCTACACTCTGTCAGTCTACCTATCTGTCTGTCTTGCATAAAAAATTGTAGAGATGAAAGCTATAGGATTTTCTTCTTTTTTTTTAAGATTTTATTCTTAAAGTATGTTTTAAAGGATAACATAAGAAATAGTACACAAAATATAATCTAAAATTTAGTGGATCTTACTATAGGAGCATGCCCTGTGTCAACATTTCCCAGGTTAAAGGAAATATAATTCATATGCAGAAGTCTAAGATGTGTCTTTTCCCAAATCACTGATCTCTTTCTTCTTCTCAATTAAATTATAATAAGTTCAAACACTGCAAATACATTTTTGGATTCTTTTTTAGCTTTTCAATGAATATGGAAAAGTTTCAACTTATAAAACAGTAGACATCATGACATGCAGAACCCCCATTTATCTCCTTCCAGTCTTCAGTAACTATCACTCATGGACAATGGTATTTCATCTGTAAAGTGAGTCTCTAAACGTAGCCCCTATATCAGTGACCTTAGCACCACTCCAAAACTTGTCTGAAACGCAAATCTTCAGGCTTCATTCTAGGCCTCCTGGATGAATCATCAACTCAAGGGGCGAAGCCTAGCAGTCTGCATTTTACCAAGTCCTTCAGGTGATTCTAATGCACAATCATGCTGAAAATTATTCATCTGTATTGTCCATCGCCCTGCTAGATTAATTTTTAATTTGGTATATATTTTATACAACATTGTATATCTTTTGATTTCTGCCATAAATATTTCAGTCTGACATCTGATATAATTAACAATACATTGTGGACATCAGTAAATTTCCAGTCAGTATGCAGATTATTTATCATATTTTATTTGCTCAAATCAGAATCCAGATAAGGCCTCTGCACTGCAATTGGTTGAATGCGTATTTCAGAGATTTACCTCTAGTTCCTTCTTTCCCTCATGGTTCCTCTTGCTCTCCTCTCTTGTTCCTCTCTCCACCTCTCTATGTTAGCACTGTGCTTTGATTATATTTATCATCTATTCATCTATTTTTGTGTGTCTTTCTCTGTGATCTGTGTCTACCTTTATCATTTATATTTCTCTCATTTTTTAAAACTTTCATAAGATTTTTTTTCTTTTTTGCCATCAAGTGCATGCACTCACTGGAAAGGAGAGAGACAGAGAGAGACAGTGAGAGGGAAAGCGAGAAATCATCCTCAAGGGGGTGGGAAGATGGCCACACCACAATCCCCTTTCCTCCATTCTCCTCTTGGGATTTTGGTCACACACGCACACATATCCATTGTGGTTATCAAGCCTCTGGGTCTGGGACTTGAACCGGGGTCAATCATGTGGGAGTCAAGCACTTTAACCACTATGCCACCTGCTGACCCCTTTCTCACTTACTTTTCACAGTAATTTAACAATAAATATTTTAACTACAGGGCACCTATGCTTGCCAGAGACAGACAGAGATGCCGGGGAGAGGACGAACCTCCCCAGAAGGGATGGTTATTCCACAGTCCCTTCTCCTCCATTCTCATATCAGGATTTGTTGGCATGCATGTGCATGTTCTTGGGCTGTTCTTCAAGCTGCTGGGTCTAGGACTGAACTTTACAGTTGGCCATGTGGGATCCAGCCACCTTAACCTCTACGTCATCAGGTGGTCCATTGAAAAATTTTATTTGATAAAAATGTTATCAAATAAAATTAATCATTTGTTCTGTGGGGTTTCTCAGAGTCTGGGCTTTGCTTGCTCTATCTCCTTGAGAGTGAGTATGTGCATCACATAACAGGTTCATCTGCTCCTGTGTCTCCTCTGGATTAGTGACTGTCTCGATTAGATATTATTTTTCTGGGAAATGGAAGAATTAATTTTTTGGCCCCAGTGCCGTGTTCTTGCTATTATAGGGAAAGGAAGGGACCAAAGAAATAAGGATTTATAGATTACAGCAGAGATTATGGCCTCTAGAATGGAAAAAGAATAGGCTAGCTGGAAAGTCATGGAATTAGCAAGAGAGCTGTGATTTTTTTCCCCATGCTTTGAGTAAATGGTAGGAGAAATGAAAAGTGAGAAATAATTGAGGAGTATGATAATGAAAAATAGCCTTGATGACTAGAAATATATATATATATAAAAAATGAGGTGACTTTGTCAAAGATAAATCCAGGGTTCAATCCTGGGTTCTTGAGATTGTGGTGTCACTCACAAAATAGTGTTTAGATGAATGCTAGAAGAGGCGGATATTTCTGAAGGAAACAGTTGCATTTAATTTATAGAAAATGCATTTATGACAGCAGTTTAGATGATCCATAGACAGCTGCAAAGTCCTCAGATACACCCTGCCCTATTTTCCCTCCTCTTTTATGTCTGCGTAATAGGACTTCTTGCCTCTGCCACATTGCCTCACCTTTATTACCTGCTTACACATGAAAAATTAAACCCTCCCTGTTAGTCTAGGCAAAGAACAATCTAATACTTTATTTTTTATTTGCTGTCTTAATCATATTGACCTCTTTCCACAATTATTTTTTATGAGAGGTTTTTGCTATAGGGCACACACGCTAACCAGAAACACAAGGAGAGAGAGAGAGACAGCGAGAAATCACCCCCCAGGGGGGATGGCCACACCGCAATCGCTTCTCCTCCATTCTCCTCTTGGGATTTTGGGTATGCACGTACACGTGCCTGGTGTGAGTCTAAGCCACGAGGTCTGAGACTTGAACCATTGTCAACTACATGGGAGTCCAGGAACATAGCCATTACACCAAACTGCTGGTCCCTCTTTTTACAAAATTTTAAAAAATTCCATTTAATACATGGTTAAAAGTAAAAATTCCTATCCTAATTAATTAATCAGACTCTTAAGACTGCTTTTGTGTCATATCATTCTTGGGACTCTCGGGTTGGGAGAGAATGCCCTATTTTATCCATGGACCCTCTCCTTGGTTTAGCTTCTGTGTATTCACATAATCCCCTCAGGAGTGTAGCGTGATTTTTTTTCTTCTTCTGTGTTGATGTTCACAGACAAAAAAATGATTGGAAGTGATCTCGACACATTCCTTTGCTCATTGGAGAGTTGGTTTATTTTAAGAATAATGTGAAAATAAATGATTACTTTGGGGAATTAATTTGAAGAATGAATAAGATGACACACACTAAGAACCTAAAAACAAATGCTCTGACACAAAATGTATTTTATAAAGAGGATTATGTAAAGTTTTTAGTCCATCTCTAGGAGAACAGTCTAACCTACACAATTTTCTTGGTGCTATCAACATAGAACAGAATTTGCGCCGGCAGGTGGCATGAAGGTTAAGGGGGCGGGATTCCCACATGGCAATGACTATGGTTGGAGTCCTGGACAAAACTTTAAAAAAAAAAAAAAAAAAGAACAAAGAATTCAAGGACAGATTCCTCCTTCTAGTTCCAATTCAGTTTTATAATTTACTTATTCAAAAGGTGTGCTACCTAGGAGGTTATGGGCACAAACAGTATCTTGTGTTGTAATATTGCTGCTTCTTGCTCCACATCAAAACTGTATTGTTTAAGTCTAGTTCTCAGAGAATAATAAAACAGTAAAAAAATGCATTGATTCCCAAGAAATGAGGTGTACCTTACTATGTTACTCAGTTGGTGACTAGCTAATTACAGAAGAGAATCTGAAATACGGTAATTGAAGGAAACATCTTGGAAAATAACTTTTAGAAATGAGTATGTCTAGAGATGTGTAATTCAGATTTGCAACTCACATACTGAACATTCTAATAATCTCTTATTGAATTCCACCAGCAAGCGCATAAAAATGGCAGCCCAAATTAGTTTTTTTACATATATCTGAAGAACTTTGTTCACAGGGAAAAATTAACACATGAACACTGCAGGCTATGAGAAACATAGTTCTGTTTTTGTTTCTGCTGTCAGAAGAAAAGACTCTCTTCCCTCCTCCCTCCTACCATCTTTCCTACCAGAAGGAATTGTGATGTGGCCTCCTCCCTCTTACCACCCCTCCCTTCTCTCTTCCTTTGATCCTTCTCTACCTGTCTGTTTTCAGACAGTGGAAGACAAGAGATGAGGTGAAAATTCAAGTGCCAAGATATTAGTGACTGATCTGACATCTCCATGAAACCTACCACTTGTCATAGTTCATAGTAAGTAGATGATGTTTAACAGTTCATTAAAATTAAGCATATATGCAGTGTAGCAGCTGAAATTGTTTACATATCAGAACTAGTTTCATTGTTTTTGTATGTTCAAAGTCTGAAAAATAAAGTCTTTCATTACATTTGTTCACATAGTTACTTTTCAATTGCTTTTCAGAAAAGAAAATCTTTCTTTGCTGTGGCATCCTTATACACAAGAGCAGCATTCAAAAACTGTACACATACCATAAAGTCTAAAAACACACCACTGGGATAAATATGCCTAAAAGAAAAGAAAAAAGAAGAAAGGTTCCATAGTTACTCTGCAAATAATGATATATTTAAAGTGCTGAACCAATGGGAGGACATCAGATATGCAAAGGGAGTTTATTAAATGCTAAAAATGATTCTTCCTCTGAAAGAGGTCTAGATGCACTCATCCTGTTATTTTCAAAATTTCCTTATAGAAAAAAGGTGCCCACAAAAAATATTTTGACTTATTTCAAAATTTTATTTCTTTCAAAATAACAGAAACCAACCTAAAATGATCATAATTTTTAGAGTGCCTTAAAAATTGATAAGCAGCAAACCTATACATCTTCAAATCATAGAGGGCATGTTTATTTTGTTTTCATAAATAAAAACTCTTAAAGACTTTAGTTAAGGCAATTATTATACAGAAATAATCGAATCTATCATAATGGATTTTAGCTTTTAGTATGCTAATGGAAGAGATGTAATTGTTGAGGATGGTATTTGAGTTGTGGTCTTGAAAGTCTTTTTTCTAATAACACCATGCGGGCTCACTTTCTATTGTACTATAGAGACTTTTAAAACACACCAAGATGGGCTAGCAGGTAGCATGGTGGCTAAGGCACTGGTCTCCCACGTGACTAATGGCAGTTCAAACCCCAGACCAACTGGCTTAGAAATCATGCCAGGTGTATGTGTGTGTGTGTGTGCATGTCTGTGTGTCCAAAATCCCAGGACGAGAATGCAGGAGAAGGAATTGTGGTGTGGCCCTCCTTAGGGAATGATTTCTCACTTTCCCCTCTCTGTCTTTCTCTATTCCTCTCTGGTGAACTCATAAACCCTATGGCAAAAACCTAAAAAATGAAGAATACATCAGGCTAAAATACAAAGCACTAAACAGTCAGATGCAATTTATTTTGATTGTGCTTAGAGACTTCTTGTCAACTGGATTTAGACTGAAACAAGTCTTTTACCAAATGTGTTAAGAGTTTTCTGTTAAATCATAAAATTCTTCAATTTTACAAAAAGGTCAGCATTTTAGTGGTTAATAGTTATTATCAGGGACAAAATTCAATTAATTTTAAAAAACATGGCGGGAACTTATGACACAGAGGTTTATACTGAAACTAACATCTTCTGTATCTGTGTGCACTTTAAAAATTATTCTTAATATTAAAAGAACATTTGCACTTGCCAAAGACAGAGAAAGGGAGGGAGAGGGAGAAACACTCTTCAAGGGCGGGAGTCATGCATAATCCCTTCTTCTCTATTTCTCTGTCCTGTCAGGATTTGGGGGAAAGAAGATAACAGGTATTTTTTAAACTGCCAGGGGCAGGGTTTGAATGCCATGGTTGACTATGAGGGTTCCAGCTCCTTTAACCACTAGGTCATAGGGTTGGCCATGGCCATGTATACACTAGGTTTTTAAACTTATTTTATTTTTAGGAGTACCAAACAAGAGTATGTAAAATGTCTGTTAACAAGAGTGTGATAAAAATGAATTTAAGTTCCTATCATTTCTAAAATAGAGCTGATAAGGTAAACTGGACTCAGGCATGTTAAAGATGACCAAGCTAATCCTAATTTTCTAGAAAAACTGACTGCATATTAAATATTAAATCAAATCCAGTAAGCTACTCAAATTGATCTAGACTAAAGTGTCCTAGACATAAGCCAAATTTTCTCAGTCGTTATTTTAAGGCTACTTTTCAGATTTTTTTGTAGAGATATTTTTGCTTTAGGGCACGTGTGCTTGCCAGAGAGACAGAGAGAGACAGGGAGACAGAAAGCAAGAAATCTGCCCCATGGACCATGGGAATGCCACAATCCCTTCTCCAGTCTCTTCTTGGTATTTTGGGCATGCATGCACATGCACATGGCATGAGTTTCCAGACTCTGTGTCCAGGACTTGAATCGCGGTTGGCCATGTGGGAGTTGAGCACCATAACCATTATATCATCTGCTGGTCCCCAGATTTTCTTTCATCCTTATTACATGCCCTCATATAACATGGTCCCTTGTTTTCCTTTGTAAATTTGGAAGTCATCCTTGTCCCACTTGCTAGTTGTGAGAAGGAAATAGGTGAAAGGGAAAATCTGCCTTGTTCTTGTCAACAAGCCAGGAGTGAGATGTGCTCTTTAGTACAGAAGCTGTTGATGTGGCCAGTGTTTTGACAGATTCTAACTACTAATTTCTGTGCCCTGATGAGGCCCATATAAAACTCAGAAGTTTCCAGAAGTCAGGTGATATGTAACTAGAGGAGAAATTGATAGGACAGTTTTTTTCCCCCCCTCTTCCATCTACCTATGACACTGTATTATAGTTTCATTGTTCTTTTCCCAAGCTCAGCAGCACTGGTAATATCTGTAGCTTCTTCTGCTTACTGCTTTACAACTTCTATAAAAAAAGCTTGCTGATTTACTCTTTAGAGGGCTAATTCCCAAATATTACTGACAACTCACTTTGGGGCTACCAACCAAATGAGTGGGACTTTCAGTTATTGAAATATGGTCTAGACAGGCCAGTAGTTCTCAGTAGGGAATCAACTTTTTAAATGTTTTTTTTCTTCTTTCTTTCCTTTTAAAATTTCTTTTCTCATTCATTTTTCCCCATTTATTCTTCCCTTCTCTCATGAAATGTAGAAGGATAAAGAAAAACATGGTCTCACATCATTTTCTCAGTCAACTAGGATCATGGATACACATTTAAACATGCCTAGAATACATAAATCAACCAGGGAACCTAACTCTGATCCTCCACATGGCCTCCAGCATTGCAGAGCATTGCAGCACTGCTATGCCACCATGACCAGGCCAATAGGAGCACAAGTTTGCTCTTGAGAGGACATTTGGCAATGTCTGGAGACATTTCTGATTACCTCAACTAAAAAGAAAGTGCTTATTAGCATGTAGTCAGTAGTTAGGGATGCTAGCGAACTTCCTAGAATTCTTATGACAGGGGCCAGCAGATGGCAGAGCACGGTTTGAGCCCTGAACCCAGTTCAAAAATCACACCGGGCACATCCAAGATCCCAGGAGGGAATGGAGAGACAAGATGTGACATGGTCATCAGCCTCAGCCCCTAAGGGTGATTTTTTTACTCTGTCTGTCTCTCTCTCTCTTTCCAGCAATGGCACATGGCCTAAGGCAAAAAACTCCCCACCTCCCTCCCAAAAAAAAATTCATACAACAGCCTCCTCTAACAAATAATTACTTAGTTTAAAATATCAATAGTGAGGGAACCAGCAGTTAACGTAATGGCTATGTCACTCGACTCCCACTTAGTCAACTGCAGTAGGCGTCCAGTACCCGGTGGCTTAAAACTCACGCTGGGTGTGTGTGCGTGCATGCCCAAGATCCCGAGAGGAGAATGGAGGAGAAGGGATTGCAGCATGACCATCCCCCCGGGGGGTGATTTCTCGCTTTCTGTCTCTCTGTCTCTCTCTGTCTGTCTGGTGAGTGCACGCACCCTATAGTTAAAACCTCTCTAAAAAAAAAAAAAAAAATCAATAGTGAAAAGGTTCAGAAACTGGTCTAAAACAAAGCTGCATAATCGTCCATTACCACCAATGACATAAAATTGATTTCTGTATAGATAGACTTAAGTTTTCTAGATCTTTCCACTTTAAAAGACACATTTCTCTTGCTTTCCCACCACCCACCCTACTCAAGTGAACTCACCCAAAGCCAATGTAATAATGAAAAAATGCATAATACATCCATTAATGTTCAAAATGGCAACCATCCTTGCAGACTTCATTTTGTATTCAAAATACTTTTTTTTTTTCTTATCAGTTGCACAGGTTCTATCAGTCTTGTATTTGTATATTTGAGTTCATTACTGTAGTATCTTCCCCTTCCTTCTGTCTCTCTTTATGTCTGTACCTGTATCTGCATCCATTTATTCTCACTTTATAGAGATTTCTGGCTGCTTTTCATGTTCTTATACTGGTGTTAGACTTCTAGAACCCAATAGCAGCTCTGAAATTGAGTCAGTATCTGGTTAAATCTCCCTAAATTCCTACCCTGCAGTAGGTAGGCTTTGTGGTGATTGCAACATGGTTAGCTCAGTAGTTTCTATCATTGCCTTGGTCTACTAAGTTATAATTGCTTAAGATAAATCCCTGACTTTTTTTAAATTTGAAATAAGCAGATGCACTTTTTGAAAGTTAGATTACATCATCCCTAAACATATGCTCTAGATTTCCTTGAAATTTTATACCTAGACTTATCATTAGAAAGTAATTATACTCATAAAATAACATATTTGTAAATTGTATGATTAAATGACATGGAGGGGTTTTTGTGTTGTGGTTGTTCCCTTTGAGAAATAAAGCAATTTGTGTTCAGTGCCCGCAAAGGGAACTGGAAAGTGGTTCTCTAGGTGGAACTGTGACGTTGCAGTCATTTCTAAGTAGGCCTCATTTCTAAATAGCATTGTTTCTGGTGAGTTATTTGCATAAATTTCTGTCCCTTTGGCGCATATGGGAAAGGAAGAGAGAAAGTAGCATTTTTGTCCTGTGTTTTGTTTACTCCTTTTCTTATTCATTTTTTTTTCTCCTTTTTATTTCAAACTTGCTGAAAAACAGGCCAGGGAGCTCAAAGTCCCATAGCTGACAGGAGTCCTTGCTAAACTAGTCAGGAAAATAACTAGGTAGTTCATTTTTGTTCCTACTCACTCCATGATTTCTTCCAGGTAACAGTATCAATGAAAGAAAGAACAAATTATCACAGATATGTACTTACTCAATTTATATCCTACACTGTGTTAGCCAGCATCATGAAATGAGCAAGTGATAAGCTTTCTCATGAGTTTACATAACCAAATTGATCACTGATGTAAGTTACATTCTTTTCTTTTTATCTTTTTCTCTTTTTTTTGAGAAATTTGTGCTATAAGGCAGAGAGATAGAAAGCTAGAAATCACCCTCAAGGGGAGGTGGCCTGGCTATAATCCCTTCTCCTCCATTCTCCTCGAGAGAGAGGGGCACACAAAAGCACCCAGTCTGAGTTTTAAGTCACCAGGTCCAAGACTTGAACCACGGTCGACTATGTGGCAGTCCAGCGAAATAACCATTCATTAGGTTCTAGTTAATATAAAGTAGAAATAAAGATACAGATCTTTGTACTTGCATGTCAAAGAGTTATGGGCATGGATTCAGTAGATGAGGGGAATATTTCGTGATATTTTACATGGAAGGTAAATTAAGAGAAAAGTATGACTCTCTTCAAGGAATAGAATTTGTTATACATATGTAGTTTGAACTTGTTTTCAAAGAAGGGAGAAATAAAAGGTGAAGTTGAAGACAGAGAAGGAGGCAGTTCCAGAAACTAGAATGTCATGCTAATTGTCTCTCTTTTGTAGGTAGCAAAAGGTAAAACAACTAAGACATGTACAAAGGATGGCCAATCAAGCTTTTGCGCATGCCTACCATTCTTTTTTTAGAGAAACAGCCAGGCCTTCTTTGGCCTCTGTTCAAAAGGCATCTTTGACTTATTGCATTTTCCTTCCTTTTTTTTTTTTGATATTATATATATATATATATATATATATATATACACACACACATATATATATATACATACACAATATATATATATGTATACATAATATACATATGTTTGTATACATTTAATCACTGTACATATTTATAGTGTACAGCATGGTTTTTATAGGGTTAATCACAGTGCTTCCACAAGACCACAATCAGCTAATAACTAGACTATAGCTAATTTAGAGAAATGAGTCCTTGAGTATGAGGTGGCTGGATGTAAAAACTCTATTCAAACCTAGGGAATGGCAGTTCCTTAAAATAGTCTGATGTTACACATCTGACAATTTCAACAGTGGTGCAAGGAGAGAGACAGCAATGATTATGGAAGAGAAGGCATAGATGATACCGTAAGAGAAGAAATGTCCAAGAAGTAGCTGAGCTCTCTTAAAGGAAAGATGGTAGCAAAGGAAATAAACAGAACTCTGCTTTGCATGGAGGCTCTTGAGGCATCACCAAATGTGACAGAAGCCAGGTGCAGGGGAGTGTGTAGATTGTGGTATCTTTGTGTATAATAGGGTTTACAAACACTGAAAGGATACACGAATAAGTATACACCTCTAGGGATAAGGAGATAGAGTGAGACAAACAACGTGAATATGGACAGGAATGGCAGCTACACTTATTCTTTCCTTAACTCTAAGTTTCTTTCTTTTTTTTAATCTAAGATTTTATTTCTGATTATACACACCTTTGCAAGATAAATTATAAGTCCTGGAAATTCATCTCTTGCTTTTGCTGTCTGAAATTCATTCTTCCCTTCAGGGAAATCATTGACTGAGTCCTTGTGAAATAACTAAGGGTAGGTCTAGGCCTTCATATACTATATCCCGAAAAATGATTCCATTTTCTCCCATTTTGATTATTTCTGTTTCTGTGATAAATTGACCTGAGACAGTCAGAATCAATGGATGGTTTCTGCTCTCGCATCAAGTTTTAATAGCCCCAGCTAGAGTACTTTGCAAGAAATAGAGTCTTCTGGAAGAAATACCAAAGATAGGTTAGCCTTATGACTATAGAGAAAAGGATTGTATCTGATATTCTTAGCAAGTGATGCCCTGAGGAGCAGACTCCTGAGTGTGCACTTGCAGGCAATTTTGCTTGCAAGAGCAGTCACTCAACAAACAGATTTAAGACATTTTGACCGTTATTATTTTGTATTCATTTTTTTCCATAACCTCTTTCTACTGTCTTAGGATCCCAACTACACATATGATGAGTCTTAAAATTGTTCATGAAAACTGTGTTATGAAAAAAAAATACATGGATTTCAAAAAGGTTTTGCACGAAAACACGTTTGTATTTCAATTCTCCTTTTTTCATAATGTTTTTGCATTCTCCTTATATATTACCAATTCACAGTATCTCACTCATCTCTGAGACTGTTTATTTTTTTTAAAGAATTATTTATTTAATTTTATCTATTCATTCACTTATTTTAATTTGACCCAAGGAAGACAGACACACAGAGAGAAGGAAAGTGAGGAAGCAAGCGACCAGATCCAGGACTTGAACTGTAGTGGATCACATGGGAGTGTCTAGTGCTTTAACCACCACACCACCTGCTGGCCCAAGGATGTTTATTTTTAACCTTTATTTTTTTCTGTAAATTTCAGTTTTAGATTTTGGATTTTGTTCATCCATCTAGTTTTTACCTCAATGCTGAGATTTTTCTAGCTGTCAAGCATTATTTGTGTTATGTCTTTGAGCAGAAAGTAATAGATGCTTTAAAACTATCTTAGCATCTAACATCTTAAAAAAGGTGTAAAAGCTACTTTCTATTATTTTTCTTTTCTGTTAAGAACTGGTAATATCTTCCTAAATCTTTGTAGGTCTAATAGTTTTGAATTTTGTCTTGAAAGTCATGAATTCTGTTAGAAATTCTAGATTCTCTTATGACATTTGAAGAGTATGTATGCGTGTGTGTGTGTGTGTGTGTGTGTGTGTGTGTGTATTTTCTCCTTAGTGGGCACTTCACTTGGCTGTACTGAAACTCCAGACTCTTGTTTCTTTTGAATTGGACAGCACCCAAAATCTTTATTTTGTTTAAAGAATTATGTATTTTAATTTTATTTATCATCTTTTTTTAAATTTATTTTCCTACAGGGTATGTGTGCTCAATAGAAGGACAGAGACAGAGACAGAGAGAGAGAGAGAGAGAGAGAGAGAAAGTGAGAAAGCAAGAGGCCAGGTCCAGGACTCAAACCACAGTCGGCTATACAGGAGTCCAGTGCCTCAGCCACCATGCCCCCTCTGGTCCAGCATCTGAAGTCTTTGTTTAAGTTTTTTGCCTTAGCTAAGATTCTTGGAATCCATTTTACATACATGAACTTGTAAAAACAGGCAATAATTTGTGTAGCTCAATGCATAATTGACAACTTACTCTCCCTGTATCTCTCTTAACTGAGATGATCTTTAAATTCACATCTGTGGTGTCACCTAAAACTTTTTTGATTCTTTAGTCAGTAATATTACTTGTTTGTATCTAACTTCAAGCCCCTTTGGAACTGGCAGGGACCTATCATCAGATGAAAACTAAGAAAAATGGCAAATTCACCTGTGGTTTCTTTCCTGTCAGCCCTTGTGGGTTAGGCCAGGTTCTTTTAATTTTTAGTGGCTTACATTCATTTTTTGCATATCTATGTATTTCTTGAGAATTTATTTTTTATATGTTGAAGGTTTTGTTTGATATTAATATTTTACCAGTATAGAAAGTGGAGACCAAGTTTTTGTGATTTTTTGTATAGTATTTATGTTGGATAAATTCTTTTTACAAGCCAAAGGATACATAGTGATTGAATGTTTAAAAAAATAATGATAATAATAAGAGGAATCTCAAAGAATGATGAAAAGCTATTGGATGATGATGATGTGGATAGTAATGTCTTTGTCTTGAATGATACGCATGGTATTCCAGCTGGAAAAAGAAATGCAATATGCTAAAAAGATATATGTGATTCAATGTAATATAAAAAGATTATAATAATAAATACAGTTAAATTTTAAAATAATTAATTATTTAATTGTATATATTATTATTATTTTTATTATTATTATTTTTTAAATTTTCTATAGGGCACATGCACTCACCAGAAAGAGAGAGAAAGTGAGAAAGCAAGCTATCAGGTTTGGGACTCAAACCATGGTCTGCCATATGGGAGTCCAGCACCTTAACCACTATGCCACCAGCTGGCCCCTCCTTCTTGTAATTTCAATTTGCCTCAGAGAAGTAATGAATTCATCACTTTTATTGTGTGTTTTGGTCATTTACATATGGGTTTCACTTTGTGTATATAAAGAATATATTGAAATTTCTTGCCATTTTTTCTATAATATTGTTTCATCTTGATTTAAACCATTCAAATATTTAATATATGAACAGTTTGCATTTTTAGATGTGAAAAATATTTTTCTACTTTGCTGTGTCTTTTGTTTATAACACTCTTGTAATTCTTGTCTTGATATTATTAACTTTTAAAACTACAGAAATTGATGTGATTTATCTTTTTCATTAAACATTATTTTCTTTCTGTTTTCAAGTAACATATATTTTATTGCAATCAAAATAGATAATGGATATAATAGAAATATTTACTGTTTTTAATCTCAGAGTCCAGAGATTAAACACCTTTTGTTATAAATCTTACAGCTTATTTTCCATGCATTTAAAAGAATAATTTATTTTTATTAAATGTGGTCATATTATGCAAAATGTTTTGTGAACTGCTTCTTTTAATTAAGAATATGCTGAAAGCACTTTGAGTGACTGACTATAAATATGTATGTATATTACAATTATTAATGATAATGTATTTAGTAAATCACCATTGAACATTTTGATTAGTACTACTATTTTCTAATATGAAGTATACTGCAGTGAATATTCTTATGCATAAATTTACAAAAAAGTTTACCATGAGCTATTTCAGATAAATCTCTAGCATGGTATCTTTGATACCATGAATATGCTTATTATTATTATTTTTGTTTTTGGAGAGGTTTTTATTATAGGACGTGTGCGCTTACCAGAAAGACAGAGAGAGACAGAGGGACAGAAAGGAAGAAATCACCCCAGCAGGGGGGATGACCATGATGCAATTCCTTCTCCTCCATTCTCTTCTTGGGATCTTGGGCACACACACACACACACCTGGCATGAGTTTAAGCCATCGGGTCCAGGACTCGAACCACGGTTGACTACATGGGAGTCCAGTGACATAGCCGTTATGTCAACTGCTTGTCCCAAGAATATACTTATTTTAAGACTTAAAAAAAAACTTTAAAAATTGCAGTAAAATATATTTTATGGCTTTATATACATCAGCAATGAAAATTTCTGTAAGCAATAATTTATTTTTCTATTCACAATATATGAGAGTCCATAGTTAAGTATCTTATATCTTCTAGGAACTATGTATCTCTCCCAAAATGATTTCTGTTAGGAAATTCTTATGGAAGTTCGATTGCTTATCCTTGGTCTATGCTATACCAAGGGATCTTTCTGGGGAGACAATATATATATATTTATTAGAAGAGAAGTATTATCTATTCCTGTATATTTGGAGTCCCTCACTTTAAGAGGGTAGATACATAGGCTTTTGAATACCTCATTCTCAAAAGATCTTCTTCTTCCAGATGAGAGTCAAACTGAGTGAGTTCACACAGGTCTGATAGGTTTTATGTGTGATTTTAGACCTGGGGACCTATTTGTTCTTGCACCTATAACAATAGCTGATGCTAAGACTAGAAAGCATGACATACATAGTATTCTCAAATGGACAGGTCTGAGAAGTATTTCATGCTGGATAAATTATCTTTACAAGCCAAACGATATGTAGTGATTGAAAGTTTAAAACCATAATGAGAATAAATAATAATAATAATCTGAGAAAATGATGAAAAGCTATTTGATGATGTGAATAGTAAAGTCTTCATCTTGATGGATATGCATGGTAATCATGCTAGTAAAAGAAATGTAATACATTGTGAAGGTATATGTGGCTAAAGGTAATATAAAAAAGAGGCAGATTAAAAAAAAGAGAGCCTAACTGTCCCCATACATAAAATAAGAGCCAGTGTAAGAAAATGTGGAAAGCTACACAGTCGAACTTCTCAGATGATATACTTTTGTATCAAGTTACTTTAATTATTTTTTAACTTCAATTTTCTTCTTGGAAAAAAAGAGTTGAGCATTTTTTTCTACCACTTTTTTCTTTTGGTAATTATAGGTAATCTCCCCAAATTCTTACCATTGCTTCTGGAATCCATTAGAACAAAAGATAATATTTGTTCAGGTGTCAACCAGTTTAATAGGACATTTAATATTGTAAGCAAACAAATGCCTCTTTTCAAATGTATCTAAAAGGCAACTGGAGACAACTTAGGTAATTTGTGCACTTGTAATATATTATTGTTGGCTCTCTGTGTATTTAGGAAAGCAATTTTCCATGAAATTGCTGTTACCTTTTAAATGGAGAACATTTTGTACAATGCTCATTTAAGAGAATTACCCCTTCTATATAAATATCATTCAGGCTAACTACACAGAAGGCATCAACATATTAACCCCTTTAAATATATGACTTAGGGGATTTAGGAATACTTTCCTATATTGTAAGTAGGATCTGATAACCACTTGGCTCAGGACACATTTCTAACCAACAGGTCTGGATAATGTTGTACTTTGACTCCAATGATCTAAGAAAATATAAATCCTGCTTTATTTATAGGAGATTCAAAAGAGGAGTCTATTTTAAAACTATCTTGCTAATAGTTGTCAACAGAATTATGAGGCAGAGATATTTTGAAAGGTATGTTTTCATGAAAGTATTTATTGTTGATAAAAAGACTTTTAGGTACTTTTCAAGATTAGTGTTTTCCTGGGACCACCAGATCACATAATAGTTACACTGCTGGGTTCCCACATGACCGGCTATGGTGGCTTAAAACTCATCCCAGGCACATGTGCTTGTGTGCCCAAAATCCCAAGAGAAGAATAAAGAAGGGCTTCTTTTTTCTTGTACTTACCTAAGGAGGTTCCTTTACTATATTTTGGCTATTTTTACTCTTCTCTGAGAAAATATGATAAAGTCATTATAAAAGGCAGAAGCCCATAGTAACTGGTGTCTCCAAATCTAGAGGAAATCAGAAGTTGTCTCCTATGCTATGAGACTTTGTCCACCACAAATATATATATGCTGCTTTAACAGTTTTCAAAATATATTGATACTCCCTCTATTTGTTCTAATCAATGACCTCTTCCATTAAACTGAATGATTTCCCCAAATCTTTGCCAATTTTCCAAAGTTTCCTAAGTAACCTCTCCAAGAACAGTAATGTTGAGATATGAGCTATTCTAAATATTCTGATACTATGTATAATAGTTCAGATCACAGACTATAGAATTTTCAGTCTTTTAAATCAATAAAATAATATTAAATCTCTATCTCCTACTTCAAAAAATCTTAATGGTTATAATACTGTCCTGCTGAGGCCAGTGGGTTGTATGGTGGTTAGGATACTGGGTTCCCACATGGTTGACCATGGTTTGAGTCCCTTATGTGACAGCTTACTTTCTCACTTTCCCTCTCTCTTTCTCTCTCTGTTGAGTACATGCGCCCTATAACAAATTAAAAATAACTAACTAAATAAAATGCTTTCCTTCTAGTTAATTTTAAAAATGAACTAAGTTTTATGTAAGTTGTAGGTGATGATTATTGGAGCAAATGTTCTGAATACGATTGAGACTATGGGTTGACTTTGATTTTGATGAAGTCATCACTCCAGAAAACATATACTTGAGATATTGAAGGGTAAGAATATAGGAATAGTGAAAAATAAAAAAAGCCCAAATAATGAAAACAATGAGGAAAAAAATGAATTTAAGAAAAGACATATGCCAGCGAGAATTTCATTTTATGTGATGAACAAGAATGACAATGGTACATATCACATTCACATATGGTACAATGGTACAATGATAAAGGAGTTTACAACTCAAAGAGAAAAATCTAGTACCCAGTTCTGGCAGGTTATTTTGGTCTTGACTTTCAGTTTTAGGGACAGAATACTTGAAGAGTAAATTATTAACTATGTAGTCTCCACCTCATTCTCTTTGTCATCATAACCATTGTCATCATCAACATTGCTACTACGGCTAAGATTTTTAAGCACTTATTTGCCAGAGATAGAAAATAGTAGCTTACACTCACAATCTTGCATGCAATGAAATACAAAATAAAGTTTACACAATTTTGCAGACTTCCACAGAGCTGAGATTTAAACTTGAGAGTCTAAGTTTCTAGCCCATGTTTATTCTAAAACGTCATTGACTTTATTCCACTTAACAGTGGGCATTTAAATAATTTATGTCTACTTGTTATTTTTAACTCTGCTTCATATTTGATTCTTTTTAGTGCATAGTAAATGTTTGTCCTTGAAGACAGTTAAATTGGCTGTGCAGGCTGATTTTTAAACAATTTTTAATCGTTACTCACATTTGACAGAAGGATGCTGTTACCAATGACTGTTCCTCTGGGAAAAGATGGATTCTTAAAGCTTATTTGCTGCTTAGTGGTGATTCCAAGCTCTCTCCTTCCCAACTTCTACTCCTGTGGATTTCTGCCTAAAATATTTTTCTTTCTAACTGGTCATTTTATAGTAAAAACAGAATAGTGCCTACAGAGGAACTATGGGTAGAATTCACTGTGAAATAGTGAAAATTCCATGGATCGAATGAACCAGAACCAGAAGAAAAACTCCCTTAGACCTATAGCTGTTGGATATGAATAATTATCAAATAAATAAATAAAATACTTAGGGAGAACTTGTAATATTAAAATATGGAAATACAAGGCCTTTTTAAAATGTTCATGGAAAATCTGAATAATAGTATGAGTTTTCTCTGGTCAAAATTTTTTTTTTTAAGCCATGTATAGTTTTTCAGTAATACTCATTATCTATGGAATATTTGAAAACCCCTCACATTTTTAGGAGGGCACATATATATGACTTTGAATTTGAATGCTATGTCTTAGAGATTACAGTAATGTTCAAAGATGTCCATTGTTCAATGTGAAGGGACTCAGGAACGCTTACGCAGTTTTCTTTGGTGTAAAACCGTGGTGGGACTTATGAAGCCATGGGAGTTCTGACTGAATCAGTGTAACTTATAACTTGGTGCTAGCTGCAGAAGCAGACTGCCAAGAAGAGCCTCTCTCTCTTTTTCTCTCTCCTTTTGGTCTCCAAAAACCAGAGGAATTAAAATCTTGTGGAATTTTTTTCTCCATATGGAAACCTCTTTTTGCTTCTTTTCTGGGCCAAAGGGATATGGAAGGTAAATTTACTATGAATTTAAATATTTCTGGTCTTTACATACAAACTTAAGAATCTGAGGCCAGCAGGTCGTGCAGTGGTTGAGGCCCTAGACTCCCACATGACCAGTGATGGTTCAAGTCTTAGACGTGGAGGCTTGCTTTTTCACTTTCCCTTTCTCTCTCTGTCTTACTTGGGTCAAAATAAATAAGTAAATCCTTTCTCTATAATCCTTTTCCTATTTTTAAAGTTTTAAAGTGCTAGTTTTTGTTTTTATTTTTTAAACTTTTTTGTTAAAAAATAAAATAAAGCATACACATTAAGGTCTACATGAGGTCAAGATCACTAAGAGCACTGTTTTCCACTGCTGCTGGAAGGGCTGTGATGAAAAAAACAACACAATATTAAATCAAGTACAAGAGAAAATCGTTTTGATCTGCATCTCTCTTATGGTGAGTGTAGCTGAGCATTTTTTCATGTGGTTTTTGGCTGTTGGTATGTCTTCCTTAGAGAGTTGTTTATTCAGCTCCTTTCCCATATTTTAATTGGCTTAATAATTTTTTCCAGGTAAGCTGCTCCAGTTCCCTGTGTATTCTTTTTCTTATGTGCACTAATTGCTAGGAACTTCCTATTTATGACTGCTTTTGCTGTGTCCCATTGATTATGGAAACTTGTGCTCATTATCATTTGTTTCTGTGAATCTTTTGATTTCAGCTTTTTGGTAGTTGTGAAGTCATTCAGGAGTAGGTTATTTGGTTTCCACGTATTTGTGTATTTTTGAGGGTTTAATTTCATCATGGTCAGAAAAGGTGCTGAATATAGTTTCTATGCCTTTGAATCTGTAAAGGCTGGTTTTGTGCCCTGTCATATCATTTGTTAATGTTCAAGAAGGCACCATCAAGTGCTGAGAAAGATGTGTATTTTGTGTTTTTTAGGTGGAAAATTCTATAGGTGTCTGTCAAGTCCATCTGATTGGCCATCACATTGTTGTCAGCCTCGTCTTACAGTTCTTTGTATCTGCCAACACTTGGCTGCATTGAATAAATTCACTATTCTCCCTGTAAAAAAAAAAAAAGAAAGAGAGAGAGACTTGGTAAACGTAAGATGTACCAGGCAACTGCCAAAGTACAATGATATGCCATATTACAGTGCAATCTAAAATAATGACAAAAAGTATGAACTAGTCATCACATAAATGAGATATTATCCCTACCAAATATTATATACTAGATACAGTTTTATGTGATACACTTTTGTATGTCTGGCAGTAAGCATAATTACACTGATATCGCAACCATGTGAGTAATACGTTGCTGTTTATGACATGACTCCAGAATCACTAAGTGATACAAATGTTCAGTTCCTTTATAATCTACGGACCTCTGCTGTAAAGGCAGTCCATCATTGACCGAAACACCATTATGTGGCCCATGACCATGTATGTGTATACACATGCATGCTTTGCGTTTATATTATATTTAGCATAGCAATATTTCTTAATGTTTTATTCCCGGGACCAGCATGTGGCATGGTGATTAAAGTGCTGGACTCCCACATGGTCGACAGTGGTTCTAGTCCCACATCTGGTGATTTGCTTTCTCACTTTCCCTCACTCTGGTAAGCACACATGCCTTAAAGAAAAATTAAAAAATAAGAATAGTAAATTAATAAAAAGGTTGGTATTGCCACACTACTTTTCTCTTACAATCATTTAAGTTATATCGGTCACCATTATAAAGTAAATAATCTTAGTATAAATATTTATGTTTTTATTGACTTCAAGATAAATTTGTGTTGATGGTCTTAGATTAATTCTGATGGTCTTAGATTCCACACTGACAGTTGAATAATCATTTAAACTGTTACTTGTTCTTGAAAATCAATTTGTTACAACAGCAGCAGCAAATATTGATCCTTTTTTCAAATTATAAATTCCATTATCTTTTGCAAAAGCAATAATTATTTCTTTTTAAATCATCAGTAAAGTAAATTATTTTTATATTTAAAAGAAAATAAAAACAAGAAAGCTAAAATTGATATGGTTCAAGTAGACTAAATAGTGAAGAAAAGTATTATCACTGAAAATAGCCTTTGAAAGGAATAAAAAATGTTCACATATGCTTTCCAGCTTTTATAAGAAAATCACAATTTCTAACAATTTTTTTTCCTTTTATTTATTTATTTTTTTTTGAGAGGTTTTTGCTATAGGGCACGTGCACTCGCCAGACAGACAGAGACAGAGAGACAGAAAGCGAGAAATCACCCCCCATGGGGGATGGTCACACCGCAATCCCTTCTCCTCCATTCTCCTCTCGGGATCTTGGGCATGCACGCACATGTGCCCGTTGTGAGTTTAAGCCACCGGGTCCGGGACTCGAACCGTGGTTGACTACATGGGAGTCCAGTGACATAGCCATTACGCTAACTGCTGGTCCCACAATTTCTAACAATTTTTGAAAGTAGGGCACATTAATTTCGAATTGTAAATGACTATAAAATAGTTACTTTTCTTATTTCTAAGGATTTATACTGGGAAAGGACAATACATTTTACTTATTTTAGAATTACTTATATTAAATTTGAATAATAACTTTACTTTTTTATTTTTATTTTTTAGAGATATTATTGTTGGGGAGATAGAGAGAGAGACAAATAGAAAGAGAGGGGGACGGTTAGCGTAATGGCTATGTCGCGGGACTCCCATGTAGTCGACCATGGTTCCAGTCCCAGACCCGGCAGCTTAAACTCACACTGGGTGCGTGTGCGTGTGTGCCCAAGATCCCAAGAGGAGAATGAAGGAGAAGATATTGTGGCGTGGCCATCCCCCCTGGGAGGTGATTTTTCAATTTCTGTTTCTCTGTTTCTCTATCTTTCTGGCGAGTGCATGCACCCCATAGCAAAAACCTCTAAAAAAAAAAGAAGAAGAAAGAGAGAAATCATTCCCCACCCTGGGGGTGAGGGATGACCTTGCTGCAATCCCTTCTTCTCCAGTCTTTTCTCAGAATTTTGGGCATGCCCGGTGTGAGTTTGAAGCTCCTGGGTCTGGGACTTGAACTGCAGTTTACCATGTAAGCTTCCAGCAATGTAAGCATTATGCCATCTGCTGGTCCCAGAATAACTGTTAATTCTGGCAAATAGTGGAAACAATCTGAGATTCAGTTATTCATCTCCAAAGTCAAAATTATCTGTTGATATAAGGAAGCAAGGTAAAAGTTCAGTGTTTCTGTCAGAAAACACTTCACAGGTGTCAGAGAGATCGTTTTGTTCCTTATTCTATTTCTCAATTGTTATGTTTCACATAAACAATTGAGTACCCCAGTTTGGGACTGGCAGACAAGGGATGCTGCTCGTTTTACTTTACTTCAGGTTCACTGATGGGAAGATTTTTAGTGTTCCCAAGATTTAATCAGATAATTAGGAAGCCAAGTTTAGATTGGTTAGATCATGTCGTCTTTTAATTGGGAAGGTTCACGAGGATTACATGGTTCAATTTAGAACCTACAACAGGAAGCCTGATTATGATTTTTTCTGATGGATGATTATCTCATTTTATTAATCGCATCCAGGATTCAGTTTCTGAATGAGAATTAATTATTTTGTGAGTCACCACTAGCTATTAGTCAACATTTACCTCAGATTCCCTGCAATTAATGCTAATATTGCTTTAGAGCTATACAGAATTATTGCAATTATTGTGGTCCATCTGTGGTCTCACAAAAACATATTGTCAGGTGTCATGACCTCCAAGTCCAACTCCATAATTATTATTATATTTTTTTCCAGGGAGAGACTTGTGGAGTTAGGATCCTCCGGTTTCAGCCTCCCTAGTAGCTGGGACCACAAGTGCACACCTCCAGCCCTCACTTTTCCAGACAGGGTCTCACTATGCTGCCCAGGTCAGCCTCCAGCTTGTGATCCTCCTGCCTCAGCCTCCCCAAATCGCTGGGATTACCGACATGCACCAGCACACCTGCCCCTAGGCTGGACCAGGAACCTGACCAAGGACTCCAATATGATTCCATCCCAGCCTGTGGGACACAGCATCTCAGCAGCACACACTACCTTGGCTCTGCCCCACCCACCCCCCGCCTTTTATTGTCAACAAACATGCGTCACGCCAAGTAGTTTCCTCACTTTATGATCTTGGTCAAACCCAAGAAATAATCCTGGTTTTGCCAAGAACCAAGCATGATATCATTCATAAAATTGTGAAACTACTAGCATCTATTTATCATCTATCTATATCTATCTATTTATCTAAATTTAATCTGTGTTTCCACTAGCAAAGAGTAAAATTACAGGTTTTCTTTCTCATCATTGGCTTATACTGATTTAGGGGTTACATATAGTTTGATTTTTAACATCTATTTCATGAGAGAGTGAAAGAGCCAGAAAGAAAGGTAAGCAACCTTATAAGAACTCTTGGTGGCATCCTTCCCCACCACCTTTCCCAGTCCGTCAGCATCATAGACAGACACATTCATGTCTGGCATGAATAGGTCAACCCTGAGACTGCACCTTGGTCTCCCATATGACCTCCAGCATTGCAGAGTGCTCTACGTTCACTATGTCAGCATGTCTGGACCACATATATTGAATTTTTCAATAGACAAACAGAATCTAAATTCTTTCTTTCATGATCTTATCTGTGCATCTCTATTTAATCTATGGTTTGTATAAATAAAAACCACTGGTTGATTAGATGTGCAACTCAGAATTTATTAAACACCAACCATTTTCTAAGATGGTGAATGGAAGGCAATGTATATTAACTACAAAGAGAGCATATATCTTCTACAAAGGGTACATTTGTTGAGAGACACTTCCCTTTAACCTTACATAAGCCATTCTTCCATTAAGTCTTGCTACAAAATTCTGTCATTCTTTCTTTCATTTTTTAGAGAAGTTTTTGCTATAGGGTGTGTGTGTTTGTCATAAAGATAGAGACAGAGAGACAGAAAGCGAGAAATCCCCCCCCAGGGGGGATGGCCATGCCACAATCCCTTCTCCTCCATTCTCCTCTCGGGATCTTGGGCATGCAAGCACATGTGCCTGGTGTGAGTTTAAGCTACCAGGTCTAGGATTGTAACCACAGTCAACTACATGGGAGTCCAGTGACATAGCCATTACGCCAACTGCTGGTTCCTCTCTGATTCTTTTTATACAACTACTCTCTACTATTACAAACTACCAAGAAATGGCCCCGAAATTGAGTGATTAAGTTTATCATTACATTATCTCATGCATTTCATCCAGTAGACATATTGCAATGTGCCAATTATCCCGTTTAACAAATGAGAGAATCGAGAGTCCAGTTAAACTGTTGGAGAAGGATCCAAGGCTATTGAGAAGCAAAATCACGATTCTAAAGCAACACTTTCTGATTCCAAAGTCTATCTATATTGTGACATCAGAAAAATAGCTACTTTTCTTTGAATAAGTGTCCTAGTCATGACACATATTCGTTTATTTGAACAAGAAACAGAAATAAGATCTGAATGTCTCCACTTCCTAGACAATCAAATGAAAACGGTACTCGAGGCACTAATTGTATGCAGCTCCTTCGTGTGCACAGCACCACGGCACGCCCAGGGAAAAGCACTGCTTTACAAAGTGTGCTTATTTAGGAATGTGTCCTATTATACTTCTTAAAAAAAAATTGCCAGAGAGTGCATGTTCTCATTGGAGAGAGAGAGACAGAAAGAGACAGGGAGAGTGTGGAAGCACCCGCGTGAAAAATGTCACACCACAGTCTCTTCTCTGCTTCTTCCTCCTTTCAGGATTGTGGGCACAAACATGCCTGACAATTTTTTTTTTAGAGGTTTTTCGGCCCTCGGGTGTGTGCACTTGCCAGAGAGACAGAGAGAGACAGAGAGACAGAAAGTGAGAAATCACCCCCCAAGGGGGGGATGGCCACGCTGCAATCCCTTTTCCTCCATTCTCCTCTCAGGATCTTGGGCATGCACGCACACACTCCCAGTGTGAGTTTAATCCACCGGGTCCAGGACTTGAAACGTGGTCAACTACATGGGAGTTCAATGACATAGCCATTATGCTAACTGCTGGTCCCATGCCCGACATATTTTTAAAGTCTCTGGGCATTCAGCCATTTGGGGTCTAGTCACCTTAGCCACCATGCCACTAGCTGGCCCTTTTTTATTTCTTTGTTTCTATGTTTGCTTTACTTGGCTCTGACATTGAGCTGTCAGACATGTTGCTTATATCATGTTACCAGACTACAATTACGCAGGTTTTTCTGTCTAGCTCAAAATCCCAACTGTTTAGGGCCTGCAGGTGGCATGGTGATTAAGGCACTGGACTCCCACATGGCCAACCATGGTTTGAGTCCTGGACCTGGTGGTTTCCTTTCTCACTTTCCCTCTCTCTCTGTGTCTGTTTCTATCTGGTCACATGAAAATAATAACAATAATAAATAAATAAAATTAAATAATTAATTCTAAGAAAATGCTAACAGTTCAGTAAACGTGTGTACAAGGTGTATGTTTGTCATGTGCTTGAGGTTTTAGTAAAATTAATCAATTCTTGATTTAGACTTAAATACATGAGAAGCCCAGCCTTTTACTGTTTAGCTAAATGTGTGGTCAATAGAACATGGTTAAAGATACATGCAGATAGTGCTTAGTATTGGGAAATAATCATTTATTTAGTTTCATGGTTTAAAGTAACATTAACTGCTATGATAAATACATATAGGTTATAGAAATGCTGTTCTTACCCTCAGGTTACACAAAGGCCTATCAATCCAATGAGTTTCTGTAATCAGAAAGCTCTAAGAGCACACCAGTGCTTTTACTGACAGAGAGAAAGAGAGAGAGATGCCTCTCAGGGTCTTCACCCTGACTAAGACCCATTGTAGTCCCAGCCTGCCTGGAATGGCCAGGTATGGTCCAGGACACAAACCTGGACCTTTCCCACATGTGCCCAGCGGCACCACCACTGTGCCACCCCTGGCCCCTATTGTCATTGTCAATTTTATTTTACAATCCTGACTCTGTGTAGTTTCTCCTGTATACTTTGGGCCGTCAATTACAATTAATTTTATTCCCTGGAACATTACTAGCATTAATGCATTTCTCAGAAGACTGAAAAAGTGAATTATAGTTAGCTAGAGACACAAGACATTTTTAAAAAAATGCTTATTTAATTGTATTTATTATTATTATTATTTAATTTACTGTAGGGATGGAACCAAGAAACACAAGACATTTTTAAAAAAATGCTTATTTAATTGTATTTATTATTATTATTATTATTTAATTTACTATAGGGATGGAACCGGCAGATGGCATAATGTTTAAGTCACTGTACTCCAGGTGGTAGACTGTGGTTTGAGTCCCAGATCCAGCAGCTTAAATTCACATTGGGTGTGTGTGTGCCCAAGATCCCAAGAGGAGATGGAGTAGAAGGGATTGTGGTGTGGCCATCTCCCCTAGTGGTTTATTTCTTGCTTTCTGTTTCTCTGTCTCCCTCTGTCTCTCCAGAGAGTACATACGCCCTGTAGCAAAAATTTCTCTTAAAAAAAATGCTATAAGGCACATGCACAAGAGAAAGAGAGAGAGAAAGCCAGTCAGCAGGTCCAGGACTCAAACTGTGGTTGTCCATGTGGGAGACCCACACCCTAACTGTCACACCACCTGCTTGGTCCCACACAAAATGTTTGCATATGATATTGGTCTTGGCACCTGAACCTGTTTGTGGACTGGTAGTATGGGATAAATTTTCTTGCCAAAGCTTCTCACTTACATTTTATATTAAAGAAATATTTGAGAAACCATGTGCAATTATTATCCTTTGTTTACTGACCCATTGTGTCCCATCCAAAGGTACTTCCATGGGCAAGTCAAGGATTAGTTCTGGCCACCTACCCCTCACTCAAATTTATGTTACTAGCCTGCTTGAAAAATAAAGCCTAAAATTGAAAGAACATTTTAAAAAAGAAATAAATCTCAGAACATGAAAGAGAGCAAAAGCACAATAATAGCTAGAATTTCCTAAAATCTCAGATGAAGAAAAGAGAGAAAGGTGTAGGATTACTGCTGATTACAAAAAGAGCAAAACAGAAAAACTTTCTAACTATTAACTTTATATTTTACCATTATTTTTACAATTTTGAAAGAGTGCACATGCTCGCCAGAGCCAGAGAGACAAAGAGAAGGAGAACGTGCCCTCTGTGGGGAGTGGTTACGCTGCAATCCCTTCTTCATCTGTCCTTCTTCCCGGATTGTAGGCACACACACATACATGCCCACCGTGTTTCTCAAACCACCATGTGTGAAACTCAAACCAGAGGGTTGGTTATGCAGGATCCAGCTCCATCACCATGGCATGAAGTCAGCCTGACTATATTTTTCAAAATATGACAATCACAGAGCCTTGTGGGAAAAGTCCAATATTTCCAAGAGATAATAATGAAAAGAAACAAAAGGAAATAATGGAAAACAGAAAGATGAAAAGAAAACAAAAATATTAAGTCTTTCTTGAGAAATATTTATCCACATATTTTTACTTCCGAACTTCATAGGGCTTTAGGTCTATTTGCTTCCAGACTAGTTCATGTTTTTGTAAGCAGATTACTTAAACCACTTTTATACCTCAGCTTCCAATTTTAAATTATTTCTCTCTTCCTATTGTTGACTATACCTGCCTTGAAATGACTTGAATTCATCAATAGTCTTAGGTGGGAAGGTAATGCCTTATTCTAATCATTTAGACAAATTTTTTCTTTGCTTTTTTTTTTTTTTTTTGGCTGACAATCATAAAAAGCCTTTAGAGAATCCTTGAATAATAACAGATTTCTTTCCTGGTACTGAGAGTAAAAAAGCTGTCGCTTTCTCAAACCAGCCAGCCAACAAATACCTGAACAATATCCATTAGCTTCATTCTCTGCAGTTTTAGCATATGTTTTGCCAAGTTGTATCAAGTCACCTCTTATCCTGCAACACAGGCACCTTCTCTATTTGCTGAGCCATTGCTAAGCAGGTGTCACATATTTTAAGTTTGTTACAGTAATAGCCTACTCTTGGTACTAGTTATTACAATAGATCCATACGAGCCTATGCTATTGTAAAGAGAGAGCTCCAAATACAATGGATTCAACAAAAAAGTTTATTTTAATTCATATAACACTTTCAGTTGAGCAATCTCCATTGGCAGCTTTACAAGGAAAAAGCTTATTTCCATTTTTTTATTAAAAGTAAGCCACATATTCTTCTATACACCAGCCCATGAAGAGAGAAAAAAAATGTCTAATGTTTTTACTCTGTGAGCCTAGGACCCAGACATGAAGTTTTTCATACTGCTTCCACTAATGCCTCATTCCTGAGAGATGAGTCACATGGACACAGCTAGTCAAAGGTGGTCTGAGAAATATGAACTGTCATGTCAATAACATCGTAACATGTCTCTGAGACTTTTGTGTATTCACTTAGGCAATTTTTCTTCTTTTTTTGCTGGTAATTTTTGAGAGTCAGTGACCAATAGGTAGCATAGAATTTAAGGTGGCTGGATGCTTTATGCATGATTCGAGTCCTGGATCCTGCAACTTGAAAAACATGCTGTGCACGTGTGCATGCATGCCCAGAGGAGAATGGAGGAGAGATTGCAGCATGACCATGCACCTTGAGGGGTTATTTCTCATTTTTCCTCTCTCCCTGTTTCTAATGAGTATGTGCACCCTATGACAAACATAATAACAAAATTAAATTAAAAATAAGTCAGAACTGTATAAAAGAAAAAGCAAAAATTTTATTTCTATCAGTCAAAGAAAATAGATTTTAATGATATTTCTATGTGCATTGAGTACTTTTACAAACTATAACCATTATTTATATTAGATTTTATATGGTGATTTTATTTACTTAGAATATCACAAATGTTCCACGTAATTATATCTTTCCAGTAGTGAAATATTTTTGTTAGAACATTTTGTATATGTATAGTTATTTAACAATTTTTCACTTTTATGGATTTAAATTGGTTCATTTTATTGGATTATAAATTTAAGAAGTCTCCGTGTGCTTACATTTTTATTTTTTTACTGTTTTAGGAAAAATCCATGCATACGAAGTTGTTGGCAGGAAGTAGATGCATATTTGAATGGCCCTTAGTATTTGCAGAAAGTATAGTAGTATCGAGGTTATGAAAGAACAAACTATTGCACATTTAAAATTACTAGGGGTGATTTATCTGTTTCCAATTACAATAATCATTCATTTTTTCAGAAACTATACTAAGCCCTGAAGATACAACTTAAGTAAAATGTGTTCATTATCCTCAAGAAACTGATAGTTAAACATAGTAAATTTATTGGTAAACAACTAAAGATAATTGCCCTATGGTGGGTTCTAAAACACTTAATTGTGCAAACAGTAATTATGACCCAGAGAAGGCAAATATTTTATGTCTTTAACATTAAATCTGTCTTATCTTCCATATATGAATACTGGTAATAATTATTTCCTTTATGACTTTTTAAATGGTTCTTGAATCTGTATCTTCTTCACTGGCTAGGGTGAGAAGAAATATTCTAGCTGTAGCTTTTTATACAATGTCCTCGTAGTCTTTTCTGACGTTTTTCCCCCAGATCGGACGCTCGCCGCATGTCTGATTGACATCGGTGCCTCCCTTCGGCTATGCCAGGAAGAACTTTCTTCTTAGGAGAGGCCAATAACACTTGATGGTTATTTTGGTAGAGAATATAAATGAAAGACAGGGCCAAGACAGGATTTTAGGAGTGTCACGTCTCATCTCATTTTCATACTTACTACCGGACTCTCTTTTGTATATGTAGCTGAAGCACCACCATGTCACGAGTCAGACTGAATGACTCCTTCCTTTGTGCTGAGACAGAATATCGAGTTAATATTTAATATTTCTAACTGTAACTAAACCCCAGGTGTGCAGTCAATGAATATTGTATTCTAAATCTCCCAACAAGCCTAGATGGTTTAATTGCTCAGTAAACACTGCTTGAGCAGAGTGCAGCACAAGAGCTCATGACAGATGGTGCATCTTTGTACGTGGACGTAGGGCTTGTGGCCTTTCTGAGTGAGAGCTGTTCTCATTGGAAAGTATCAGTGGAGATTGTTTCCTTCTAACATTATTACGTCACTGGAATAAATTTAGCAATACTTGGAGAAGTCTGATATTTTACATTTTTATGATAGAAGTGTAAGTGTTGTAAAATAAGATCTTTTCTGAACAACCAAATGATTATGTTGAAAATGAGTGAATACGGGACTAGCAGGTGGTGTGGTGGTTAAGAGTGCTGGACTCCCACACGGCCAATAGCAGTTCGAATCCTAGACCTGGCGTTTGCTTTCTTGCTTTCCCTCTCTTTCTCTCTCTCTCACTCTGTCCCTCTATAGTCAAATTAAAGTTAAATAAAATAATTCTTTTCAAAAAAGAAAATGGGTGACTAGACTAGTCTTAACAATCTGCTACTGTATTTTACGTGTAAATTTTTTTTAGCTGAAGGCTCATACTAAAACATGAAGTTTCTCTCTCTTCTTGTCTCACCACACACACACACACACACACACACACACATTTATTTAAAGGGTGATGATACTAATCTTAATAAAATAAAAATAATGTATTATTGGGCTAGCTGTATAGCATAATAGTTAAATACTAAGCCCTGCAGCCAGCTCTCACATGCCCAACCATGGTTGAAATCCCAGCTTAGCAGCCTGAAAAACATGTCAGGCATGTGTGTATGTGCCCCAAATCCTGATGGGATGGAGAACTGCAGTAAAAATGGATTGCAATATGACCAGGGACGAATAGTTGTGTATTTCTCTCTCTTCCTCTCTCTCTCTCTCTCTCTCTCTCTCTCTGTCAAGCACACATACCCTCTGGCAATAGAAAAAGATTTTTCTAAATATCGTATATTGCCACTCACAGTATAGTTGCCTCTAGAATCAGACTTGAGAAATGTGCTCACTGCTTCAATTTACACTATTCTTTACATAAAGGAAGATAATAACTTAAAACAACCTTGAAAATTAGAATTGCAAGTTATTTTTTGTTTTATTTGTTTTCTCTCTTCCCCTTGCATCTGAGAAAGTCAGGTCAGCAATGTCCAATTCTACCAACACTTTGGAAAACGAGTGATTAATTTTACTCTGCACAAGCCATTGATTGATTTCAAAGTTTCAGTCTAAGATATTTATCTTGACTTTTCTGTGTGACAAATAAAGGGTTATATATGAGCACAAACGGCCTACATCTATTTGTTTTGATTCGACATGCATACATTTAGGCAGGATCACCATTTGTGTAAAACATGAAAATAACACTGGGAAAAGCAATTGAAACCAGGGGGAAATTGGCAAGTCTCCTCCATGGCAAAGATCTCAGACAGGAAGTTCACATTGCAATGGGGGCGCAGAGATCATCTGAGTTTTCTGAGGACAGATTCTATAAAATGTTAGGAGTCGAACACAAATTGCAAGCTGCTGGGAAGCAAATGAGTGATGAGGAAACAGCAGAAAGTATTGAGTACATTTTGCTGCTGTAGGCAAAGGATTGTGATGAGATTTCAAAAAGATACAGGAGGAATTCTAGCCAAGATAAGGCTACAGTTCCATGTAATTTTATTTTCTTTTTAACATTATAGGGCATGTGCCCTTGCCAGAGAGACATAGAGAGAGGGAGGGAATGTGAGAAAGCATTCTGTAGGGGCAATGAACATTGACTATCCCTTCTCCTCTACTCTCCTCATGGAGTTTTGGGCACACATGCACATATTCCTGGTGTGTTCTCAAGCTTCTGGGTTTAGGATTTGAACCACATAGTTGGCCATATGGGATCCAGCTGCCTTAACCATCAGATCACCAGCTGGCCCAGTTCATTCATTTAAATATGCCCTTTCCTTCCAAAATTGCAATGTTAAGAGTAAAAAAAAGAAAAAAAAATTAAAGTAAAATAAAATGGTACAACCACAGGCATGAAAAATATTTTCATGGAACAAAATACAAACAGGAAATGCTATAGTGAGTAGGGGCTGAAGAGAGGTGCCTGCTGGGATCAAGGATGAACACAGGAGGAGAAGGTCTGGAATTGAAGTACTTGGATAGCAGGGCCCCAAAGCACCTAAGGCATTACTGAGGATTGAAATCTGCTTCACCTGTGAACCTAAGGTTGTGATTTCCTGCCTATTAACAGGGGCTGACAAGAGCCTAGGGCAACTGTCTGAGGTTTGCCGCATACTTGCCTCCTGCCTTGGTTGGCTGGAGGAAATAAAACACAGATAGGAAAGACTATCAGCCAAACTGGAACAGAGCTCACCCCAATATCAGCAGGTGCTTCCAAAAGGCAGTTGAAAACTACTGCAAAACCAAACTATGAATGTGTGAGCATCAAAAGATGCTGTTTATTAATCTCCTTGAGGGTAAACCCCAAAATAAAAATTTAAAGGAAATATCAAAACTCTCACTCAAATTAATAGCAGACATCTGCAAAAACAAAGACATAATTACACTCTCAGTCAAAAGGCCAATATGAAATTGATGTTAAAATAAAAATGCTCTAATTTCTCATATAGGGAAGTATAGTACCAACATGATTACAATAACACAATTAAGGATGAAGACATCATAAACACAAATAATAAGATATGAATTACCAGCATATATAGAGGAAAGAAGACAAATTAAAAAAAATCAGGAACATTAGAATGCATAAGTGTAGTCAGGAGAATAACAGACAGCTTGTAGATTGGATATTCATAAAATCAGAATTTCTAATCAGGAAGATGATAATGAAGGATTTGCCCAATTTGCCACAAATTATTTTCTTTTTTTTTTCTTTTTTTGGAGAGGTTTTTGCTATAGGGTGCATGCACTCTCCAGAAAGAGAGACAGAAATTAAGAAATCACCCACGAGGGGGGATGCCACGCCACAATCCCTTCTCCATTCTCCTCTCAGGATTTTGGGCATGCATGCACACGTGCCCGGAGTGAGTTTAAGCAACCAGGTCCGGGACGCAAAGTGCGGTTGCCTACATGGAGTCCAGCAACATAGCCATTACGCCAACGGCTGGTTCCTCCCAAAATTTTTAAAACATTAGAAGTATAAAAGTTAAAAGAAATGGAGACTGAATTATGCAATATAACATTAAAAATATTCTTACGAGAATAGGACTTATCCCAAATATTATTACAGATTTGTGAAAAGAAGATTTGTTATTAGTTGCGTACATATGGTGGTGATGCAATATTGCAATCAGAAACAAATGATACTTTTATTCCCACTATGGACTTACTGATCAGAGCAACAGAAGAAAGTAAACAGATCTTACTGTAGTGGAAAGGGGAGTGGATACAATGTCTTTATATGTGAAGTACTGAGTTTGATATTCTGTAGCAGTCAGGTCCTTACATCAGTTGTTAATTTAAAATTGGACGAATTTGAATATGGTCTGTCTATTAGATACTATTGTGGAATTGCTGTAATTTTTGTTAAGTGTAGGCATGTCATGTTCAGCTATAGTAACACGATTTAATATTTAGGATGCATAATGAAACTTTTTGCAGTGGATATTATGATGTTTTTAATTTCCTTTAAATATTCTTAGCATCAAAACAAAGTTAGTACAAGAATACAATAGCTGCTGATTCATAAGTGAGACTGGAATGTAAAATTGGATTATTTGTTGGGAATTCAGTGAGGGTGATTTGAAACTTATTTCTGACTTCTGAAAGTTCCAGATTTTTTGTTTTTGTTTTGAGAGATTTTTGCTATAAGGCACATGCACTTGCTGGAGAGACAGAGAGACCTAAAGTAAGAAATCATCCCCCAGTGTAGATGGCCATGCCAAAATCCCTTCACCATTTTCCTTTGGGGTTTTTTTTTGTTTGTTTGTTTAAATTTATTTATTTACATTCATTCACTATACATCATCCCAGCAAACAAAATGAGATTTCCTGTCCAGAATACACTATATATTGGCTCAATCAATCACGCACACACATGCGCCTGGCATCAGTTTCAAGCTACCAGGTCAGGGACTCAAACTGCAATTGGCCACATGGGAGTCTACTGCTTAAACCACTATGCCACTTGCTGACCCCTGACCCCAGTTTCTGTTGTCTTTTAAATAAAACAAATGATTTGGGTCCTTGCAGGTATGATTATGCTGTAAGGACCCTAGGAGAAAGTCTGAGGTTATGGAAATATACCCACACGTCGCTTAAATCGCTTTTACGTATAAATGTCATGAGAAGTTTCCAGCAGTTAGAATTACAAGTCATTCCAGTAGGATGAAAATCTTTGTCTTCTCCCCATTTTTAAAAAATAATTTTCTAGAAGCCCGATGTGCTCACTGGAGCCACGGGGAGGTTGAGGGTGAGAAAGCACCTCCATGATGGCTGGCCATGCCGCAATCTCTTTGGCTTCACTTCTTCTTTCAGGGTTCTAGACACACATTCACATGCCTCTACCATGTTTTTCAAGCTCCTGGGTCCAGGACTTGAACCATGCAGTCAGCTATGTGGGATCCAGCACCTTAACCACCATACCACTGGTTGGCCCCTGTCTGTTCTTAATGCTAAAAATCCTACATCCTGAGAAAATCCTAAGGTAGTTAGTAAATTCCAGGAAGCAGAAATGATCTGGGAGGCCTTGAATTTTTATACAATGGGCTAGTGAATGAGTTGGCATTCATGATTTTATTTTTATATCCATGACTGTGTTGATTGTTTCTGTGGCTCAGAGTCCTCTTGTTAGTTCTCTAACCTTAAACCTGCTTTGTCTGTTCACTTAGGTAAATTATGACAGACTTTCCACATGGATTTGTTTTGTGATATACATTAAGCACTGCCAAAACATACCCCTAACCAAAAACAGTGACTAATTAAACCCTAGTTTATGTAGCTTAATATCTTATCCACTACAACCCTAAATTTTTAAACTTTAGTGCAAGTGTACGTTATTTTGATATTTTTATGACACATATTAAACAATGACTCATATGCAAATGAACATTATAAGGCCCTATTTTGTAGGGGTTTTCTTTCATTTTATGAGAGAAAAACAGTTTAAGAAATGTACTTTCTATAAACTGTACCAATAAAATATTGATGACGATGTACTTTATTCTTTACTCTTTCATTAAGTTAGAGCCAGCAGTATTTCTATGTGGCAAGACATTGTTAGCACTTGGTTAACTCACTATAATAATTGCAAGTAATAAAATTAAAATAATGTGTGAAAGCATTTTGTAAGTATGTGAATATTATGTGCATGTTAGTTATGTTTCTCTGCCTCTAAAAGACACTGTAAGTCTTGTTGTTCACTGAATCAAGTCTTGATTTCCCAATAAGTAAGGATTTACTGCAGACGTATATGTTTATTCTATTTGTGACTCGTCTCGATTGCAATTATTTCATATTGACAATTCAGCCTGTATTTAAGTTTGCACAGGCATCATCTTTAATAATATTAACTAATTCATCTTGGCATGAAAGATGATGTGTTTTCTATTGATTTTACTTTCACACTAAAAAGAAATTATGGCTGTGAACATCTCTTTTAATAAGATTATAGCACTGAATATAATCAAAAATAGGTCTTTTGTTCTCTCCTCTATTATGCACAAGGTGGTAAATCTTGTAATATTTATTGTTGAGTTCCCAACATAAGGAACATACAGACATTTACATGCTGGTTCTTCTTTCTTTTTTTTTTTTTTCTTTTTTGGAGAGGATTTTGCTATAGGGCATGTGTGCTCACCAGAGAGACAGAGAGACAGAGAGATAGAAAGCGATAAATCACCCCCCTGGGGGAATGGTCACGCAGCAATCCCTTCTCCTCCATTCTCCTCTCGGGATCTTGGGCATGCACGTACACGTGCCTGGCATGAGTTCAAGCCTCCGGGTCAGCGACATAGCCATTACACCAACTGCTGGTCCCAATGCTGGCTCTTCTTTCTGATCTCTTCTGTTCTTTGGCTTCTGGTTATCTGTTACTATTTCTAAAATATAGTAAGTTTTATCGAGCACCAATAAAACTTTACATTGAAAATGATTCCCATCAAAACTTAATAAATACACCAATATTCATTAATTTCAGGTACACCCCTGTTTAGATTTAATAAAGGTAAAGTATCTGATCATTATGCAGCAAGACTCTGTCCAGGTTGTCATCAGATCCACCCAGTCATGGGAAGAGGTGGCTATAAACATAACTTACTTTATCTTGGCACTACTTCATTTGCAATGGACATTGAAGACATAAGTTATAAAGGAAGACATAAGTTATATGATGAGGTTTAGATTCATATGTTGTTTAAATCAGCTCACTCAACACCTATCCCTCGATTCTTGTCTGTAGTTACACGTGTGTGTGTGTGTGTGTGTGAGTGTGAGTTACATGAAATGAAAAATTCATAAGCATAGTTTACAAATAATCAGTGCATTATGTTAGTGCTAGCTGGGAAGTAGTTTCTAATGAATTGTTCCTAATGAATTAATAATATGAATTTTATCATGTCAAGGTTGGCCCTAAACATGGTAATGAAATGTAACCTATTGTTTTATGGGAGATATCTAAGGTATTGATACACCTGAACCTTGGGCAATGGAGGATGACTGAATATTTGGTCAGAGCCCTAAAGAAGAACAAGACTACAGATTCAGTACAAGGTTCCCATGGGAATAGGTATCAAGACAAAACTATGGAATCAGGAACAAATGATAAAAACTGTTTTTTGTCTCATGCTGATAGTCAACAGATCTTAAAAAACACAGATGAATCTCTCAAAAACCAACTGTGTGGAATCCCGCAACTGCCACTCTGACTTTGCTAGGCCATTCCAGTCCTAGTATCACATGACCGTAGATAGAATAACCATAAAGAAAGGAATGGACTGCGTGCATGAGTTCCCTGTACAGCCAGCAACAGAGACGAATGTTAAAATCTTAATATGGCACCATTCTGGAGGGGTGCAAGCCTTTCTAGCACAGACTAGTACGTCCTACTTTGGCAGAGACAGAAACTCAATCATATTGGAATCAGCGTTGGATCAGCTGTTAATGCTTGTGGCACTGTCTGAAGATTTACAGAATCCCTGATCTATTGACACAATATTTCACATAGCATTGCTTCAAACCTTTATAAAAATGGAGCCATGACAGTGGATTCAAAACTAGTTTTTACTAGATCTAACATGTATTCAATTATTAAGTATCAGCCAGCTTGATTAAACAGTAGGTTTTTGAAATGGAATGATGACGTCTTAAGCACCAAATTGACGTCACTTTGTGGGATTCAACACTGTGCTCCAAGAAGTACTTTATATATAAAATCAATGATTTGTATAGAATTCAGGGTCCCCAGTGGGATACATTTGTCCAGCAACCAAGGAGTAACATCTTTCACAACCTCTCCCAATTATCCACTTTCAAATTTGCACATCTCATTCTCAAAACCTTAAGCTATGCCAAGTAATTGTTCTTGCTTCCTGGGGGTAGGTGAAGTTATGGTCTTGCTGGGGAAAATAATAAAGTTATCCTGTACTGCAATCTCGAATTCCTAGATCATCATTTTGGTTTTCTTATATTGAGGAATTCTGAAGAAAGGAAGAAATTATTCTCCTGAGAACCCACCCTCATTATTTCCAGGATGATGTTGGGGGATATATTTAACCCAGAGCATTCATCAGGCTTTTCTTGGGTTTTCAGTGCTCAACAGTCCATGAAAATGGTCAGTTTTACCAACTCTCTCCACAATGACACAAAGACATGACAGCTAAATGAACAACACACAGAAGGCCCAATATGGTTACTTTTCTGAACAAGCAACTCAGGCCAGTGATAGCAACGGCTAAGAGTGAGGGGACTCTTAAATAGATGGGAGCAGAGAGTGGGGGATGCAAACACGGACATCTGTGAATGCTTTTAACCTTTTCTATTTAATTAATTCTAGTATATATCGACTAGTGATAACATCGAAGGATTAGACATATAATCCCTGTGAGTGAGGGCAACTTTTCTTCTTCTTCTTCTTCTTCTTCTTCTTCTTCTTCTTCTTCTTCTTCTTCTTCTTCTTCTTCTTCTTCTTCTTTTTTCTAACATGATCTAACCCTACAAGAATGGCACCAGAGAATAACTTTACTAAACTAAGTTACATGACACCCAGAACAACCTACTTTCTCAAATTTAGACTTGGCATATTGCCTTGATCCAAAATAGCACTAGAATGATATGTTGATGTGCTTGATTGAGTCAATCAATATACAGTGTACTCTGAATGGGGAATCTCATTTTGTATGCTGTAATGATGTATAGTGAATGAATGTAAATAAATAAATTTAAAGTTTAAAAATAGCACTAGAAATGGTTCAAGTTCTGTTTCTGCAGCAAGTGCTACCATGACCACAGGACTCAAGTCTCACGTGTGCTGGGTGACTGGCACACTGCTGATGCACTAGAATGTCTAGGTACACAGAACCTACAGTGTCCTTAAAATCTGAGGTGAAGAGTCAGCTCACACATCCCAGGCTGCTCTGGTTTGCACGTGTCCTCGGAACAATTCAACGCAGTTAAAATGTAGTTGTGACAGTATCGAGGGTAGAAACTTAAGACTATGGGATTAGGAAGTGAAGACTGGAAAGATGATGATGAGGATTAGATAAACCCATCAGGATGGGGCTCCTTTGATTAAACATTGACGTGTTATAGAGGACGTCAGGGCAAGTATAGATGCACCTGTGCTTGTCTCGCCATGTGGTTCCCTCTGACGCGGCAGTTACCAGAAAGAATACCCTCACTGGTTGTGGCCCCTTGACCCTGGACCTCCAAATCCATGAGCCAAGGCAACCTCATTAAGCAACAGAGGACAGAATAAAACATGGGCATATAAGCTGTTAATACCCATGGACAGGCTTTGACTGAAGTCAAAATAGAGACCAGGATGAAGCCAGAAGATAATTTTTTTTTCTTTTCCTACTTTAATGAATGTTTCTGAGACAGTTTTATTTGGATTTCTGAGGCTGTCTTGTCATCATTTATGCTTAATGAGAACTAATGCTTCTTGTGTCTGCTCTCTCTCCCAGTTTCACTTTAATCTATCCTTCATTTTAGCTTCCCCTGGATTGCGAACTACTGCAATGAGATAAAATGGAATTACATGCCTCAAGGTCTCTAATCTAGGCCACTTGGGCCAAAGGTTTTCAAATCTCTTTTTAAATTTAATTTGGGGCTGGCAGGTTAAGGTGCTGGTATAAACCACATGTCCAGCTGTGGTTCGATTCCTGTACCTGGGGTTTGCTTTCTCACTTTCCTTCTTCTGCTCTCTCTCTAGTCAAATAATAATAATAGAATAAAAATAATAGTAGTGGGACCAGCAGTTAACGTAATGGCTATGTCGCTGGACTCCCACGTAGTTGACCGTGGTTCATGTCCTGGACCTGGTGGCTTAAAACTCATACCAGGCACGTGTGCGTGTGTGCCCAAGATCCCGAGAGGAGAATGGAGGAGAAGGGATTGTGGCGTGACCATCCCCCCAGGGGGTGATTTCTCGCTTTCTGTCTCTCTGTCTCTCTGTCTGGCGAGCACATGTGCCCTATAGCAAAAAAAAAAAAAAAAAAAAAAAAAATTTTTTTTCAAAACCCACATTATCCATGAACATTTTAAGACCACCTTGTTTTATCTGACATATTACACACATCCTAGCAATTCAAATACTGGCACAGAATTGAACCCATAAAGTGATGGACTAGAACAGAAAGTTAGATCTCTCTCTCACATTGTGCCAGTATAAATTCCTCATAAACTAAAGGCATAAACATTATATGTATGCATGTGTGTGTGTGGTGTGTGTGTGTATTTTTTATATATATTCATATTAAAGATATATTTTATAGAAGTGTTTTTGTGTCAGTTTTATGTATTTCCCCCTGTTCCCC
>NW_006206145.1:1421366-1570551 GCF_000334495.1 Tupaia belangeri chinensis | reverse complement strand
GAGACATTGTCCATAAAAAAAAAAAAAAAAAAAAAAAAAAAAAAATTCTTCTCCAAAAGAAAAAGAAAAAGAAATAATAGTAGTAATAACAATAAATTAAATTAAATTAATTCTTTAAAAATTAAAAAAATATTTTTAATGAACACATCATAATTGTATATATTTATGGAGTATATTGTGATTTTTGATCCATGAATATGATGTATAATGATCAAGCATAATAAAGAGTATAATCATCATCTCAAAAATTTATTGTATATTTTTTCCTTAAGAACATTCAAAATTTTCTCTTCTAGTTATCTTGATGTGTACAGTATAGCATTGTTAACCATAGGCACCCTACTGTGCTATATAAACATTCATTTCATATCCCCTATATTACAGTTAGGAGATAGAACACTTGTTATCGTTTACCCAATATCCCCATCCCTTCACCCTTTACCCCATTCCCAGACTTTGATAACCTCTGCTTTATACCTTCCCACATGAGAGAAAACACATGCTATTTGTCTGTCTATGCCTGGCTTATCTCACCTAATACAATGTTTCACAGCCATATCTATGTTGCTTTGAATAACAGGATCCCATCCAGTTTTAAGCTAATTTAAATCTCACTAAAAATATATAAGAATTACCCTTTCTCTGCATCCTCACCATGATTTGTTATATATGTCCTTTTGGTAATAGTCATTTAAACTGGAGAGAGATATATCTCATTGTGGTTTTTATTTGTATTTATTTAATTATTAGGGATGTTGAGCATTTAAAAAATATACTTATTTGGCCAGCAGGTGGTGTGGTGGTTAAGGCACTGGACTCCCACACGGTCAACCACAGTTTGAGTCCCAGACCTGACAGCCTGCTTTCTCACTTTCCCTCTCTATCTCTGGTCAAATTAAAAATAATAATAAGTAAAAAAAAAAAATGAAAAAAATATGCAATTATTGGCCATTTGGATGTCTTCTTTTGAGAAATGTTTCTTTTGATCAATTGCTCATTCTGTATGATACTAGTGTGGGTTTATTATATTCGGTCTTTACTGTGTCAATATACATTCTTTCTATAGCTGAGAGCTGTTATTATGAATGGATGTTCAATTTCATCAAGTGCTTATTTTTTCACATGTGCCAAAATGAGCATATTGTTTTTGGCTTTGATCCTGTTGATGTGATGTATCACATTTCTTGATTTGAATACAGTGACCCATTCTTACATCTCAGAGAGAAATCTCACTTGAACATGGTATATATTTTCAATGAGCTGTTGGATTGGTTGGGTTTAGTAGTATTTTGTTGAAGATTTATATCTATGTTCTTCAGGAATACTAATCTGTAGATTTGTTCTCTCTCTCTCTCTCTCTCTCTCTGTGTGTGTGTGTGTGTGTGTGTATGAGTGTGCTTGTGTGCTTACCTAGTTTTGATATCAGGGTAATGCTAGTTTGTGAAATGAGTTTGAAGGAGGTCCTTGATTTTATTTACTCTGTAGTTGTTTTTGGAGTAATATAAGATGAATTAATGTTAGCTCTTCCTAGAAGTTTTATAGAATTCTTCGCTGAAGCAACCTAGTCCCAAGATTTACTGTTTCTCTTTTTTGAATTCACGATAGGGAGAGCATGTATGTACATGCAAAGGAGGGAAATGAAAGAGGGGAAAAAGACAGAAAGAAAAGCACCTTCGACACAATCTGGTTACACTGCAATCTCCTTCCTCTACCCTATCAGAATACTGGGCATGGTGCATGCCTAGTGTGTTTCAGATCAACTGGACCAGGGATATGAAGTGCGGTCAAACCACGTGGCTTCCGACACCCAGTTTAGTACACCACAGATGATGCAATGCTCCACTAACCCACCAGGCTGAGCTACTTTTCTATTTTGAGAGACAATTCATTGCTAGTTTAATCTCATTGCTCATTACTCATTACTTCTTTGTTAAGTTTTTCTGTTTTTTTTTTTTTCTTGGTTCCTACTTGGTAATTTGTATGTGTCTAAGAACTCACCTGTTTCCTCTAAGTTTTCTGATTTCTTGGCATATGGTTGTATAATAGCTTTTATAACCTTTTGTATTTCTGTGATATCAGTTATGCTTCCTTTTTTATTTGTTTCTGCTTCACTCCTTTGGGATTAGTCTCTTCTTTCTCTATTTAGTTGTATGTATATATATATATGTATTTTTTTTGCAAAAGAATCAAACTTGTTTGTTGGCCTTTTGTAATTATTGTTAATTATATCTTGTATGATTTTGCTCTTGTCTTTATTGTGTTTTTGCTTTCACACCTTTTGAGTTTAGTTTGTATTTATGATTCTCATTCCTCGAGATGACACACTATGTCTGTTTTAACGCTCACATTTCTGATACAGACATTGACTGCTATAAACTTTCCTCTTAGTACTGCTCTTGCTGTAACCCATAAGTTTGGGTATGTTGTTTCCATTATCATTTGTTTCAATTTTTTTTTAAAGTTTTCTTCTTATTTTCTTCTTTAGTTCATTGGTTGGTTAAGAGCATGTTTTTTATTCTTTTATATAGCATCCAAAGTGTCTCCATTTATTAATTTCAAGTTTTATTTCATTGTGGTCAGAAAAAATACCTGATGTGTTTTCTATTTTGATTTTTTGGGGGAGGAGACTTTTTTGGCTTAATTTAGTTAATTCTGGAGACTGTTTCATCTGCTGAAGGAAAAATGTGTCTTCTATATCTGCTGGATGGAATGTTCTCTACCTGTCTGTGAAGTCGATTTTGTCTATAGTTCAGTTCAATTCCAATATTTCTTTGCTGATTTTCTTTCGAAGTAATTTTTCCACTGCTGAGAGTAGGATGTTGAAGTTTTCAGCTGCAGTTGACTTGGAGTCTAGCTGTCCCTTTAGCTATTCTGGTATCTGCTTTGTTTATTTGGCAGCTCTGGTGTTAGGTACATATATGCTTATTAATGTTCTCTTCCCGAATTGATTCCTTCATTTCATGGAATTGCCTTGTCTCTTTTTTCAATTTTAAAATAATTATTTTATTTATCTTTGTTTATTTATTTTTTTAATTTGACCAGAGAGGGACAAAGAGAGAGAGAGAGAGAGAGAGAGAGAACAAGCAAGCTGCCAGTTCCTGGACTCTTGCTGACTTTTGGTTTCAATTTACTTGGAAAAAAATTATCACCTTCACTTTCATTCTATATATGTCTTTTTACAAATGAGCTCTGTTTCTTACAGGCAGCTTGTAGCTGGTTCTGTTTCCTTAACCCATTCAGTCATTCTTTGTATTTTAATTAGAGAATTCTATCCATTTAAATTTAAGGTAATTATTGATATGTAGGGACTTATTACACCTACAACGTGGTTTTTATTTTATTTCTAGTTGGCTTTGCGATACTTTCTCTTTTGACTTGTCTTGTGCTATCGTTCTTTTGTTTGTAAGTGATTTTCTTTAGCAGCATGTTTTCCTTGCTTGATATCTAATTTTAAGAGTATTTATTATACGGTTTTGCTTTTTGTTTATCAGAAAGCTTACTTTTAAAAAAAGCCTTATTGCTACAGCAGCTTATTCTGAACTGATAAAAGCTTAAGTTTGCTCACACAGAAAAAAGAGACAACATAAAACTAACCACTTTAACTGCCCACTTTTTTTTTTTTTTTGAGAATTTACTTATTTCCTCTGAGAGAAAGATCACGTCTCCCCAGCAAGGTCCCTCTGATGTGACCTGCCTCCAGCCCTCAGCCATCCCTGGACCACATTCTTGACTTGTGCACTCAGGGAGGTCTCTGGAGGTTCTTATCCGGGAATCCTCCCATGTGAGAGTGCTTCATATAGTGTTACAATTTATTATATTACTGTGTACCCATCCACCCCCAAGGCTGCTTTCTTTTGTGATTTTCTTCTTCATTCACCTTTTACCTGATTGGGTCTGGAGCAGGTAAGAAGAATGCAGAGTTAAGTTTGCTTAGGGCTATGATGGCTGAAGACAAGTCAGCATTTTCCAAACTGGTCTTCCTCAAAATGGTTTTCCAACAGATATTAATAAGTATATCGAGAAAACAAAGCAAAAACAGTCTTTCTTGGTCAGATAAGTTTAGAAGACACATTATATACTCTTTTTCTTATAAGAAGGAAAAAGAGTTTGCAAAATAAGAAGAAAGAGAAGAGAACATTTTGACAGGGTTTTGCAGGTCATGAACCTCCTGCCCTAGCCTCCCAGCTGGCTTGCACAGCTCCTATCACTGTGTGCACCTGTTTCCACGCCCTCCCACGTGACCTCAGCCTTGCCCAGCGACATCCTGCTTCTTATACCACAGCAGCAAAGGGGTTCTACTTCCTTTTCCTTTCTCTTCCTTCCTTCCTTCCTTTCTTTCTTTCTTTCTTTCTTTCTTTCTTTCTTTCTTTCTTTCTTTCTTTCTTTTTCTTTCTTTCTTTCTTTCTTTCTTTCTTTCTTTCTTTCTTTCTTTCTTTTTTCTATTTCTTTCTCTCTTTCTCTTTCTTTTTCTCTCTCTTTTTCTTTTTAAAATATCATCTTTACTCAATATATATGGAATGTCTGCACTCTGACAGAAATTGCAAGATTTAAAGACTTAGAAGAAGAGAGGATATAATTGTAGATACAAGAGACCGCATAAAGGCTGGCCATGGGTGGGCTCGGGAAGAAAGCATTTAACAGACATAGAAATGCATGTAGATGGGGCAAGTGGGTGAGGAATGACATATCCCAACAAAATAAAATAAAAGGAATGTTGCCAGTCATATATATACATATATATACAGAGAGGGAGAGAGAGAGAAAGTAGTAGAGCAAAATTGAAGCCAAACTTCATAATGTGGAGTTCTTTGTTGAAAATGATGCCTGTGGTAATATCCATTGATTATCACACACTGCATGCATGCTGTGAAAATCCATATTGTATTCCCACAAAGATGTGCAATTATTAAATGTAAATAAGAAATTATCTTAAAATTTCAAAAATTAAAAGGTGACTTTTAATGTCATCATGTGCATCTTTTAATTATTCTCCATTCCTTGGTATAGTTGTAATAATTTTAAGAATTTTGTGTTTAGCTTTCATAGTAAGGCTATAGGTGAGTTATACATTACAATTACTGTATTAATGCATTCTGAATTTGTCTGTATACTTATTTACCTAGAAATTTTTGTTTGTTTGTTTTGAGATATTTTTGCCTTAGGGTGCATGCACTCACCATAGAGCGAGAGACAGTGAGAGGGAAAGTGAGAAATTAACCCCTAGTGGGGATGGCCACATCTCAATCCCTTCTCTTCCATTCTCCTCCCAGGATCTCGGACATGCACACATACACATGCCTGGTATGATTTTCAAGCCCCCAAATCTGGGACTTGAATCATGGTTGACCACTTGGGAGTCCACTGACATAAGTGCTCCACCATCTGCTGGTCCCTTGCCTGAAAGGTTTATACCTCCAGATCTTCCTGTTATATTTAGTGTCCTTTAATTATTTAGTACCGGCACGCATCTCAAATTTTCTCTGCATGTAGACTCTTTCAACTCATGAATTTGAATGAGAACCTTTGGGGTATAAGATTGTTCTCTAAATACATAAAAAGGAGTTACTTTTCCTGAAAGGAACTATGGCTTGGTAAACACTTTCCCTTGATGTGTTTTTTGGCTTCTTCTGTTCATGTCCAACTTCTTCCCACACTGCTATCACCTAATACTCCATTTTTCTGTCAGAGGAGATGGTATCCTACATTTTAGTAACTACCACCATCTTTTATAGCATTAATTTATGTTTACTTTTAAATTGCGTGGAAGATTTAACTGGATAAAGCCCTACCTGGATAAATTGTTAGGTGGTAAGTAAAATAGAAAAATATTTGGTAATTGTGGGTCTGTATCTTTTAGACAATGCATATACATCTTATTAACAGAGTACAGAATTGTATTAGAACCCACAGCAAAGAATGATTGTGTATTTATGGACCATTGGTTGGAATTTTATGTTCTGGGGAAGAGTAATAGGTCTTTTCTTTGAAATGAGGAACATAGAGATACCAATTTTCTTTTCTTGACAGCCTGTGGATTTCCCCACTGAAGTAACTCTCAATTCAAAAGTCATCTGTTCTGAGGTTCAGTCCATGAAGAAATTAAGCCATTCACTTTAGAGTGATAAAATATTTCTCTAGGTTCCTCAAATGTCTCTCACTTCCTCTAACCCTTCAGCCCCTGGTAGCACTCATGAGCATGGGTCAGTTCTTTCACAAGTTTATTCAACTAGTCAATTCCCTAAGATAACTCTTCTGGATTTTTCTCTGGTTTAAGCTTGCATCCTCCTTCCTTGATATTAGGCTGTACTGCAAAAGTGAAAAAACAAATTCCTCTTACATAACAGCCGTGGCATTTTATCAGTGAGACAGCTATCAGGTCTTCAGAAAAGTCATGACATTTTTCTATGCCAAAATCTGTCCTAATTTTTCTGATGGCCCAATACATTTTATCAGGCAGAAGCATAATTCCCAGCAGGCACAATGTAAAATTCACTTTTTAAAATTACTACTGGAATAAGTGCTTATTATGATACAATTAATATTTTAACTCTCATGTTCATCCTTCTGAAATCTTGCATGTCTTCATAAGAAAGGATTTATTGGTCTCCAGGTCACATGACTCTGAGAGATGTTATGTAAATAAGTAGAATCACTTTGGACCAGACTTTAAAGACCAGTCTGGAATTATCTGGAAGGCAAGGTGAATAGCTACATAGGATGGCAGCTACCAGCCTTCCAGACTTCCTCGTATTTGTTACTGATTGTGTAAAGCTGAAGTAGCAGCTTTATTTGCTGAGTGACAGAAGGTATGCTGAAAGGAAAATGATTTTGAGTCTTTTTCTCCCATAAATGGCCTGTTTTTGTTTTCCTATTGTAGAGCTATCCGTAAATTAGATATTATGGTTAGTGAGGCAAGTGATAAGATTGAGATGTACAACTTGGGACTTCAGCAGTTGACATGGTGGTTAAAGTGCTGATTTTCACATGGCCAACCATGGTTCGAGCCACAGACCTGGCAACTTGCTTTCTCACTCACTCACTCTCTATTTGTTTCTGGTAAGTACATGTGTCCTACAGCAAGTTTAAAAAGTTATAATACATAAAATCAAATAATTATTTTAAAAAATTCTAACAACTCATATAATTAACAATAACAGAAATTTAATAGATTTGAAGGAGTATAAAACCAAGAATTTTTTTTTATTTTTATGTTTACCAATAGAGTTTGGTCAGGACAGTGAATTATTTCACTAAAATCATAACGTAATTCACAAAAGAGAATGAGTAAATAGTGGAAAATTATAAAGTTCCCTGTTCTTAATCTTTAGATATTTAATTTTTACCTAACTTATATGGAGCTTTTCCTCCTTTCTGGAATGTAGGAAGAGCAGAAAGGATAATATTTATTGCCTAGATCAGTCCTAGCCTGTCTATGATTTTGCCTTACCTGCTCTTTATGTGAACGTTACACTAAATCCTCAAAGAAGAGCTTACCACATTCTGATGTGTGCTTCTCCTGTTTCTATCCATTGCTATTTCAAACTTTACCTCTGTTTTCAAATTCCAAGTCTTCCAGTTCCAAACTGCCCATTACCTACAAAATTCAACTGTGTGTTTACCACTTACTCACCCATCCCTGAGTCTAGATCTAATTTCCAAATATGAGGATAATTCTCTTAATTTTTACCTTTTCAAAGAGGAGAAAGAATGATTAAATTATGTGTATCTAAACCCTTAGCAGTTAATGCTTCGATGATATAAAACATGGATCTTAAAATTGATTTAAATTCCAAGGGAGAAACACAGCCTGAACTACCTTTCTTTACTGACCTTTCTTCTTCTTTTCTTTTTCCTTCTCCTCCCCCACTTCCCCCTTCTTCGTTTTTGGCTTAGAAAGAAGAAGCATCTTGATCAAGGGTTTTACGCAAGTCCCTCACCATCTTCCAAAGGAAAACTGAAGTGCTATTGTCAGAAGAAAGGAAAAGGAGGCTGATTCACAGAAAGATTTTTGGTACTCTTAAGGTTGAAGAGGAGTTCATACTTGTTTTCTTCTAGTATTCATATGACTTCATTTCTTGTACATTTATACTCACGGTATTTTACCAAATTTATACGGCAGTAAAGGGTGAGTTTGAGATTCTAAGTGGGATATTCTGAAACCAAAACTCTACATGCCATTTCAATAGCATTTTTCTGACAATGTTATAAATCATACTGTTTTAGATATTTCTTTTCCTCCCTCTATCTCCAGTTCTTCTAAGGTTAGTTTACGTCAAACTACTTTTTATAAGTCATCATTGATAAATACGTTAAATATTAGCTTTCATTTGATCCACATCTTACATATAATGCCACCTAAGGTCACCTTACTCCACAGAGAGGGTTTTAAAATCGTTCTATTCTAAATGACCTTCCAATTTTCCCCTGAAACACTAAATAAAATTGATTGTATTCTCACTACCTCAGTGATACTGGTCTTATCAAAATTATAAGGTAAGACGTTAATGCTTTTGACCACTTCCCATTTTGAAGTTATTAGGAATATGTGTTCTCAAGTTATAAAGTATAAAAATGAAACTTTGGGAAAGAAGTTGACCTCTCTGAGTTTTTATTTTTCCCTCAATGAAATGTTGGTAATAGTAATAACTATCATGACATTGATGGCCTTTAAACACTATCTCATTCATCTTATTATCAACCAAAGAGGCTGGGACTACAAAAAGATTGTTTGTTATTTAATTGGTACAGGTGATTCCAAGATTTTGTTGCTGTTATTTTAAAGAGTAATAATATTTTAGAAATCATTGTGGATACTGCACTGTTGTCAATTTTTAATTTTGCAAAATAAGGACTTTTATTGGGGGGGGAGAGGTTTTTGCTATAGGGCGCATGCGCTTGCCAGACAGACAGAGACATAGAGACAGAAAGAGAGAATTCATCCCCCAGGGGGGATGGTCATGCCGTAATCCCTTCTCCTCCCTTCTCCTCTCGGGATCTTGGGCATGCACACACGCGCGCCCGGCGTGAGTTTTAAACCACCGGGTCCAGGACGCAAACCGCGGTTGACTACATGGAATCCAGCAACATAGCCATTACGCCAACTGCTGGTTCCCAAAATAAGGACATTTTTAATACCACGTGTTCCTTCTAATACTATTGATACTCCATTTATTATATTTTAAATTGCCAGAGGCTATGTGACTCTCTGGAGAGATGCAGAGAGAGAGAAATAGGGGAGTGAGAACCAACCCCCATGAGGAGTGGTTATGCCACAATCCATTCACCACTTCTCCCTGATTTGGGGATTTGGGACATGCATCCATACATGCCCTGAATGTTTTCCAAGCCACAAGTCTAGAACTCGAACTGTGGGGTTGGTCACGTGGGACTCAACTGCTTTAACCAGCCATAGGCTGGTCTGATTCTTCATTTAAAAGGATGTTTTAACTGCAAAAGAATATTCTATTATATAGAAAAATATTAATTTTAGAATAAATGTAGCTTTCATAGTCTCTTACTATTGATCGATTATTCTTATTAATAAAATACCACTGATAGATTAAAACGTCTAGGGTCTGTACTGGCTCACAGGTGAGTTGTATTTTACTACCACTGCAGGTACTAATATTACTTTCTCTACCCTGATTAGTGTGTTACTGTTCTGAGCCTCTCCTAGTTCTCTTCTAAAGGGTTAGATAAAAGCTTCTTTCTGAGGTGTTTACAGATTTCCACCTCTGTAACTTCTTTCTTGCTCCCAGCCAGAGTGAAAAGTAAAATCTAAGTCTAAAAACCTTTGATGAAATAATCTCTTCATTTTCAGTTAAGGCCACAGAGTCCCTGAGCAGTGAAATGTCTGTGAAAGGTCATGGATTGTGAGAATAGCAAAGCCTGGCCTAAAGTCTAGTTTTTCCGGCAGGTTCAATTCCCTGTCTGTGACTACAGACACCTTTTCCAGGGCCTGAGAGAAGCTAAGGGCTGCCCCTTGGTCATCAGAATGTGCGTGAACCATGGAGGAACCAAGAAACAACATCAATAACAAAATAAACAAACAAACAAAAACCAGGATGAAGAGAAGGAAATTGGTGAACTAGGCATTAAAAGCTTGAAATATTGTATCAGAGATAGAACAGAGCTTTTTTTTAATTGATTTATTTTTTACTTTTTTAGATACCAGCTTATTTTGAAATGATAAAGGTAACAGTGCCTTAGGGGTTTTCTGTTATCTGTCTATGACCAATAAAGCCTTAAGAACAGCATTCCTTTGAGGTTCTGAGTTCTGGCCTGCTAGTGTAGATCTATCTCTACAGCATCTTAACATCTACCATCTATATTTGCCTTGGTGATATTTGACACCAGTCACTTTTTTCAAACCAATGTTCATTTACTTTTGACCATAATATGTTAATATATGGCACCCTCTCCCACCTAGCAGTTAGATAATTACAGGTGCTTTTGTGAAATTTCAGTTTCATCTTATTGAAGGTGAAAGTCTATCGATTTGAAGTGAGCTAGTTTACACATATTTTCAATAATAACATTTTTTAAGTATCCAAATTTGCTGATTTTTTTTTCTTTTATAGAGAGATTATGCTATAGGGCATGTGTGCTCACTCGAAAAACAAAGACAGAGAGACAGAAAGCAAGAAATCACCCCACCCCCACCCCCAGAGGGGTTGGCCATGCCACAATCCCTTCTCCTCCATTCTCCTCTCAGGATCTTGAGCATGCACGCACATGTGTGAGTTTAAGCCACCAGGTCCTGGACTCGATCCATGGTCGACCATGTGGGAGGCCAACAATGTAACCATTATGCCATCTGTTGGTCCCAGAATATTGATCCAGGTGTTTCATTTTAACAGATAAACTGAAAGTAAACAAATTTTATAACTTTATTTATATCCACATCCTTTAGATAAGCACACTAGCTTCTAGTAACTGGTTTTCACAAGCTCACTGTGTGGGTGTTTGCAGTGAACTCCTCTGTGCCGGAAGTCAATCTTGATGCTGACTATACAGCAGCAAATGAGGAAAGTAAGGACATTATTAATTTTTATTGAGTTTATAGTCTAGTGGGTCAAGATTTTTGCTTGTCAGCTGATATGGCATTTAAGAAGAAAACATTACGGATTTATTTATTTTTTTCTTTGTTTGGTGAGTGTGGGCAGGAGAGTTGTGTTTACCAGAGCAGATGTGTATATTGATGGGCATCAGCACTTTCAATGACCGGGACTGTGGATATATGAGAGTTTCTTGGCAAACACAACCTCATGGAGAGGTCTAGGATATTTTCAGGAAGTCCTCAGGACATTTAGAGGGAATTGTGGGATTAAACTTGGTCAGAAGGTATGGTTCAAAGTGGATGAATATCTTTTCCTTGGCTTGGCGTGTTTTAAATATTTTGCTTTCTTGATTTCTTGAACAATTTGTCTTGATGACATATTATCTTTATTGTCTTTTCAAGTTGAAGTATTTGCCATTAAAATATATTTTAAACAGTTCGTAAAATGAGTAGCAACATGGTAAAATAAATGAGAGAATAATACTTCTTCCTTGGTTCAATATAAGGTTTGTTGGTTCTACTAACCTTGTAGAATTCGTTATTTTTCTCTATCTCATACATTACAAATAGCTAAAAAGAAAAAAAAAAGCATAAACATAAGGGCAGGAAAACTTCTCTGATTTTGATCTTCCATTAGATGGAACACTGGATGTTTTAGGAAATATATACTTGTTCTCAGGTATTTAAGGTTATTATCTGAAAGATGGCATTAGATTAAATATCCTCAAACCAATCTAGGTGCTAAGGTTTTAAATTCAAATGTTTTTTAAAATAACTTTTTTCTAACTAAATTTGTGGAATTTAGTATCTCAATTAAAACCTCCAAGAGCTCTGTGAGGTAAGTATCATTTTTATCTTCAACTTTAGGATAAGGAACTTAATGCTAAGAGAAGGTACCATGTTCTGGGCCAGGAGATGGTATAGTCTTTACATCACTGGACTCCCACATGGCTGACCATGGTTTGGGTTCCAGACCCAGTGACTGGAAAATCATGCCACACTTCTGTGTGTGAGTGCCCAAGGTCCTGGGAGGAGAATGGAGATAAAGGGGTTGTGACATGGCCATTCTCCAGGAGGCGATTTCTTACTTTCCCTCTCACTTTCTCTGTCTCTTTTTTCTCTCTGGTGAACAGGCAAAAACCTTTACAAGAAAGAGAAAAAAAGAAAAGACGAAAAGAACAGAAAAGTAAAGAAAAAGAAAAGATAGTGTGTTCAAGGTCACGCATTGGTATATCGCAGGTTTGATGGCAGCTCTCACTAATTTAGAACCTTAGCACTTAACCACTAACACATAGTCTACAAAGAAAAGTGTTTACTTAATATACTGATGTACTGCATTAAAACAAAGATGACCCACTAGTCATGACATATTATCTCAGATTCCTCTCATTTCTAAAGTATGAAGAAGATGCTATGAATATGTGGGAGAAGAAATGTTGAAGCGATCCTCCTGTCATGACACTCTGTGTCCTGTACAGCTTCTATCTGAATGCTTCTCTTTTTAAGGATGAAAAGCAATGTCAGGGAGATCAAATGGCATGGTAGAGAGCCTGGTGTGACTCTTGGGGAGAAAGCCCATTTTGGCGGAAGACACTCTTCTGCTCTCAGTGAGATGACTATTTACAGCAAATCTCTTTGAGACTGCCCCTCTTAGAATCTAAATGTCTAAACCTCCCAAATGTACGTTCCCAGCAATACTGTGCTAATACCATTTGTAGGCGCAGATAATTATGTTTACTTTTAAATTATGAAAATTTTTCAGAGAGTGCACAGGTACACTGGAGAGAGACAGAGACAGAGAGAGAATGAGACAATGAGAGAGAGAGAGAGAAGGAAAGTGAAAAAGCACCTATCATGGGGCACGGTCATGCTACAATCCCTTCTCTATTTCTTCCACTTTTTCTGGCCTTTGGCATGACTGTACACATGTCTGGTGTGTTTCACAAGCTGCCAGATCTGGGACTCAAAGTGCTCATGTCAGTCACGTGGGATCCAGTGTCTTAACCACTATGCCACCTACTGGCCTCCTATTTATTTTTTTAACTTGAAGTTAAGGAAAATAATTTTTTCTTTAAGAACTCTGAACTCTGATTCAATTGCTGCTAAGCTATAAATGGGGCAAACAAATGATTCTGATGTCTTAATCTGGTTTAGAAAACAAGTGAGTTGATTATCTTTATCCCCTGGTGTTACAGGATGGGGGAAGCCTGTTCTACTCTTCCATGGAGGATGATTGAGCTGGAGAAACAAATGATTGTGTTTTAAAGAAGAATTCAGGTCCCTGACTAGAGGAGGCACGGTGAGAGTATCTGTAAACTAGAGATTTTCTCTCCAAATAAGAGAGCCTGTAAGTTAGAACCTTGCTTTAAACTAGTACCTCAAAAAGGGACAACAGTATCATGAGGCAAGAGAGAACATTGCAGAACAGAGCAAAGGGGTTTTCCTTCAGCAGAGAGAATATAAAGATCAAAGCATTGCTGTCCAGTATTTTGCAGTTAATCCTCTCTGGGGTTTTGATCTTAAGGAAAATTTAATATGTGGAACAAATAATGGCAGAACTGTTCTCCTTCCGTGGGCTGAGATTCTGTCACTCTGTCCTTCACTTCCCTTGACATCTCCTGATAATTTTTCATAGAACTATTGTGGACCACTATTGTGTGCTGTGTGAATATAGTTAGCTGAGAAAAGCAAGTTTCACTTTGAATGTTGTCTTTACAACTTTCTGTGGGGAGCTAAGTGATATGTGAAAAAAAAAATCCTAGTGCATTCTTAAATATTTATAGTTGAATATTGCTGAAGCCATCATGGCTTGCATGGACAGAAAAGTGCTTGCCTGTCTACCTGAAGATGGAACAATCAATTAAATTTCTCTGGGTTCCTCAGCTCTCAGCACAGGGCTCTGCTGTATAAAAAGCTAGAGTTCATAGTAGATTTGAGTTGTAAGGGTCATCCTATCCATGAACATGGCAATTACATTTTACGTATGTGGAATAAAGTCCAAGATCCTTAGAAATTAAGCAATATATTTGCATATAATCCTTCCTTCTTCAGAGATATTATCAGTATGCTAATCTTTGTTCATTTCAGCAGCTTAGGCCCCAGGCCAGAATGATCTTCAGTTTGAACCCACCAGACCGTTGTTCACAGTTCAAATTCCTGCAGATGCAGTCTCTGTGTGGCTGCTATAGAGAAGTCACCCTCTGTCATAGCGTATAAGTCAATGAAAGAGACCCCAGCCCATAAATATATTTCTCTGTGTGGTACCATATTGCCTGATAGCATGATATTTGAGAGTAATTTTTCCAGTTCATAACATTTTTGTAACACATTGTTCTAGATTTTTCTAAGACAGCAATTTATTTACCAAATTAGGACATCCTTTCCCCAAGTTCAATAGGGGGAAAATATTGCTTTTGTTTGAAGATATGATAACTTGATAGCAAATTCCTGACGAGTCTTTGTAGTGAGAACTCTATATTCTTCTAACTTCAGTTATAAAAACATCAAGAAAATAAAACAGCTGTAAATAAGAAAATACTAAAAGAAAAACCTCTCTCTTGGAGAGGGATAGATATTTGGAGAAGAAAAATGAAGCTTTCCAATGTTGGGACAGCAAATAAAAGTCAAATTCATTAAAAGTTAATGATGTAGGATGCAGATAATGAGAAATAGAAATGGAATTCATAGAGACATATTATCTTCTTGATGCATGACAAAATTTAATGCATAATCAACATTACTCTACAGTTCCAAGGGCTATTTTTATCCCAGTGCCTTTAAAATTCAAACCCATTAAAGATTCATGATCCTCAAGCCATGTGTTTTTCTATAGTTAGAAACATTTATGTCATGTGGGTAAACTACTTGCTAATAGAAACACTTGCTATTTTGCATTGTAATAAAGACAGCACAATGTTGCGTAACATCATTCACTCTTTTCATTCTGCAGCCTCAAGTTGAAGGTTAGTGGCTTGGTAAGAAACAACGCACAAGGCCAACCTCAAGAGACTTGGATCTGTCCTGCAGAAAGAAAGGAATAAAAAAGGAAAGTATGCCATGCTAGATGGGTAGTTCATTCAAGATGAAGAGAAATGAAGTGATTGCTAACTCAAATGTTATACGAGAGGACATAAGCCTGTAGAGGTAAAAGAGGTTGTTCATTTTCTCATAGTCGGTAAGCATCGGAGTCCAATCCATTTCTTAAGTGAGCTGTTCTCTTTCTACCACATCATATTCTATTTCTTATCTAACAGTAGAGAGTAGAATTTGAAGTTTGATGTTAACTCTTGGAAAAAACTTTCTGTACATTTAAAGTCCTTCTGCTTGTTGACTGAGTCCCACAGACCAAAAAACCAGTATGAGAAATATTGACATTATTATTTTCAAGCAACAACAGCAAACACTCAATATGACTTCAACATCTCTAAGATGTGAGCAAAACAATTAGTTTCTGAAAGTGAATCTATAAGTAAAAATGTTGCCTGAGTTAATACACAATTCATTTTGTTAAAGTCTGTGTCAGAAATTAATATTTTTATAATTATTTCTTAAGTGAGCTGTTCTCTTTCTACCACATCATATTCTATTTCTTATCTAACAGTAGAGAGTAGAATTTGAAGTTTGATGTTAACTCTTGGAAAAAACTTTCTGTACATTTAAAGTCCTTCTGCTTGTTGACTGAGTCCCACAGACCAAAAAACCAGTATGAGAAATATTGACATTATTATTTTCAAGCAACAACACAAACACCTCAAATGACTTCAACATCTCTAAGATGTGAGCAAAACAATTAGTTTCTGAAAGTGAATCTATAAGTAAAAATGTTGCCTGAGTTAATACACAATTCATTTTGTTAAAGTCTGTGTCAGAAATTAATATTTTTATAATTTTGTTTATTCATTCATTTATTTTAATTTTACCAGAGAAAGAGAGAGAGGAAGTGAGAAAGCAAGCCACCAGGTCCGGGACTTGAACTGTGGATGGCCATTTGGGAGTGTCCAGCATCTTAACTGCCAAACCACCTACTGGTCCCCAGAAATTAGTATTTTCATGAAAATATATAGTATGCATTTTTTTAAAGTATGAGACAAGAAGTTAATGAGTAAGGACATTAATTAATTGTACCTTACTTGGGTTTTGATTTTTGTTTACATTTTAAAGTGAGGATTAAATAAGACGTGGGTAAAAATCAGTTTTAAGTTATAAATGAAAGATAATAATAGTCTTATTGATGTTCAGAATATAATACAGAAGCACCGATAGAGTACTATAATAAGCTAAGTACCTCTTCCCCCCATGCTCTACTTTAATCTCTCTTGCAATTGACAGTCACAGTAAAATTTCAGCAATGCCTATTTTGTTTTTTTTTCTTTCTTTTTTTTTTTTTATTCATGTAACCTCATTTAACACTCTTTAATGCTTTAATGTCTGTTCTGAATTTGTAGTGAAAAGCTGAAATTCTTTCTTTGGCTATAAACTTTTCTTCATTCTTTCCTTGGTGTCAACCCTCAAGGATATTCACATTTAGTTCTCCTTCTCTCTCTCTCTCTCTCTCTCTTTTTCTTTGGGGGGGAGGGATCCTTACGTGTTCATTTTTTTTTTTATCAGATTACCGTGAAGGAATGGGTATGTTACCCAGTGAGTTTGCATAATATATATTTTTAACTCTAATTACAATTTTCAACTCACATTTCAGCTAACATTTCCACCTTCCCTGAATAGTACAAATAGAAGTGTCACTTCTTATTTCAACATGATAACTACTAGTGAGCACATCATCAGTGATTCTTTGCATTGTTAAGCAAAAATGATGAGACACTACTGTTTTGGACTAAACTCTTGTGCAAGGCCCCAATGAACCAGACCAAACTGAAATGTAGTCACTCATCCTGAAGGGGACCTAAACAAACTGAAACTTGAAGCAAACAAGTAGAATGCCAAATAGAGCAGATATTTTTAGAAACAGTAGATTATAATCTACCTGAGTCAACAAAAGAAGGTTCTCTTTGTTTTAACCTTTACCTTTAAAAAAAAAAAAAAAAAAAAAGACCTGAAGTAACCTGATGTTAACTATCCAAATCCGTTTGTTTCTTGGTACCTGCCTTATAAAACATTGTTCTGTCTTGCCCCATGGGAGGTCTTATTCTACTCTGTAGAATGAAAGTTGCCTACTTAAATCATGGATACCAGACACTTAGATCTATAACGAATGCATTGCAGTTTTCTCTTTCAGCAGCATTGATTACCATCCTGATATAAGGTAATACCATATTTATTATTTGTGACCTCAGCACCTATAACTAAGAACTGTACTTGGTACTTTTCTATTATTATCATGAATATTTCTATTAATTTAAGTTCACATTTCCTGGAAATAGTCTCTGAGATAAATTTTGTTCAGGGTAGAGTGTGCAGGAGATGCACCTGTTAGACCTGAGAAAGTCAGGCATGGAACACGGGGAAAGCTGACCCAAGAGTAATGGCAAAGAGGCCTCAGTTGCTCCTGTGGAAACTTCTGGAGCTGAGTTGGCTCTTTGTAATTGTTCTGAATTGAAGCTCAGGCTCTAGGCCTTTGTATCAGTCTTCTCCGACTGTGGTTTACCTCCTTGCAAGAGCCATAAATTAGAACGGGGCACTCTCGGAGACCGAGGGCTACTGCCCAGTAAGAGTATCAATTGTAAGGTCTGAGCAGCCTACTCCCAGGAGCTGGTCAAAGACTTGACACCTTTTTTACCTAGGTGGGATTGTGGGGTGTTCACCACAGTAGCTATCAAGATGCTCAAAATGCATTTCCTGAAGGAATAAGGGTTACAATGGTGTGTGTGCCTAGTACAGAGCTCCATGACCTTGGAAGATGTGTTTCCCAATTCTTCCCAAAGGTCCTGGTTCACTCTTTTCTATTGATCTCATATGTGTCACCTGCACTGCTAAAGTTATATATTATTTAAGATCTTTTGTTCTGTCGTAACTCACTTTTTACCTTGGGTGGTAGTAAAAATAAGAGGCTTTTAATGCTGCATAAATCAACAGAGGTTTTGACTACAAAATCTGTAAGCCTTTAGCACTGCAGCACAGATGATGCATCTGTGCTATATAGCAGCTGTTTCGCCAAAATTTCTGAACACGTATTTACACTGATGCATGCGAAATTATTAACACTACTAGAACTAAAAATAATAATAGAAATGAGGCAACAAGGAAAATATAAGAAAGAGAAAAGGGAAGGAAGATGGGATGAACTCAAGTAATATTCTTTTTAAATTTTTTTAAAAATTCTTTATTTTAATTTTGTTTATTCTTTTTATTCTTTTTTATTTGCTGTAGGGCACATGTGCTCATGAAAGGGAGAGAGAGAAAGACAGAGGGTGAGAAAGCAAGCCACCAGGTGCAGGACTTGAACTGTGGACAACCATGTTGGCGACTGCCATCCAAACCATCATCCTAACCACCATGCTACTTGCTGGCTCCAGGTAATGTTCTTTACATTGTTTATAACACTTCACAATTATCAAAGTGTTTTCATAAGGTTTTCCCATGTTCCCACTGGAATCCTGCAAGGAATGCCCAGCAATTGCCATCCTTAAAAAATATATATATATTTATATTGTGCTTGCATTTCATAATGTTGCTAAATTCATGTTAGTTTTACTAAATTTTTGGAAATGCTTTAGGGTTTTCTGCATACATGATCATGTTGTTTGCAGGAATACTTTCACTTTCCCTTTTCAATTTGCATCCCTGTACTTATTTTTTCTTGCATTAGTTATATGTTATGGTCTTTAGCATATTTTCAGTGAAAGTGGTGAAAATAACCATTCATGATATAAGGAGAATGATTTGAGACATTTTCTATTGATTACAACACTCACTGAAGAGGATTTTTTTTTTTCAGATATCTTTTATCAGGCTGAAAAAGTTTCCTTTTAGCTCTAGTTTTGTCAGAGATCTTATTAAAGTCATGTTGAATTTTGTCAAATATTTTTCTATATCTATTGAAAGAAACATATTTTTCTCTTTGATTCTGTCATTATGGTTGACTATACTGATTGATTTTATGTTACATAAATGTTGTGTTCCCAGAATAAAATCATATGGTAATAAAATAGTCTCTGTTTTATGTATTGTAGGACTCCTATGTCCATATAGTGTTAAGAATTTTTATAGCTATATTTATGAGGAATTGTTTTTTTTCTTTAGTCTTTTTTAAAATTTGCATTATCTTCAGTTTTATTATGGTTATATTGTTCTCAAAAATGACAGAGAGAGCAGTTTGTGTGGTGGTTAAAGCACTGAACTCTCACATGGCTGATCATGGTTCAAGTTTTGGACCAGTGGCTTGAAAATCATACCAGGCACATGCATGTGTGTTCAATATCCCAGGAGGAGAATAGGGATGACTATCCCCCCGGGGGATGATTTCTCACTTTCTCTCTCTCTCTCTGTCTCTGTCTCTCTCTCTCCAATAAGTATATGCTCCTATGGCAAAAAAAAAAAACTTCCATAAAAAAGTTAAAGTAAGATAGATATTATTATTATTATTATTATTTTACCTAAATGCCCAATAGAATTTACCTTTACAGTCACCTGATGCTGGAAACTTTGTTTTAGGCAGGTTTGTATTTTTAAAAGTAATTTTTTAAAAATTTAGTAAAGGGCTGTTCACATTTTCTATTCTCTTTTCCTTCATTCTCCTCCTGGGATTTTGGACATGCATGTATATGCTGCAGGGATGATTTTCAAGCGCCATTTCCGGGACTCAAACTATGGTCAGCCATGTAGAAGTAGAGTGCCTTAGTCACTATGCTACCTGTTGGCCCTGGTTTATTTTGTTTTTTTCTTCACATGTTTTGGTTTCACTGAGTACTAAGTCTGTGGGTTTATAGTTTTTGTAACATTTGAGAAGTTTTTGGCCATTATTTCTTCAAACATTTCTCTTATTCTTCATTCTGCTCTTGTCTTCACTCTTACAGAGGCCTTCTAAAAATTCATGAAACTGTGCATTATGAACAAAAACTATGCCTGGATTTATAAGTTTTTCCACCAAAATAAACTCATACTTAAGGACTGAAACATACTTTAATTTCATTTTTTTTTCACAAACACTTTGAACTTCCTCACTGGTATGTATATTAGGCAATTTGAACTTGTAACACAGCTCTGGATAATCTTTTAGTTGCTATTATTATTGTTGTTATTATTATTTTGACCTAGGGCACATGTGCTTGCAAGACAGAGACAGACACAAGGAAAGTGAGAAATCACTGCCTGAGGGGTGGCCACATCTCAATCCCTTGTGCTCCATTCTCCTCTCATGCACAGCACACACATGCACCTGACCTGAGTTTCAAGCTGCCAGGTCCAGTATTCATACCACAGTTGACCTATGTGGGAGTCCAACTCTGTAACCCCCACACCATCTGCTAGCCCTCATCTTTTAGTTATTTCAGAAAAAGTTATTGTTAATTTTTCTCTTTGTGTTTACATTTCCAGTTTCTTTTTCTACTGTGTATCTTCAAATATGCTCATCTTCTGTAGTACATTATCTGCTAGTGTGTATGTCATCTCACTTACTGCAATTTCCAAATTTGTTTTTAGTCTTTTTCATATTTTCAATGCCTCTTCTTTTTGTATGCATGAAATACAGTTAAAATAATTATTTAAATATTTTTGCCAGATAAATAGAACACGGTCGGTTCACAAGTTGGATTAATTGGTTTCTCTTTTCAGGATGGTTTATAGCTAGATTCTCTGCCTGCCTGATATGCTTTCATCAGGTGATAAACTTGGTGATTTTTTTTATCAATTAGGTGATGAACGTTTTTAATTTTGTATAAATATACTTGGATTTTCTTCCAGTATATAGTTAATATTCTTAGAAATAATCTGTTCTCTAAAGATTTGCTCTTAATATTTATTACGAGGGGGTCAGAGACTTTTCTAGTCTTAGGCTAATTATGCACCATTGCCAAAGCAAGACCCTTCTCAGTACTTTACTCCATGAATTATGCCCTTTGAATTATGTGATTTTCAAGTTGACTAGTGGGAACAGACACTATTCCAGCATGGCAGACACTTGAACTTTTTTTCATTCCAATTTCATCAGATTAATGCATTGCTCAGTACTTGGGTGAATATTTAAGAGACACTCTCTGCTGATCAGCCTAGTTTTGTCTTTGTATTTGTCTTCTCCCAGGTAATCTGTCTTGCCAGCTCTAACAACCTCAGTCTCCCCAGTCTCTCGTGGATGTCTAATTAAATCAGGGTCTTCTTGCAGTTTGGTTTGAACATTCTCTTTAGACTCAAGCCGGTGTGATTATTAGGCTCATTGCATTTGTTTCCCATCTCTCAGAGAACACTGTCCTTCTTACCTGGAGTCTATCATCTTGAAAGCCATTGTTCTGTCTTTTTACTCTGTACTTTTTAAAATTAGTATTATTATGTCAGTTAGAATACTAAGCAGAACTGCTTTTATTCCATTTTGTTTAACTCTGTTGTCTAATGGAAAATAAAGAGAAAATGCTAGCAGAGCTTCTGTAATAAACCCACACTTGAGTTGGGATCTTAACACATGTCTGAAAATAACAAGATATAAAATATATTGAAAATTTTTGGCTGAATTCACACCAAAGTATCTTTTTAAGAAGATAATGTGCATTATTCTTACGGAAAACACACACACACACACACACACACACACAACAACTCTTGTGCTTTCTTTTATAGTCTTGCACTCAATGGCTGTACAGTGTGAAGGAAAAGTTGAAACCAGTGTTTGTTAAGAATCTTCTTGGGGCAGGAACCAGCAGTTAGCGTAATGGCTATGTCGCTGGATTCCCACATAGTCGACCACGGTTCGTGTCTCGGACCTGGTGGCTTAGAACTCACGCCTGGCATGTGTGCGTGCATGCCCAAGATCCTAAGAGGAGAATGGAGGAGAAGGGATTGTGGCGTGACCATCCCCCCTGGGGAGTAATTTCTCGCTTTCTGTCTCTATGTCTCTCTCTGACTGTCCGGTGAGCGCACGTGCCCTAAAGTGAAAAAAACCTCTCAAAAAAAAAAAAAAGAATTTTCTTGGGGCCAGCAGGCGGCATGTTGGTTAAAGTGCTGAACACTGCAGTTCAAGTTGTGGACCAGGTGGCTTGAAATTAACTCTGGACATATGTGCTCATGAGCCAAAATGCCAGGAGGAGAATGGAGAAAAAGGGATTGCATGCTGGGGGGTTGATTTCTCTCTTTCTCTCTCGTCTTATGACAAAAACATGGAAAAAAGAGAATTTTCTTGAGAGTTGACTTTGACATAAATAATTTTATGAGAAAAATGCATTTATCACTGGATGCTCATGAAAACCAATTGCAATGCCCCCAGGTTTGGAAGCCAGGAAGATTTTTATGGCATAGTTAGCTAACAATGGGGTGGAACCGTTCCCAAATGTGCCTCTCCACCCCCCAGAAGGTGGGGTCTTTCACAGAGCAATGAGTGAGAGGGGATTATGGAGTAATAGGTTTTGTCAGTCTCCAGTTGGTTGGTTAGGAATAAGGAAGAGGCCTTATTTGTTGGTGCTAGTGGAGTGAGGATTTTTGGCAATCCAGAACTGACAGATGCTAGGTTGTTGTTTTCCAGTCCTAAATTGGTTGATGTTAAGAAACGGGAAACCTTGGGACCAGCAGTTAGCGTAATGGCTACGTTGCTGGACTCCCATGTAGTCTACCACGGTTTGTGTCCCAGACCCAGTGGCTTAAAACTCACGCCAGGCACATGTGTGTGTGTGTGCCCAAGATCCTGAGAGGAGAATGGAGGAGAAGAGATTGTGGCATGGCCATCCCCCCATGGGGGTGATTTCTCGCTTTCTGTCTCTCTGTCTCTGCACGCGCCCTATAGGAAAAAACCTCTCCCCACCCCCACCCCACCCGCCCCCCCAAAAAATGGGAAACCTTTCCCTTCTGATCTCGTTCTCCAGAAACAGATCATGTTCTTTCCCATCCCCTTGCCAGCAGCATTTTCATTCCTACAGTAACTGGGGTCATCCTAGGTCATTCAACTCTCCCAAGTGAATCTGTCCTGCAAGCAAACTTACTACAACGGTGGTTAGTGCTAGAGTTTTCTTATTTTAGGATAGTTCTGCCTGGGTGTGAAAGCAAATATATTCATTTTGCCTTTCTTGCTCTCCCAGTAGATAGAGGTTCCTACCTCCATCACCATGTTATCCAGAAATGTATTACTAAGCCAAAACATTTTCTGATAGTCCTACTAAGAGACCCAAGAGAGCTTTCTTTTCCTGTAAGTTTGTTTTAAAATGTATTCATCTTGCTCATTAGCTTTGGTAGACAAAGTTTAGTTTGAAAGAATATGCTAAATGAGAAGAGAATGGTGATCATGCTTCTATATAATTCTGTCACTTAAGATTTCTACATTGGGAAACCTTGGGACCAGCAGTTAGCGTAATGGCTACGTTGCTGGACTCCCATGTAGTCTACCACGGTTTGTGTCCCAGACCCAGTGGCTTAAAACTCACGCCAGGCACATGTGTGTGTGTGTGCCCAAGATCCTGAGAGGAGAATGGAGGAGAAGAGATTGTGGCATGGCCATCCCCCCATGGGGGTGATTTCTCGCTTTCTGTCTCTCTGTCTCTGCACGCGCCCTATAGGAAAAAACCTCTCCCCACCCCCACCCCACCCGCCCCCCAAAAAAATGGGAAACCTTTCCATTCTGATCTCGTTCTCCAGAAACAGATCATGTTCTTTCCCATCCCCTTGCCAGCAGCATTTTCATTCCTACAGTAACTGGGGTCATCCTAGGTCATTCAACTCTCCCAAGTGAATCTGTCCTGCAAGCAAACTTACTACAACGGTGGTTAGTGCTAGAGTTTTCTTATTTTAGGATAGTTCTGCCTGGGTGTGAAAGCAAATATATTCATTTTGCCTTTCTTGCTCTCCCAGTAGATAGAGGTTCCTACCTCCATCACCATGTTATCCAGAAATGTATTCCTAAGCCAAAACATTTTCTGATAGTCCTACTAAGAGACCCAAGAGAGCTTTCTTTTCCTGTAAGTTTGTTTTAAAATGTATTCATCTTGCTCATTAGCTTTGGTAGACAAAGTTTAGTTTGAAAGAATATGCTAAATGAGAAGAGAATGGTGATCATGCTTCTATATAATTCTGTCACTTAAAATTTCTACATTGGAGGCCAGTGGATGTGTAATGTTTATGTCTTTGGACTCCCATGTTGTCAACTGCAGTTTGAGTCCTGGACCTGGAAGCTTAACTTCATGCTGGGTGTATGTGCTTATGTGCCCAAAATTACAAGAAGAGAATAGATGAGAAGGGATTGTGACCTGGGAATCCTCCCTGCAGAGGGTTATTTCTCACTTTCTGTCTCTCTGTCTCTCCAAACTTTCATGTGTTCTATAGCAAAAATCTCTCTAAAAAAGACATTTTACATTGAAATCTTTGAGTACTTTTGTTTGGAATTATGTAATTTTTCAATATTCTCAAGAAGTGGATGTTCCTTTCAGTCAATGCTTTCTTAAATATGTTAATTGAAAGTCCCCTTCCCTTAGTTTTGATAAGTCCATCACAGACTCTCTAACAATTTTAATGGAAAATCATATACTGAGGGGAGGTGTTGATACGAGGATTTATGTACTATGCAAGCAAAAATAGAGTAAATGGTAAATGCACTGATACATTTTTTCTAATATTGAACCCTGATCTTGAATTCAAATAATTAAATGAATCTAGGAAAAGATTAGTTTCCTTAGCAACTTACACACTTGCAAATTCAGAGAGGATCAGGTTGTATCTGCATTTAGGGCCTCCTGGGGCCTGCTTATCTCTTGGGATATGTGTCCCTAAGTCATCCTATAAAAATGTGTGCCATGATACTTTTTCAATAAGTCTGTGTCCTAGCATTCTTGGTCACTGAATTGATAATATACACCCTTAAAGAAAGAACAATTTTATCTGGTCTCAGAATGTCATTTCTATGTTTCAGGCTGTGCTTATCTTGTAGATAATTCCAGTCACTCTGCATGATATCAACAGTGTTTGCCCTTTCCTTATTTCCATGGGCAATTTTATTGGTTGATTTGTTTTTGAAACTGTTTATCCAGATGGTCTTTAGCATATCAGCTTAGAAAATTACTCATCTGAAATGACATCTCTTGATCCCTGCAAAATCCAAAATTAAAGGGATTTTAAAAAATAAGTTTATCCATTTCTTCAGAAAGAGAGAGTGAGGGAGAGATCCTTAACAGGGTCTCAGCATGCTGCAGTTCTTTCCCCAGCCTCCTGGCCAGGTGGACCTGGTGGTGCACGTGCTGTATTCAGGGCACCCTAGGATGACTGTTCCATGTGTCTTCAGCACCGTGCATTACCCCCTGTGCTATTGCGAGTGGGCCACAGAGAAGCCCTTTTTAATACACTGCTTTTTTATTCTTTTCATTTTTTTAATAGCACTCAACTTTCATTGTCATTTCCATGTAAAGTACTTGCCTCTTCTGATGCCCTGACAGCTGAGGGTCCTTTAGTACATTTTCTCGCCACTAGTATTTACATGGAATTATACCAGATGAGACTTCTGGGAAAGATACCATTTTACTGTTGAAAAGAGCCAGGCCCAGCTGTCATGTGCCTTTTGTCCTTTTCTCCTTTGCCCTTAACCCCTCTCCGTGTCTAAAATCCACACTCAATAACTGAAGAAGCTGCGACCATCCCCAAAGTGCAAGGACATACGACAGACCAAAGGTGACTGTGCAGAAGGCAGAGTCCCTACGCCAGCCTCCATCACCACCTCCAGGCTTCTCATTCCACAGGAAAAATGCCCTGCTGTGAGTGTCTGTGCCTGTGGCTAATGATACACTGTTACGTGTCTGAGCGAAATGGACTCTTCCCCTCTCATTTCATCTACAGAGAGGAAAATAATCGATCGTGTGATGCACAACAAAGCACACAAGTTGTCTTTCCATTCGTGTGTTAAGAGCTTTTATTTTCCAGAGTACATTTGTGCCTGTGACCAGAGATGAGGGTATTTTGGAAATCTGAATCACTACATTTCTTTTTTTTTACAACAAATGCATCCTAGTAATTATATATAGTTTCTAGGAAGATCTAGAAGGTCAGTGTAACATTTTCAGTGATAATGAGCAAGGATATAGTTTTAAGTTTGATAAGCGCCTGCTAACATAGTCCAATACCTTTAAACTTCATGCTATTTTTTATGTACTTATCATCGACTAAAACACCTTATTGAACCATTTGAACAACTGGAAAATCTTAACTTCTTTTTACTCTTTAGAAAGTTCAAATATCCATCTTAAAATATAATTAGAGCATTTTTTTTTGTTTTAGTCAATTTCTTGAATCTTTAATAAAATGATTCCTTATCTCTTTAACTTGATCTTGATTAATATGTAAACTATAATTAATCTTTTAAAGTTCATAATAAATATGAGCTACTTCACTTGATGTGTTTTTTGGACTCCCATTGTCTTCACTGGCCCATTTATTTGATTAAGTGTAATACGTGGTAAAAGTTCTGGCTATAAATATGTATATTATATATAATATGTATTATATATAATGTATATTATATTTATGTATCTTTTATAAAATATATACATTATGTATACACATTATATATTTTATTTACATATGTATATAGATAGAAATATATATATATATATATTTTTTTTTTTTTCTAGAGAGCTTCTGTGCTTGCCAGGGAGAAACAGAGGGGGAATGTGAGAAAACACCCACAAGAAGAGATGGTAACACCACAATCCCTTTTCCTCCATTTCTCCATCTCTTGGAGATTTTGAGTATGCATGCTAATGCATCTGGTGTGCTTTTACAAGCACCCTGTCTGGACTCGAACCACATAGTTGGCCATGTGAGATTGCTTTAACAACGATGTCACTGCCTAGTCCAATAATTAATTTTAGAAGAATTGTACAGATTAACTCTTTTTAAAGGGCTTTTGATACAATCCAATAATATTCATGAATATGAGGCTTAGGATATGAAGACTTACATCAGTTTGAAGGCACTAAAATAAAAGGTACACACCTGTAGGAGAGAGAGAAGATGTGAGGAAGAAAGGAAGAGAAAAATTCAGAAAAAGGGAGAAGAAATAAAACAAAGAAGAAATCAGACTTTCGACCGAACCTAAGATGTAGAATTATGCTATTGAAAGTTTGCTGAAAGTAAATTATGTTAGTTTGGAGATAAAACTGGACCATTCGTAAAAATATAACAAAAATATTAAGAAAATAATTATTGACAGGGAAAGGGGAGGGAAAAAATAAGAAAATAATTATTTTTAAAAATTTATTATTTATTATTATTATTTATACATTCAATTGCTATACATCATTTAGATTGTAAAGAGAATTTACCCAGCATGATATACACCTCAGACCAATCCAGTTGAAAATACTATACACGACATCATCAACAGGTAATAGCAAATCATTATTAAACCAGTAAGCTAATGTTCTACTTACAGAAATTACTTGATGCAGCCCAAGGAGGGCGTTCGATTATTGTACTTGCATTGCTTTCAGTCACTTTTCTAAACATCTTGAAAGCAAGTCTTTTTTTTTTGTCTTTTGTTTTTTGATCTATTAATCATCATGCCTAAAGCGATGTTTACTCTACCCAATCCACTTTATTTGCAAACCAAACAAATGCAAACCACTATTTTCCCTTATCATGGAGTGCATTTATTATTAACATATGCTGATATTTACAGACTACATAATGCAAAGCTTTCCGTGAAGGCATAATGAAGGCCATACTCCATTTACATCAGGAGCTCTGGCAGTTCTCTTTACTGGAAAGAACTTTTTACCAATTTAACTCACAAAGTTATATTTTCTCAAATTAAGTCCACTTTGTTTTGGTCTGAGAGAAAAAACTACCTTATAAAAGGTAAATTTGTATAAAGAAAAATATTAAACTGGAATGACAGTGAATGCTACAATATTTTGACACGAAGATTTCCTATTTCTGTATCAATCTTGTCAAACACCAAAAGGTATAACGTGTTCCCATAGTGTAAATCTTCTTTAATCATAAACTTTGAGTGGCTTTTCTAAATTCTTTCAAAGGCTTTCCCAGTATTCTACACAAAACAAAACGAAACAAAAACAAAAAACTTCAAACTAACCATTTTTCTCAGGAAGATTTCTTTCTTCCTTTCTTTCTTTAATAAGGCATTTATGCTCACTGGAGATACAGAGAGAGACAAAGAAAGGGAAGTAAGAAATCACCCCCTGAGGGGGATGACTATGCCATAATCCTTCCTCCATACTTCCCTTGGGATTTTGAGCATACATGCATACACACCTGGTGAGTTTCAAGCTGCCAGGTTCAGGACTAGAACTGTGGTAGACCACGTGAAAGACCAGTGTCTAAACCACTATGCTGGCCCCAACTCAAGAAAGTTAAAAAAAATTAAAAAAAATAATCTACTCCTAAATATCAAAGATCTAATAAAGTAATGATAAATTACTAGTTAAAAAAGAGAGAAAAGCTCAGAACCTCATGAAGTCAACAAAGCTGCTCCTAGGGAGCATTTTTCCAACAGAATGGAGAAAGGAAAGAAGAGACCTCCAGTGAGAGACTCAGAAACTGCCCAAGGAGGAGTCAGAATCTTGGTACCAACCAACCAATAACACTCTACAATTTTTCTTGAGACCTAAGAACTGATGTATTTACATTGGTTCTGAGGGAAGTTGCTAAAAGGAAGAACTCCAGGAAAATTTATACTGGATTAAAGAACAGGATTTAAATCCAGAAAAGTAACTTCTGTCCTGGAGTGAGGCTCTTATTACCTGGACCCTGAACGCAGAGACATAGTTATCACAGAGCTAAGAATCACTCCTGTTCTTGATGTTAGACAACTAGAATTTCAAGTGATTGACAGAGGAAAGAAAACTTCTTTTGATGAGAATAAGGGGCTGATGAATGATACTCTGTGAGGCTGAACCACATGAGAAGGTTCTGAGTTTACATCTGAAGACCACTCGAGGATGCCATGCATGTTCATACCCATGATCTTGGTCTGGGTTTAATCTGTGGATAGATCATAGTATTGACCCTCTGGGAATGCTTTCTCTCTTTCTCTTGCTTCTCTGTCTCTGTCTGTCACTTTCTTGTTCATAAAAGCATACATTAATGAACTATTTTTTTATAATAATAGAATATTCATCTACTTTCTATCAAATGTCAGAGTCTCTCTTTTTTTTAATTTTTTTTTTTATGAAATAGTATTCCATAGGGTATATGTGCCACACTTTTTCAATCCACTCATGTATTCGTAAACATTTAGGTCAGTTCCATGTCTTAGCTATTGAGAATAATGCTTCAATAAACATGGATGTGCAAGTGTTTTTCTGAGTATGTTCTATCCTTTTATGGTAGTTCCATTTGTAGGTCTTGGAGTAACCTCCATTGTTTTCTACATTAGAATGGACTAATTTACATTCCCAATAACAGTGTAGGAGAGTTTCCATTTCCCTGCAGCCTAAACAGCACTTGTAATTCTTTATTTTATTTTATTTATTTATTTTTAGAGGTTTTTGCTATAGGGCGCATGTGCTCACCAGACAGGCAGAGAGAGACAGAGAGACAGAAAGTGAGAAATCACCACCCTGCGGGGAGGGTGGCCATGCCGCAATCCCTTCTCCTCCGTTCTCCTCTTGGGATCTTGGCCATGCACACACACGTGCCTGGTGTGAGTTTTAAGTAACCGGGTCTGGGATGTGAACCACGGTTGACTATGTGGGAGTCCAGCGACATAGCCATTACACTAACTGCTGGTCCCTTTATTTTACTTTTTTTAAATCTTAGCTGTTCTGACTGGGTTAGGTGGGTTTGATTGTGGGTTTGATTTACATCTCCCTTATGATAAAGGATGTTAAGCATTGAAAATCTAATGCTAAGTGAAACAAGTCAGACTATGAAAGAGATGCATTGTCCCCCTCTTAATATATACCAGATTTCTGCATTCTATGGCAGAAACTGAAATATTGAAATGTATAAAAACTTGGAGAGCAACTTGGACACTAGGGACAGTGTAGGAGGAGGGTGAGAAATGGTGGTGAAGGGAGGGAATCAAGGGGAAAAAAGAAGCAAAACATTTAATGGACACAAAAATGAAAAATTATCTGTTGATTTTAATGTGTATGGTAATATCTTTCACTAGTCTAATATACGGTGTATACAGGGTACTCATGCTGGGAAATTTTATTTTATATGCTGTAAAGATGTACAGTGATTTAATGAAAAATAAAAAAGTAAAGATAGAAAATAAAGGAATTTTAAGAATTTTCAAAAAATAGCATCAGTTAATAAATCATGGCTACAAACATGTATAGAACCAGATTCTCGAGCTCAGATGGCAGAGCACCACTGTGAGCTGCCAAGACTGTGCAAGAGGCCCCAGGATTTGGATCCCAAGTCAACTTGAGCCCACTAGGTAGATCCAAAGGCACATTCATGATCCCGAGCGGTGAGAAGGCTGTGGAGAGGGAACCAGCAGTTAGCGTAATGGCTATGTCGCTGGACTCCCACGTAGTCGACTGCGGTTCGTGTCCCGGACCCGGTGGCTTAAAACTCACGCCAGGCGCGTGTGCGTGTGTGCCCAAGATCCCGAGAGGAGAATGGAGGAGAAGGGATTGCGGCGTGACCATCCCCCCTGGGGGGTGATTTCTCGCTTTCTGTCTCTATGTCTCTCTCTGTCTGTCTGTCTGGCGAGCGCACGCGCCCTACAGTGAAAATCTCTCCAAAAAAAAAAAAAAATAGAAGGCTGTGGAGAGAATTACAACATGACAAAGGCCCTATTGGAAGTCTCCATTTGTCTTTCTGTCTGTCATGAGAGGAACATTTAAAAAATTAATGAAATAGTCAAGAAAAAAAAAAACATGTTTATGGAAAAATCTAGATATTGGCATTATTTTCAGAAATAGATGCTAAAATAACCCTGTTATTCTACTCATAGACATACAATACATTTTTTTTTTCCTTAGAGAGAGATTTTTGCTATAGTGTGAGTGTGCTTGCCAGAGAGACGGAGAAAGGGAGACAGAAAGAAAAAAATCACCTTTTCTCCCCCAGGGGAGATGACCACACCACAATCCCTTCTCTTTAATTCTCCTCTCGGGATTCTGAGCATACAGGCACAAGTATCTGGTGTGAGTTTTAAGCTTTCCAAGTGCCCTCATTTGCTGAGCTGTAGGATCTATGAGCACTTATTACAAACAGGTCAGTATTCTCATGTTGGAATTTGTAAGCTTAAAGGAACAGGGTTGGAAAGAGTATAATATAAACATGAAAATAAATTTATAAAAGTACACATGAAAGTAGAGTATTTCTGCTTTAACAAGCAGGAACTAGATTTCTGTAGAATTCTATTGGACCCTAAACTTTCCATCTTAAATAATCCAAGCCTTTATTTTAAATATGGAAAACAAAGACCCAACAAGCTTCTAACCCAAGTCTTAAAGCCTGGGAAGGGCTAGTGAGATTGGTCCAAGAACCTAGTCTTCTTAGAATCATGCCCTTCGCACACTGTGACCCTTCCTCTTGTTCTTGGATGCCCACTATTCATGAAGTACTGGGTGGTCATCCTGCTATTTCTGAAAGTATGTAATGTCTTTCTTTTAAAACTCAGGTGATTGTCCTGCTTTTGGATTAATATTTTGCTGTTAACTTGTCCTTTGTCCTGAACAAATCTATATGACACTTACATTTAACCTTCCTAATCTAAGGGCGTTTGTGGCAGGTGTCAAGAAAATGCCATAATTGCTTTTCCTTCTTTGCAGTTATGTGTGAAAATTTCTTTACCTTTTATCAGATAAACTCAATGATTGCATAACTATAAATTTAGGAAGAAATCAATTTTATTCTATAATATCAGGACTTGATCTTGGGATTGTGTGAATTTGCTTTTTTTTTTAACTTACAAAGAGAAAAGAGAGGCTCGTTTCTAGTTTACCAATTGCATTTATTTAGCAGCTTACAGTTGCACATTTCTTTCAAAACTAACATTTCACGCTCTTTATTATTGCAGCGATGCTGTTAGCTATCAGTCTGACTATATTCTTTTTTTTTTTTTTTTCTGACTATATTCTTATGGACAGCACCACACATAACAACAGCTACTGCCACACTGCCTACCCCAAACCATCCATGCGTAGCCCCTACATAAATAAGTACAACGTGCAAAACACAGGGAGAGGAGGGTGAGATACTGCAGCACACATCAAGTCTATCAGAAGATGACAGAGTTCATATAGCATGGGATAGTCTCCAAGTTCTTCTTGAAAAGGGTGAATTAAAAAGTAGAACTTCAGAGTATAGTATCTTTATTATTTTATTTTATTTTATTTTATTTTATTTTATTTTATTTTTTTAACCTCAGCATTTTGCACAGTCCATTCCCTCTAGCACAGAGCAACATTTCCTCCTTTCTTTGTGTAGGTAACTCCTACCTGCCCTTCATGTTTTAACGCACATGTCATTCTACAGGGAAAAGTCTCTCGGATACACGTAAGATTATGTCATGGTGTTTTCATAGCTCTTCACTATTTCTTAATAGCAAATTCACTATTTATGTAATGTAGGTAGTTATGGGCAAAAGTGTCTGTTTTTTTTTTTTTTGAGAGATTTTTTTGCTATAGGGCGCGTGCACTCGCCAGACAGACAGAGAGAGACAGAGAGACAGAAAGCAAGAAATCACCCCCCAGAGGGGATGGTCACGCCACAATCCCTTCTCTTCCATTCTCCTCTCGGGATCTTGGGCACGCACGCAAACGCGCCCGGCGTGAGTTTTAAGCCACCGAGTCCAGGATGTGAACCACGGTCGACTACGTGGGAGTCCAGCGACATAGCCATCACACTAACTGCTGGTTCCCCAAAAGTGTCTGTTAAGTTTTGCATAATGAGAGTGTCTTAAGGGGCCATCTCTAGTCTGTCAATCTGTGTCTGTAAGACCTAGCATAAAACTGAACATGCAGTAGGCATTCCATAAGTATTTATTCTAAAGTGGCGGTATCCATGGCAATGCTGATATGTTCCATGTAATTTAGTAATTTATGAAAAAAATATTGATTAGAACAGTCGGGTCATTCATCTAGCTCTGAGAAAACAGTACATAGTGAACAATAATCTAATCATGATGTCCTAGGTGTGGAACAGGAGAATGTGGGTACGGAGTCACTTAGCTGTTCTGCAAGGCCCAGAAATGTTCATAAAATGAAGGGAAAGATTCAATTTTTCACTCCTATCAAAGGAGCATCAATGTGCATTTTTTTTTAATTTCAGAAATTATAGTAGGTTTAGAAATAATCCAAAATGGTTTATGAGTCATTGTGTCAGATAGTGGTCCAAAAATTAATCATTACATTTGGTGACTAGATATGGAAAATTTAAAAAGTGTTGTTCTTGACCCAAATTCTTGGCACTATTTCAAAATATTAAAATTACCTAAAATAATTTGTGCAGGTCTGAGGAAAAGGTATACAACATTTTTTTCTTTACAAATTAATGTTTCTTAATTCCCAAATGGCTAGTTTTGTTCACAGTTAGTGTAAGACTGGAAACTTTCTCCTTTTAAGATTTCCTTGCTCAACTCAGACGTAACTCTATGATTGAATGAATATTGTAATGTTAATTTTTTTCCTTGACTGAAAGATTTACTGTGTAAGTATGTTGATTGGGTAGTTAAATTAGGAGGAACTTAAACATAACATCCCCAAACTCCAGCCCACAGACTCACATATAGTAAAGCAATAAACAAATACAAATTATATAAAAAAAATAAAAGGAAGTTAGTGCTATACTAAATTAGTCACTTAAAAATATCTCAGTTCGGGACCAGCAGTTAGCGTAATGGCTATGTCATTGGACTCCCACGTAGTCGACCGCAGTTCGAGTCCCAGACCCAGTGGCTTAAATTCACGCCGGGCGCGTGTGCGTGTGTGCCCAAGATCCTGAGAGGAGAATGGAGGAGAAGGGATTGTGGCATGGCCATCCCCTCTGGGGGGTGATTTTTTGCTTTCTATCTCTGTCTCTCTCTGTCTGTCGGGCGAGCGCACGCCCCCTATAGCAAAAACCTCGCAAAAAAAAAAAAAAATCTCAGTTGTAGGGGCTGGCATTAGCATAGTGATAATATAATGCTCTGCATTGCTCAACCCACACATGGAGGCCGCAGGTTTGTGTCCTGAAGTGTCTCTGTACCTGCAAGGTGTGCGGGTACATGCATGTGATCAAGATTGAGGTGGAAGAGGACCATGTTGTGAAGACCTTCTTGCAAGTGCTTGTCTCACTCTTCTCACTCTCTTTCTTTCATGAAATGAATAACTAAATGTTAAGAAAAATCTGAGTTGCTGGGCTCAGCAAATGGTGTGGTGGTTAAAGTGCTGATTCTCACATGTCAACTATGGTTTGAGCCCTGACCCTGGTGGCTTGAAAATCATGCTGGGTGTGTATGCATGCCCCAAATCTCAGAGGAATCTCAAGGAAAAGGGATTGTGGCATGTCCATCTTCCTGGGCAGTGATTTCTCACTTTCTCTCTCTCTTGGTATCTCTCCAGTGAGTACGTGTTCCTGAAGGCAAAAACAAAATCAAAACTAAAAAATCCATTTGTCTGTCTGTCTCAAAAGGATGGTATGTATTGGGAATTATTTTTAAGTGTTATGCAAAGAGATTGCCTAGATTACCTATAGCAGAATGCAACGTTTGTTTCTGAAACTTACAAGATGGTGTTAAGAAGTGTCAGTTATGATTTGGGCACTGGTCTCATAGCCTGGGCTGTGCCTGGTAGGTTTCATGTGCCCTATTGAACATGAATGAATACAATAACATTTTGTGGCACTAACGCAGATTACACTTTAAAATACTAGTTAATACGGAAATGCCTTGCATCCCTAGATTAACCTCAGATCCTCATTGTTGATTTCGTTTTTTCAGAATCCCCAACTATAAAGTCACTCCAATAATATTCATTAAATTAATTACCAATTGCATTTCAGGCTACAAGTGGACGTACACATGAGGACATGATCAATTTTCATATGGTTTAGTATGAAGCACTGATATCCACCCACTCAGCTAGGCAAATCAGCTTATACATGGTAAAATATACAGAGTAAGAGGGATGCGTTCTACTTTTGTTGGGTTAGTTTACATGAAAGGGTTTATAAAGAGAACTTACTTTATCTTGAACAAATAAAAAGAGATCTAGAGGTAGGCTAGGAAGATAAATTTTCCTCAGATCATATAGATTTATGGAACTTAGCTAAAAGCCTTGGAAATTCATTTATCTTTAAAAATTATGTTATTAATTGATTCTAAAAAATATTATTATTATTATTATTATTATCATCATTTAGGTTTTTACCATAGAGCATGTACACTCACCAGAGACAGTGAGAGAAAAAGTGAGAATTCCCCCCTCTCTCAGGGACGATGATCACGCAGCAATCCAGTTTCCTCCATTTGCCTCCCGGTATTTTGAGCACACATGCACACATACCTAATATGATTTTCAAGCCACTGGGTCCAGATCTTGAGCCACAGTTCGTTATGTAACAGTCCAGTGCTTTAACCACTATACCACCTGCTGACCCCATCTAAACATCTAAGAAATTATTTTTAAAAATTGTCTTAATTGCTGGAGGACAGACATGCTTATAGAGAAGAAGAGGGAGAAAGACAGCAGCTCTCAGTGGAGTGTGGTCACTGACAGTCTGTTCCATACCTTCCCACCCCATGTACTCTTCCTTTCACAATTTTGGGCATTCATGCATGCACACCATTTTCAAGTCTCCAGAGTTAGCCATATAAGATCCAGCTGTCAATTCACAGTTCTTAACCACTGTGCTAAGGGACCAGCTCATTCTCAGGAAATATTTTTGAGTCTATACTATGAAAATAACTGGTGGAAACATAGATGAATGAGGGCTCATCTTTTCCCAAATGTCTTAAAATTTAGCAGAAGATACTAGTGTAGTTTGTTATATTATTCTACCTGCATATCTACTGTATTGAGCACTTTAAAATCATATGAAGCAATGACAATATGATGAATATAATTTTCATTTTAAAGAGATGAAAATTTGAACAAGCTATGGATGACTTATTATTATATAACATTTGCTTTATTTTAATTTTGCCCACACACACACAGACAAACACACGCACACACACTAAAACAGGCCTATATATATGCAAAGAAGAGAAAAATTAGATGAAAAACAGTGAAAAATCATAACATTTACAAAAATTCATTACATTCAGAAAAACTCCTTGATGTTTTAACTCCATGAAATAGCGACAAGTAATAGGTACATCTGTGAATCAATAAGATGCCATTTGAAAAATTGCATTTAATTGAACACAAGTAAATAATGGCATATAATTAATTTTTTTCACATCGAATTAGGCTCAGATATAAGGTAATAAAAATTCTGTTTCAATTTCTGGCAATCTGTCAAAGTATGTGGGTAGGGAAAAAAGACACAGGATTGATAACTAATTATAACTTCACAATTGATGTGACTCCTTGATACCATATACATTTTTAAAACTTATGGCAACAAAAAATCTCCACCTCAAAAGAGGAAATTTAGATACCAATCTTAGCTTTGCCCCAAAGTAACATTTTTGAAAAAGTAATTTATTGAACCCATTTCACTTTCTTGTTTCATTAAAAAACAGAGATATCTAAGAGAAGTAAAGTGGAGTGGAAAGTCGAGAGGACGATTTGAAAGCAGAGAGCTACAGGGAAATGGTTCCAAGCCCAGATGGAGGACTAGATGGTCATCAATTTTGGATACTATATAGTTTTACTTTGTTATAAATGTGATTAATTTTTTGAGACAATATAGTTTTACTTTGTTACAAATGAGAGTATTGTTTTTGGAGACACTTAGTTTTACTTTGTTACAAATAAGATTTCTATAAGTATGGCAACACAGTATCAGTTTCTTGAACATTCTGAGGTTTGATGGAGCCTATGGAGAGAACTCTGAGCAAAAAATATTTCCTTCTAAACAAAAGACACAAACACTCCTGGAAACCTCCTGGTTTTCCCTGGTGCAGAGAAAATATTCAGGTGTGCTTAGTTCTTTGTCATTAGAAGAAAGAGCCAGTGCAATGTTCAGGAAATGAGACTATGAATTTACGCTGTGAAGAATTTACCTTCTCTGTTCAGCTCTCTCAATGCCCTAAATAAAGTGCATTTTTCCTTCTTTGTCATTTGTAATCTCTAATTGTAACCGGACCAGTAAGGCCATTGCATTCTTCCTGTATTCTGTATTCCACTTTCTAATTCTTCAATGTAGCTATTTTTAAATGGTCTTTCTTTTAAATCTCCCATCTTATCAACTGAGAGTATTGAAAGTGCAGTCATAGGAGCAGATGGGATTTTAGTTGTTATGGGAGTGGAAGGAAAGAAAATGGAGACTGTAATAATAGAATACTATAGAGCAGGTTGGCCCAGAGAAGGAGGCAATATATATATATATATACACACACACACACACACACACACACACACACACACACACATTAGCTAGTGGGGTTAAGAGGAGTAATGATTATTTTTGTAAATGAGTTGGTAAATTACTTTAAATGATCCATCAGAGAAAGGAAGAGGTAATTACAGGAAAGGGAGTGTAATCAAAAGATCAGCATCAGCTGTCCATGGGATTCAAAGTGCTAGTTAAGGACTAATACTACGTAGCAGAAGGTACATCGCCTTAATGAACAGAGATAATGAAAAGAATGCTGACCCCTACACAGGTAGGTTTTATATCTGCTCTGGTTAAGACACTAAAACATATTAAGCAACTTCATTTGCATCAATTAAAGGAAAATGAAATAGATGGGCATATGGAGAATAAATTAGAGATTTGAATAGAATATAGAGACTTAATATATTTTGAAGAGTAGCAGAAGTAACTGTGAAAGTATTAGTAGGATTTTAGGACTCTGTTGTGACCCAGCTAGGTGGATGACCATCATGTATGGTGAAACCAATCCATAAAGATATACGATCTTAACAGCAACACTACCTGCCTAGAAATAGAAATAGAAATAATGAATCATTATGTTTCACAGGAATAATGTTCTCCTGTGAACATGTGAAATAAAGACAAAATTTGCTTTTTTTTTTTTTACAAAAATATGATTTCCATTAAAGGCAGAGATTCTAAGTCCATACTAGGTGGTAATACAAATAAGGAAAATGATTTCTTAATTCACTAAAGATTTCCCTGAGGCTGATGACCGATTTAGAGAGAACAGATTTGTAAGTAAACTGAAAGTATGAATATTTGTTTCATGAAGAAGGAAGTTTGATTACTATAGTAGAAATTTTCAGGTTAATGATGAAAGTCCAAAGACTGAGGAGAATCTTATGTAAGATTATAAAACAAGAAACTGAGTCTGATGGTTTGGTCAGGGTCAAGTTAGGACTTTCAAGTAACCCAGCACGGTGGCAAAAGTGAGCTGTGTGCCAGAGCCTTGCAGTTAAGTGAGGTGCCTGCCCCCAAGGGTGAGGGATGATGAGGGATGAGTAGAAAAAGCTCATGAATCAACACCAGGAAGAAGCAGGGGTTTATGCTCTATGGTAGAATATTTGGTAACCCAGAGATGATGCTAAAGAATGTGGGGAATGCACCTCTATTCTGAACCATACTGGCTGTGAGGGAACTGTTAAGAAAAAACTTATAAGTGATCAAAGAAATGATCGCATGCTCTCCCGGTGATGTGTTAGATGTTCCTAGTGGACCTTTGTAAAGATGAACTGATGCTGTAGGAGTATATAAATTATTTAACTTGTTATTGACTAATGGCTGGGATATTCTGTAACTGTATGAGCAGGTTAGTTTCTAGAAAAGAAAGAGCAAAATGAATAATTCTTGAAAGATTTTCATATGCTATGGTTTAAATAGGTTCTCCAAAATTTCATTTGATGGAACTTACTTGTGACAGGATTAAGAAAATGAAAAATCAATCCAACTATGAGATAAAAAAGTATTGCCTTTGAAAGGAAATGCAAGTGAAGGTCATGAGAATGGAGACCCCATGACTGAATCCTGGTAAATTTATAAGAAAGGGAAATGAGATAGACACACGGACAGAGACATTCACTCACTCTTGTTCTGCACCAACTTGGGACTCTGCAGGGAGTCTCTATCAAGCAGACTCTCACCAGATGTAGCTCCTGAACATTGAACCTCCCAATTCATGAATGAAATAAAATTTCTATTCCTTATGAATTATCCAGACTTGGATATTTCTGCTATAAACAGAGTATAGACAGAAACACCATACAAATGAATTTTGTCCAGAGCAAATCCAAATTATTTCTGTTACTATTGTGTGTGCGTTATAAATATTCCTTTCTCTGACTTTCTTTGGAACCGTATTACTATCTTGTGATGAGTTAAATAAATGTTGACGTATCTGTGCTTTTAAACTTGTCTAAAGGTTTTCACGTTTTCAAAGTTACTTTGACAAAATAATCCTCCACTCAATAGAAATTGAGATCTATTCAATATGCATGAAAATCTAGAAAATTTAGTAATCACAGAAGAACCAATGGAATTATAGTTTATATCACTGAATAGCCTCATTTTCTCTTTGAAAGTACAGTAGTATTTTCATGATAATCATTTCATTTTAGATTAGAAAAAACTATACAATGAATTTTTTTGAGAGGTTTTTGCTATAGGGTGCGTGCACTCGCCAGACAGACAGAGAGAGATAGAGAGACAGAAAGCGAGAAATCACCCCCCAGGAGGGATAGCCACAGAGACCTTTGTAAAGATGAACTGATGCTGTAGGAGTATATAAATTATTTAACTTGTTATTGACTAATGGCTGGGATATTCTGTAACTGTATGAGCAGGTTAGTTTCTAGAAAAGAAAGAGCAAAATGAATAATTCTTGAAAGATTTTCATATGCTATGGTTTAAATAGGTTCTCCAAAATTTCATTTGATGGAACTTACTTGTGACAGGATTAAGAAAATGAAAAATCAATCCAACTATGAGATAAAAAAGTATTGCCTTTGAAAGGAAATGCAAGTGAAGGTCATGAGAATGGAGACCCCATGACTGAATCCTGGTAAATTTATAAGAAAGGGAAATGAGATAGACACACGGACAGAGACATTCACTCACTCTTGTTCTGCACCAACTTGGGACTCTGCAGGGAGTCTCTATCAAGCAGACTCTCACCAGATGTAGCTCCTGAACATTGAACCTCCCAATTCATGAATGAAATAAAACTTCTATTCCTTATGAATTATCCAGACTTGGATATTTCTGCTATAAACAGAGTATAGACAGAAACACCATACAAATGAATTTTGTCCAGAGCAAATCCAAATTATTTCTGTTACTATTGTGTGTGCGTTATAAATATTCCTTTCTCTGACTTTCTTTGGAACCGTATTACTATCTTGTGATGAGTTAAATAAATGTTGACGTATCTGTGCTTTTAAACTTGTCTAAAGGTTTTCACGTTTTCAAAGTTACTTTGACAAAATAATCCTCCACTCAATAGAAATTGAGATCTATTCAATATGCATGAAAATCTAGAAAATTTAGTAATCACAGAAGAACCAATGGAATTATAGTTTATATCACTGAATAGCCTCATTTTCTCTTTGAAAGTACAGTAGTATTTTCATGATAATCATTTCATTTTAGATTAGAAAAAACTATACAATGAATTTTTTTTGAGAGGTTTTTGCTATAGGGTGCGTGCACTCGCCAGACAGACAGAGAGAGATAGAGAGACAGAAAGCGAGAAATCACCCCCCAGGAGGGATAGCCACAGAGCATCATATTTGACTGCAGTGCTTCTGTTTGGCCCGCGAGTGTCAGGATTAATGACCGCCTTCACCACTGTTACACTGAACTTTCTGCCGCTGGAAGATTAGTCTCCTTCTATGTGAAAATCCTCAGAGTTTAGCAAGCATCCAATGCACAAATCCTTTCTATGCTATTGTTTGATGAATGAATTAATAATTCATATGAACAGAAAAATATCAATTAAATATCATGTTTACTAATAATTTTTTAAGTAAAAAAAAAAAAGAGAGCAAATATTTTGGCATAATTGAGATCACCTCTGCTTGCCCTTCATTAAATTCAGTTTAAGTCTTTGTGTGCTGATACAGACTTGATTTATTTCATGACTAAAACAGCATTCATTATAGTCAACCCAGTATTGTTCCATATTTTAAATTAAACTACCTACACCAAAATGATGAATCTAATTTTGTTAAAATTTCAAACTTGCTCTTTCTCTTATTTTTAAGGATTATTCTAAGAGAGAGAGACACACACACACACTTTCAATGGAATCTCATCCTGCTTCAACCCCTCTGAGCCACTAGCCAGTCAGGACCATGAATACACACAAGCCTGGAAGTTCATTTCAACCCTGGATCCAAAACGCAGTCCTCCTCATGGCTTCCAGCATTGCAGAGCGGTACCCTACTGCCTATGTCCGTAGTTGGATCTTCACTCTTTCAAAATTAGCGCTCCAAGACCGGCAGTTAGCGTAATGGCTATGTCGCTGGACTCCCACGTATTCGACTGCAGTTTGTGTCCTGGACCTGGTGGCTTAAAATTCACGCCGGGTGCGTGTGCATGCGTGCCCAAGATCCCAAGAGGCGAATGGAGGAGAAAGGATTGCTGCATGGCCATCCCCCCTGGGGGGTGATTTCTTGCTTTCTGTCTCTTTGTCTCTCTTTGTCTGGCGAGCGCACCGCACCCTAAAGCAAAAACTTCTCAAAAAAAAAAAAAATAGAAAAAAACAATTAGTGCTCCAATCTTAGTAGATAATATGACTACAATAAAATGACAAGTAAAACAATAGGTGAGACTTATAGTCAGGTAATTGAATAGAAACTTCAATTCTGGTCTGTAAAATTAGAAAAAAAATCTTGCATAAAAGTATATAGAAGAATGGCACATACTTTATTGCCCAAGAGATATCTTACATCAGGAAGAAAATTTCTGAACACACTTTATTTTAAATTATTTTTTATAAACTTTTTAAAATCTCCACAAAGTTCTAAATTGATCAAAAGAGGAATGTAGCTTTAATTTTCTCATTTTACAGAATACTTAAATATCCAAAAATTTGTAATAATCAGGAATATTTAAGGCACAACACAGAACCAAGAATGAAATAAGCTCAGTGAATTCACTGTCTCTCCAACCCTGACCATATTCTAAAAAATATGTTATTTCTTCATAGAACACAATGCATACTTTAGTTTGACATGTTCAGAAAGATGAAATTCATTTTCTTTAAATTCTAGTAGTAAATTTATTGTTATTATTATTCCTAAAGCCAAACAACATATATTTTATTTCTTTATTGATTTATCATATGTCTTCTGTTACTAAAATGTGAAGCTCACAAGGTCGAAGGTTGTTATTAACCTCTTTATTTTTTTCTTATCTCTCTACCTCTAGGCTCAAGGATGATTTTGGCAACAACTAAATAAATGATTGGATATGTATTTATTGAGTATATGAATGATATCATTTGGTTTAAGTCTTATAATAAATAGTTATAATTGGTGACATCAAACCAGGGAGATGGATGTAAGCTTTCTTTGTAGGACTAAAAAACTTCATTATATTTTTATGAATTTATTTGTTATTCAACAGCTATTTATTCTCAATCTTTTATGTGCAAAGCAAAGGGGATAAGAATTATGGTGAATCATTCGTCTCTTTAAATGTAAAATGAAGATATTAAACTCGTTTACATATAAAGTATCTTCCTCAAATAACCTTGTGCCATAATCTCTTCCCTAGTTTATACAAACATTTGTGACAATAAATCTAAACACTATGGCAATGAATATATGATTTACCAGTAGCTGATCCAACATTTGATCTCTGTGGCAAATATAAATGAATACTCTACTATGGAACCTCTGTCTTCTCCTTAGTTTGAGAATTAAATACTAGAGCTAATATGTATTTATCCCATGCTCATGATACATGGACACATCACTGAGATTGCAAACAAGCCACACACTTGATTTTTTTTTTTCCTAATTTGCTAGAGGTAGTTTGTGCTCATTGGACAGAGAGAGAATGAGAAAGTGAGAAAGTATCCCTCTGTGAGGAGTGATCGTACTGTAATCCCATCTCATTTCTCCTTTTGGGATTTTGGTCATGCACACACACATACCTAGCATGTTTTTGAAGCTGCCAAGTTGAAGTCAAGCCATCGGGTTGGCCATGTGAGATCCAGACACTTTAACCATCACACCACTGAGCAAGGAGACTGGAGGAGAAAGGATTGTGGCATGGCCATTTCCCTGGGGGTTATTTCTCACTTTCCTTCACCCCATCTCTCCCTCTCTCTCTCTTTTCCTCTCCAGAAAGCACATGCACCCTATGGCAAAAACCTAAAAAGAAAAAAAGCAAAAAAAGCTTATCATTATCATTTTTAAATTTTCCTGAGGGTGTATATGTTTACCTGAGAGAGAGGGAGAGGGAAAGTAAGAAAGCACCTTACTGATTTTTTAAGAATTATTTATTTAATTTTATTTATTCATTCATTTATTTTAATTTGACGAGAGAGAGAGAGAGAGAAAGTGAGAAAGCAAGCCACCAGGTCAGGGACTCGAACCATGGTCAGCCATGTGGGAGTGAGTGTCCAGCACCTTAACCACCCACCATGCCACCTGCTGGTCCAGCACCTTACTGATTTTAAGAAATTATGTAAGATAATATGTCATAAGCAAGGCATAGCAAGGTCCTGATTCCTGTATGACTTACTTTGATATATACACCAATCGGCCATTTCATCTGATTTTTGTATACCTTATGAAACAAAGAATCTCACAAATTTTACAATATTTTATATGAAAATAATTTAGATAAAAACATGTAATTTGAGGGACCAGCAGGTGGCGTAATGGTTATGTTGCTTGACGCCCACTTGGCCAACTGCAGTTCGAGTCCTGGACTCATGCTGAATACCTGTCCATGCATACCCAAAATCCTGAGAGGTGAAGAGAGGAGAAGGGATTGTGGTGTGGCCATTCCCCTTGGGAGATGATTCTCACTTTCTCTCTCTCTCTCTCTCTGGCAAGCACACATGCCTGATAGAAAAAGATCTCTCTAAAAGAAAAACAAAAGACATAATTTTGGTTATTAATTTTCACAAGTATAAAGTATGAATGACAGTGTCAAAGGAAAATGACAACAGAGTTAAACAGGTAAGCAGTCTTACGACTACTGTAACAGGGGTTAAGAATAGTGCAACGGAGGATAAGGTGGAGACGCTGAACTCAGTTTCCCTGGATTCAAAACTGTGAGTTATTTTTGTTTTTATCTTTAAAGACTGAGTTGAAGTGGTGGAAAGGTACTGGAGGACATTATAAGAAGATTGATCAATGTGATTTTAAATTGTCTATGTTTTTAATTGTCTGGCAAGTGCACGCACCCTATAGTGAAAACCTCACAAAAAAAAAAAAAAAAGAAAGAAAGTACAATTTAAGGGATTAACCATGTAATATAAACTAGGTTTACATATCATTTTAAGTATTCCTTTTTTTTTTTACAACTCCTAGAGTGCAGAACTGTTATTTATTTATTTTAGTTTTTAATTTTTTTTTGCAAATACATGAACCAGTAAGGATATTTAGCTTGTAAGAATCCCTCACAAATAACCAGTAGAAACCTTTGGCTTAAATCCACTACTTCTAGAAACTACCCTAGTTCATTTGTGAGCTCTTCACGTAGAACAGGTAGGGAACGTCATGGCTGTGGAACAGAGGCATTGGCATGCACTTCATTTCTGTCATTTCTCAGGTGGCAGAGCTATCACCTGCAGACTGCCTAAGTCCTAGGTTACTGTCAGATTCCTGGGCAGGGCTTGGGCTCACATCTACAACCTAGCAAAACAACAGAAAGTCACATTGCATTTATCCATTTATGCGGTACATATTTTAAGGGCATAGCCAGTGTTTAATGTAGGCCATGATAAATGGCATTTGAACGAGTATGTGTATTTGTAACTGTGTCTACACATCAATCTGCAGAAATAAAGATAAGTTCTAATAGGTGGAATATTTCTCTATTTACTGTTTAAAAAATTACTTTTTTTTTCAGTTGAGTGTGTTGTGCAGGTACACTCTCATTACAATGCAGAAAATTGAAGTAATCAGCATATAAAGTTTATTTGGGCTGATGTAAACTTGTTAACGTCTCATGTCAATATTTGAAAATTAAATAAACAATTTCAAAAAATTAGAAGCTAAGCCAAAAGTAAAGCTGAAATTTTATTGGGGGAAAATTACTGTCTTTACATGCACATACTTATTACTATTATCTTCTTTTTTTTTTTTTAAGAGAGACTTTTGCTATAGGGAGTGTGGTGTCAGAGACAGAGAAGCAGAAAGCAAGAAATCATCCCCCAAGGGGGATGACTGCACCACAATCTCTTCTTCATTCTCCTATTAGGACTTTGGGCATGCATGCACACATGGCTGACATGAGTCTTAAGCCTCTGGGTCCAGGACTCAAACTGTAGTCAACTTCATGAGAGTCCAGCAATGTGACCATTTCTCCATCTGCTGGTCCCCATATTACTTTTTTTTTTTTTTGAGAGGTTTTTGCTATAAGGCGTGTGCAACTTGCCAGAAAGACAGAGACAGAGAGACAGAAAGTGAGAAATCACCTCTCCCCCTTCCCCCCGGAAGGATGGCTACACCCAATCCCTTCTCTATTCTTCTACTGAAATCTTGGTCATGCACATACACATGCCTGGTGTTATTTTCAAGCCATTGGTTTGAGACTTGAACTGCAGTAGGTCATGTGTGAGTCCAGCAATGTAACTGCTATGCTATCTGCTGGCCACAATGAATGCATACCTTTACTCTGTTCTAGAAAACTCTTTGTCCCTTTCTTCTTTACTATTAACATGAACAAAGGAGAAATCTTATCATCATAGTATTCATATCTAATATTTTTTGAAAATATATTCCCTATATAAGAAGAGACACTATAATTGTACATTAAAAAAAAAAAAAGCCAAGCAATCTATTTCTCTAAAACTGAACCTCATTGTTTTCCAAGATCCAAGGAGTACAGTAAAGACAGACGTAATAGAATTTTTGTTTAACTTCACATAATGCAAAGCAATGTCGAAGTTACCTAACTGCCCTCTCTTTTTAGCATTCTCTCAGTGAATGATTGTATAATTTGAATTGGCCTCAAAAATTTTTCAGTCATAGAGGATCTAAAAAAACTTTTTTTAGAGATATTTTTGTGAGAAATCAGCCCCCAGCATTGTAACCATTATACTATCTGCTGGTCCCTATGTAGGGGACTGATATTTAATTTACAAAGATAAAGGCGTTTATGATTTATTTTATTGGAAAGGTATTGTTTGTATCAATAAACATAGCTTAATTTTCTGAGTTGTACATTTGGATTACACAGTAAAGAAACTACCTATTATCCATTCAGCTTACTGGCCACTTTAAGCATGACTTTATTCTTTGGCTTTCTTCACTAATACAATCCCCTCCTTGTATCAATAAGCTTATTGTTCTAGAGGCTTCTTATTCAGGAAGACAGAAATTAGAGGAATCAGCAGATGGTATAATGGTCACATCACTGGTCTTCCACATGCCCAAGATCCCAAGAGGAGAATGGAGGAAGAGTGATTGTGGAGTGGTCATCCCCCCCTGGGGGGAGTGGTAATTTCTCACTTTCTGTTCCTCTGTCTCTCTGGCAAGAGCACACACCGTATAGCAAAAAAAAATCTTTCTAGGAAATAAAAAAAGATAAAAAAGAAAGTTGCAAACAATATTATTGTTTGTTTCAGAGACTTCTTGAATAACCCACTTAAATGTTTGTAAGATTGTTTTTCACAAGATAAAATCAAACGCCTCTTTATGTTCCAAGTTTTTGAAATTTTCAACTTTTGTATTCATCACTTTTGAAATACATCAGGTTTCTTACGCAATTCTAATCAAATTCATACACTGAAAGACCTGCCTTAAAGCCAACCCCCCAACCTCATAAATATTCCCCATGGGCACTAAAACTTTGTCAAGGTTGTGCTCGCTTTTCTCCAAGCATCCAATAGATGCAGCTTTGATTTAGCAACAGGTTGTCTTGGTGGTGTTTTTGAGAAGCCGACATTTGATAAAAACTCCTTCCCTTGTAGCTTCTACAGAAAATATATTTGCAGATTAACAACACGGTGTCAGCTGGTGTCATTTTGGAAAAAAGATTATTAATGCAATTTTAGGGATGTTCCTCCTGACATTTATGTCTTTAGCTCATCTGTGCAAATTATCATCAACCTATTTTTGTATCATAGTTTCATTTTATTTGTTGATCCTAAAATTGAGGACTGTAATAGATGGACAATATTTTATTATCACATTATCTTTGTACTATACCTGTGAAGACTGAGGTCTGGGGAATACATCTTTTTTCCTACAGCCATAAAACGAGTAAAGGAGAGAACAAGGACCCAAATCCCGTAGTTTGGAATTGGCAGCAACCATGGTCTCCGTGCAAAAGGTGGTAGGTATTATTTTTGCATCTGTGGAATTAGTCACCCACAAAAATTACTTTTATCCACTTAAAATATTTAATTATTAAAAAAGTAGACTTGTGTGTTATGTAGATGAAATTTAAGCCTCGACACTTGTGAGTGAAAATATCTGCACCCAACAGCCCTGTCACTTCTGACGTCGTTTCCAGTTAAGGATCTAATAGGCCTACTGTTAACTTTACCCCTCCATGAAATAGTTTTCAATAAGAGTAATAAATCCATATGCTTTATCCACTTAATGTCTAACTTAGGGGGATTCTGCTATCTGTTGTTAGAGTCCTCTTAATTGAGAACACACTGGCAAGTGGTGTATGTGCAATCAGGCTTGACTGCCTCATTCGTCCACAACTGGTCATATTGTTTAATCTTTTTTCTAAAGTTAATTCCTTGGGAAATAGATGTTTCTAGTTAAAATAAAAAGACAGCAATCTTTTTAGAAAGAAAATCACAAAATGATTTAATGAATAATATTAGCAGTGCCATCTGACAATTTTTCTTTTTTTGGAGAAGTTTTTGCTATAGGACATGTACGCTCTCCAGAAAGACAGAGAGAAACAGAGAGATAGAAAGTGAGAAATCACCCCCCAGGGGGGATGGTCACGCCGCAATCCCTTCTCCTCCATTCTCCCCTCAGGATCTTGGGCATGCATGCACACACCCCTGGCGTAAATTTAAGCCACCGAGTCCGGGACTCGAACGGCGGTTGACTACATGGGAGTTCAGTGACATAGCCATTATACTAACTGCTGGTCCTCCATCTGACAAATTTTATAAAATTTTACAGCTATTACTTTTTGGCAATTTATGTTAGGAAAGAAAAGGCACTAAGTCTTCTCTAATATTAAATCTGTTTTTTTTTAATTATTAAAACCAAAAAAATGGTTTATTCTGGGCAACGTGAGTTGAGATAATGAATGGCATGCAAGTGCAATCGGGAAAGGAAAAAACAAAAATGAACAAATACTGCAAACTCTCATAAAAAAAACAAAAACAAACAAACAAACAAACAAACAAAAAACTTGCCAAAGAGCACAGATGCTCTGTGGAGAGAGACAGAAGAGTCAGAGAGAAAGGGAAAGTGAGAAAGCAACCCTCATGAGAGAGGATCCTGCTATAATCCTTTCTCCATTGCTCCCTCCTTTGGGGATTTTGGGCATGCATGCACACACACACACTCCCACTGTGTATTTTCAAGCCATTGGGTACAGGACTCTAATGGCAGTCACCCATGTGGGATCTGGCTGTCCTATCACAATGTCATCAGCTGACCCAAACTTTAATTTTTTATACTTATATTGTGTGTGTCAGGATCAATCCTCCTTGTAGTTTCATTTCTCAAATGTGCAGTGTTACAAAAACACTATCTGCAAATTGGTGGAAGCATAAAATATAACCGCCCAGTCAAGAAAATCACTCAGCCCAGTGTCTCTCTAGCAGGTAAGTGCACTGTTATAGCCAATTAAAAATAGTTTGCAATATTGAATGAGAATTTAAGGAAATAAGGCTATCCTTATTACCCATTAGTGGGACAATGTGGAATGTAACTTTATAGGTAAATTATAGCAAGTCATTAAAACATATATTTAGTGATGATATTTAGCCAGGTAAAAATGCCTGTGATGATACCGAAATATATTAAAGTAAGTTCTCCCTCCTGAACCAGAGTGTGAATACTAAAAATGTCACTCTTTAAATAACTTTCTCCTAAATTTAAAAACTTTCTTCAGTGCGTTTAGGTTATTGGTGTTCAGATTGAGTCAAAATACTTACAGAAGACATGTTTCTTGCATGAGCTCTTTCTGGCTGTGGCTCCAGAGTATTGCAACAGGAGAGGTAGCGTTTTAGGTTAAGTTACATTGCAAATTTTAGAACCGTTTATGTTCCAACCTTTTGGATTTTTCTCTACCTCTCGGGAAGGAACAGTGCCTTTTCCCTGGCTAATATAGAAAACTTCCTAATGAGCAGCATGGATCACTCTTGTTATTTTAAACATAATTATAAATAAACAAAATGCACACAAACTTTCAAGGGCATATAAAAGGGAGGCTGCCTAGAGAAGCAAACTTGGAAAATAAATGGGAAACAAAGCAGCCCTGGAAAGATGAGAAATAAGGCTCTGTAACTATCATATCTTGTACATGAACCACAAGCATTTATGTACATACGTGGAGCTAAAACCATGCATGAACGTGTGAGTGTGTGAGTGTGCTTGCATGCACACACCCTGATCTTGTCATGTACTATTTCATGTAAAGGGGGTATTGCATTTTTTTTTTTTTTTACTCCATGATAGCATAGGAAAATTCTTTCCTGCCAAGTCTTTGATAAAGATCTAATACTACTCCATGCCCCCCCCCCACACACACACACCAAGGGCTGCATAATATTCCAAGTCTCCTAAGTTTTTAATCCATTTCCCTTCATATGGGTATTTATTTGTGTTTTTTGATTGTTCTTGTTTATTCAGAATCTACTAAATTTCTGTAATTAACTTTCTCGATGCTTGAGGTTTGAATCTTAAAGGCAGATATATTTTTTTTAGAGGGCTATTTTTTGCTATAGGGCACCCAAAGAGACAGGGTAGAAAAGGAGAAATCATGCATCAGTGGAAATGGCCACACCAGATTCCCTTCTCTTTCATTCTTCTCTCGGGATATTTGGGCATGTATGTAAACACGCCTGGCAAGTTTAAAGCAGTTGACTATGTGGGAGTCCAGTGAAATAACCCTTATTCCATATGCTACTCTTGAGAGCAGATTATTTTAAAAAAATGGGTCCAGGGTGGCAGTGAGACCTCAAATCTTGCTGCCCAAGGCTCCCTTGGGTCTTTCTTCCTTGCATTCCAAGGCAGTGCTCCTTGGTCTCCGAGCTGTGACTGATGTGGGCTCTGGTGTGGCACATCCCGGAGGCTTAAAGCCATGAGCCTTGGAGGTTTTCATGTGGTAATAATGCTGCAGGCTTGCTGAGTGCAAAAGCTGGGAGGCATGGATAGGCCTACTTGGATTTCAACCATGCACAGACAGCTTTATGGCCCAGGCAGACTTCCCGTGAGTCAGACACTGCAGAGTTCATTCACTCAGGCTGCCTGATACAGCTGCGGGGTCTAGGCTGCCATGAAACGGTCCCACCAGAGAACCGCCTGGTGGAACGGTAGGAACAGGCTCACCCCCTGAGCGCTAGAACTGAAGGGCTGCCACTGCAGGGCCAACCTAGGAAAGCCACAAGCAACACTTTCAGTATGTAAGAGCTGGAGCATGGGCTGTGCACAGCAGAGCAGTGAGGGTGGGCTGCCCAAGGTCTTGAGGGTTCAACCCCTACTCCAGTGTATCCAGAAGGTAGGACAAAAAGTCAAGCGGCCTGCTCAGGTATTAAGATTTGATGTTTTCCATGTGGGGTTTTGGACTTTTTAAGACCTCTTATTCCTTTTTTCTTTTCTATTGTTTCTTATTGGATTGAGAAAAATCTGTATCTGTCCCATCATTGTATTTTGGAAGCATATAACTTGTTCTGTTTTATATAATCCGAGATAGAAGAAAAGTTGCCTTGTGACGTATCCTGCCTTGATTCTCACCTATATTTGATTTAGATTTGACTATGAACTTTCCTTTTGAGTTGATGTTGGAATGAGTTAAGACTACTTGGGACTGTTGGGGTAAAATGAATGTATTTTATGTGTGAGAAGGACATAAATTTTGATAAGTCAGGAGCAAAATGCTACGGTTTTGATATGTGCCTTTTTAAATCCAGGTGTTGTCAATGTAAGGTATTAGGAGGGGGGCCTTTGTGAAGTGAACCCCAAGGTGAATAGGCCTTTAAGGCTCCTTCCTTGTTATTACCACCAATGTGTAACTCCTGAATTTTGGAAGGGACACATTCAAACTGTAGTTGTTAGTAAAAGTTTAAGCCATATTTAAGCAGTTGAATCAGTTAAACTACCAGGATTTATTTTGATTTGTTGTGTCTTGGCTCCAATACTATAGACATTTTGATTGGCTAATATTTATTTATTTATTTTTTAAGACATTTTTGCTATAGGGTGTGTGCGCTCACCAGAAAGACAGAGAGAGACAGAGAGACAGAAAGCGAGAAATCACCCCCCGGGGGGATGGCCACGCCACAATCCCTTCTCCTCCATTCTCCTCTCGAGATCTTGGGAATGCACACACATGCACCCGGCGTGAGTATAAGCCACCAGGTCCGGTACTTGAACCGTGGTCAACTACATGGGAGTCCAGCGACATAGCCAGTACACCAACTTCTGGTCCTGACCAATCTTTGTTCTAAGGAACTGTCCTGTGCATTACAGAAGATTTAGAAGCACTCTTGGTCTCTTCTCATTAGATGACATAGTAGCCTCACCCAGGTGCGACATGCCAGAATGTCTCTAGGCATTTACCTTTGCCTTCTGGAGAACAATATTTCCTTCTACTAAGAATTGTAAGTTTAATTAATATATAATGTGAACCTCAGAGTTAGACATTAAAAAAAATTGTTAAGTTTAAGTCAAGTATGCTGTGGTTTGAGGTTATATATTTTGTTAATTTTTAGATAAAAGATAATTCCGTGAAAATCTCAGAGCAGTATACCTCTCTGAAAACAGGCAAGTGGAACAAACAGATAATATGACTGCATTGATTTTTTACAGATTTTTATTCTCAACCATTTTTTTCTTATATGTTTCTCTGGAAAGGATTTGTAGAAAAGATTCAGTTTTAAAAGCAAAATCACAGACTTGAATAATTTGAGCAGCTTTGGCTTGAAAGATGGCCAAATCTGAAAGATTTATAGTTAGGAAAGTCAGAAGAGTAGTAACTCTAAAGTCTTTCATCAGCAGAATTTTAATAAAACTTGGCAATGTATCTTGCCAAGCACCCGAAGGTCTACATTCTATTGTGAAGTGGAGACGCCATACACAAAGATTTACACAATACAATATTGATGAGAAAGGCTGGATTTAAGTGAGAGTGGTTTATTCAAGTTTATTTTGTTACACTTCAAAGGCATGCAAAAACAAATGCCAATACACAAATATAAAGATACACATACATACACACACATGCACAAAATGTGATCTTTAAAGAGTCCATAGAAAAGTTGTATTATGAAAAACTGTGTGGGCTTCTAATTTTTTTGTACCAAAATAGCTCATGCTTTAATTATATTTTTCAACAAACTTTTTTTTAAGTCTCCTTGTGTATGTGTTTGTATGTGTGTGTATGTTTGTATACTTAGCATAACCTTGAGATAATTATCTTTGAATACCGTTATATATAAAACCTATTAACCAGCAATCATTTCTTGAAAGCCTAGAATGTTCAGGTTCCAAAATTACATGACAGACTCTACTCCTAAATTGTTTGTAATAATATCAAGGTAAAAATTAATGTGTCTAAAGATATTGTGTGCTGGCCTGTACTAATATTTTTCTTTTTTTTGTAATTATTATTTATTAATTTATATTTTGGCCATGCACATTTTAATTTTTTTAACTTACATTTATTTTTTCTTCATTATTTATTTGTTTCCAGTTTTATTATTATTATTATTTATACATTCGATTTCTATACATCATTTAGATTGTAATGAGACTTTACCCAGCATGATAATAGACCTCAGTCCAGCCCAGTTGAGAATACTATACAAGTCATCATCAACAGGTAATAAACCATATCTGTGTGCCACAAATGTCTTACCTGTCTATTTTTTCCCCAAATTTCCTTTCCTGTACTCTGTCCCTCTCCCACTCTCCTTCCACTTTGTCCCTAGTGTCCCTGGCAGTTTCTAATGCTTTTATGCCATCCAGGTTTTCAGTCTCTACCCCAGAGTGCCTGTACTATTAGTTTTCTATTTTTTTTTTCTTTTCTTTTTTTGGAGAGGTTTTTGCTATAGGGTACATGCGCTCGCCAGACAGACAGAGAGAGACAGAGAGACAGAAAACAAGAAATCACCCCCCAGGGGGGATGGCCATGCCACAATCCCTTCTCTTCCATTCTCCTCTCAGGACCTTGGGCACACATGCACACACGCCCGGCTTGAGTTTAAACCACCAGGTCCGGGACTCGAACTGCAGTTGACTATGTGGGAGTCCAGCAACATAGCCATTATGCTAACTGCTGGTCCCTGTACTATTAGTTTTCTAATAAGATTCACCCAAAAGTCTCAAAGCTGACTGACATGGACTCCTGTTAGACTTCTAGTAAATAAATATTATTTAAGAAAAGATGTCCATAACACATGATCTTATATATATACTTGAAATTTCAGTCCCATCCTCAAACATTTCACTTGACAAGTTTAAGCATTCTCTTTCTTTATAATTATATACCATAATAGATGTGAGCAATTAGTCAATAACTAACATTATGTGTGTGTACACATTAAATATTACATATACTCAGAATAATTTTTAGTTTTCTGTACGTATAGTAAATTGCCTAGCAATTCAGCCTGGTTCTAGATGGCACCCTTTAACGAATTCAGATAAACCAGTTTGCTCACCTGTGAACTTAGTATCTTTTGAATTTCGGATGTGTCCGTTGGTTTTATTATCTATGCTTTTAACTAATATGTCAGTTAAAACTATGGATAAAGTGGTTGTTACAAAGGATATTTCAGGATTTCTATATTCTATTATAAAAGTTCTAAATTTTGTTCGTAATAACTTCTTTAAACCCATCAAGTAAGTGATTTAAATATGGCAACCACTTTTTTAAAATGACAGTTACTGGGTTGTCAGGAAAGTCATGACACATTTTTGCATAGAAAAATATATCATGACTTTCCCGACAACCTACTATTTGAGGTAAAAATGAATGACCAGGGAATAAGGTAATGAATGAAAACTTAGCTTTCATTCAAAATGCCATTTGGTTTTTCTCTGGGAGGCCCCAACATATTGTTCCTTAGATTTTTATGGATGCAAACTTATTTCACCAGCCTAACCTGAGACTAGTTGTAAACCTGTCACCAAAGTTTAGCAGGGCAGAGTGGGTAGTCTATTTGTATGATATACTCGCAAAATGGCCTGTCAGAAACCATGAAGTAACTCCTTCCACTTTCCTCTCTTTCTGCAGGATCCTAACCCAAAACCATACTCCTGGTATCTATTCTTGGATCAGATGGCTTTTGGCCACTCACAACCATCTCCTTTATCTCCTCATACAAGAATATCCCAATTAAATAGAGCATTACCTGGAACGTGGCCCATCTAGGACAGCAGACGTGTCAGTTTCTGGGGAGCAGCACGCCTACTACTACCAGACAGCCAGAGAGGAAGCACAGCGAGAACTGTGGCAGGGCATTGTGGGAACATTACCTGTTCACTGTGTTCAGGATTAAGCAGTTGAGAGAGTTCGTATTTCACATAAACCAGATTGCATTTTATCAGATACTGCTATAGGAGATTAGAACTGGCATCGTTAACTCTCTCACTATCAACCTCAAGTTTTTTGTTTTTTTTTTTTAACTGTGAGGAGATGTGTGCACTAGCCAGAGAGAGGTGGAGTGACAGAGAAAGAGAGATGGAGAAAGCAGTCCCTTAAATGAGCATGGTTATGATGCAGTGTTGTCCTCAATTCTCCACCTTGTGTAGATTTTGAACTTGGCACACACATGTTCCCAGTGTGTTTTTTAAGCACTGGTGCTAAATTTAAACTGTGCTGGGCCATGGGTGTTCTGGCTTCCTTAACCACTAGGCTTCCGGGCTACCCTTTACCCCAGAATTAATGAAGAAATTTGATCACTGCTTATAGATCAAAGAGTATTGCCGAGGACAATAACTACATCTTGTTTATTAGATAAACCTAATTCAGAGGGTTCGTTATACTAAATAATGGAGAAATCAGGAAAAAATATGATCTATGGCTTACAAAAATCAATCTAGATTAATAATAAAAGAATATCTCTATGAATATACTATGTAAGGGCAGGTAACTAAAAATAATTACAAAAAGTATAAGACATTTTAGAAGTTCTTGGTATAAAATCAAAACATGTGAAGGCATGGCCTTTGCAGAAAATCATAAGTTGCAAATAAGGTGAGAGGAAAAAGTAAACCAGATGAAATGAAAAAGAAATAGGTAAGATAAGGAAGAATTCCAAGGAAATTATAAACATGCTAATCAAAATATTTCAATCTCTTTTCAATACAGATAGAATAAAACTAATATTTAATAATTGAATCTTATGTTGAAGAAAAACACTCCAGGTTTTTGCCGAAGATTTTCTTCAAAAAATCATCAAAGTTCAGAGTTAAAATAAGAGTACTTAATAGAAGGAAAAAGTACATGAATTAAACTAAGTTCATCATTCTTATTCTCATCATCCAGAATATTCCTAAAGTTGTTTTCCTAAAATTTCTGTTTATATATGTAGTCTACACAGGGTAACTCACATCCAAGTTTAAAAAGATAATTATATTTTGACATATCTCTATGATTCTAAAAAATACATACCACAAAGACAAGTACTTTTAGATATCTACACAAATAAAAACAAAATAAAAAACTCAGCTGCTGCGGGACTTCTGATCACTTCATGTCATGAAGTAGAAAAGTAGTTTCAACAGAGCCATAGAAGGAGACTCCTTTTTGAGAACATTTTTTTTTTTATCATCTCAAGTTTACTTTCAAGTATGAAATCGACATTTCCCACATTTTCATATGGGAAAAATGTGCTCTTCCTAAAATGAATACTCACAGAAGTGAATTAAAAGCTAACATTGTATTATGCCTGATAATAAAATAATAATAGAGAAATAAAGTGGCTTTTTACAGGACTATTGTAGGTTATTAATATTGGACGAGAAGCTCCAGAGTAGATTTGTATCTTGCACTCTAATTTGGATCCTGTAAGCCCCGTGTGGAAAATAGCTCTTCATGCTTTTCTTAGCCCCCATCCAGTTTCCTACATCTACCTTTGTCCAGAGTAAGGCACACCCATCTGCTACATGTGGCCAAGCACACATCTCTTAGAACATCGTGAAGACTTTTCCCTTTTTATTTCTGTATCTGTAAATACGCTATTATGTTCTCAAGAGAACCAATATGATACACACACACACACACACACACATACATATACCTGTGTGTGTATGTGTTGTGTGAGTGTATAGGAAAGGGATAGAGAGAGAATCGGATTTATTTGTTTTATGGAATGGCACAAGATTGTGTGGGCTGGCAATCCCAACACTTGCAGTGTAGGCCAGGAGGTTAGAGATTCTGTGGATATTGCAGGTTTGAATCCAATGGCATCCTTAAGTAGGGAGTGCATTCCTTTCAGGGGACCCTCAGTCTGTTCTCTTAAGGCCTTTACCTAATTGGATGAGGTCTACTCAGATCATATAAGGTAGTCTGCTTTACTCAATATCTATGTAAATATTAATCACGTTAAAAACAAAAATACTGTCACAGTACCAATTAGACTTGTGTTTGACCAAACAATTGAGCACCACAGCCTAGTCAGTTGACACATAAGCCAACCCTCTCATGGTTACAGAATTTGTATGGTTACTGTAAGCTTGATGAAAGCAGGTTGATTTACTTTTTTAACTGTCTTTACCTTTGAATTTACACAAACAGTATAATCTGCTATAAATAAATGTGTTAATATATCCTAAATGCAAAAAAAAAAGAGAGATAAAATTTGAAACCAAATCTACTGACTGTAAGCTTGATGAAAGCAGGTTGATTTACTTTTTTAACTGTCTTTACCTTTGAATTTACACAAACAGTATAATCTGCTATAAATAAATGTGTTAATATATCCTAAATGCAAAAAAAAAAAAAGAGAGATAAAATTTGAAACCGAATCTACTGTAACTTTGCCTCTAAAACAAAACAGATTTTGTATAATTACATGTATTTCTAGTGTTAAGAGAAAAACTTTAGACCAAACAAATTTAACAGGGTTTGAGTGAAAATAGCTTCATGAGCCATGTACCACCTGGGAAGAACAGTTCAGAGAGCTCTGTTCTGCAGTGTGGGCAGTGAGTATGTACAGACAGAACACATAGAAATAGCTCCGAGGGTTTCAGCTAGGGATTTGCCCTTTTGTTTTGTTTTGTTTACCCATGACTAGCTGAAGCTCAGTTGTTTATGAAGCTGAGATTCAGCTATTTGTTAGAAAAATTAGATCCTAAGTCAGGTTTTTAATTCCTTTATATACTATATTTGTTGCATAGGAACTGAATTATCTACACAGAGAAAGAGGGAAAGTAAGAAATCACCCCCCAAGGGGGACAGTAAACTAAAATATTTTCTCCTTCATTGACTTCTCAAGATTTGAGGTACAGGGACCAACAGTTAGTGTAATGGCTCTGTTGCTAAACTCCCATGTAGCTGACCACAGTTTGAGTCCCAGACCCAGTGGCTTAAACTCACACCGGGCGCATGTGTGTGCATGCCCAAGATCGTGAGAAGAGAATGGAGGAGAAGGGATTGCGGCGTGGCCTTCCCCCTGGGAGGGGGTTTCTTGCTTTCTATCACTCTGTCTTTCTAGTGAGTGCATGTGCTCTATAGCAAAAAATAAACCTCTCCAAAAAAAAGAAAAAGATTTGAGGTACACATATAGCCACATATATCCATGCCTGGCCTATTTTTCAGGCTGCCAGGTTTGATACTCAAGTTTGCATAGTCAGCCATGTGAGATCCAACTGCCTTAATCACCATTCCACTGGCTGGCTCACCCATCCCCATCTTTGAATGACATGAGACAGTATTTCCAATCAGATAAAGATTTGTATTTCACAATCTTTATTGTTGATTTCAAATTTTTTGGACAATTGGATTTTCTTTCCAGGAGCCATGAAACATTCTCTGTCATTCTGAAAGTATGTTGTTATTTTGAAAGTAATTGTTTGTTACACTACATTAGTGTAGTGCAAATAAACAATTCCAAACATTTCTTAACTGGTTTATCTCTGTCTTTGCCTTTTTACTTAATTCTGTCTTCAATATTGCCGCCAAAGGTAACCTCTACAGTATGTTCTTGATCACAGAAAGATCTTGCTAAAACGCTCTGGTCTCTAGCACCAGCAGATACTGTAATGGATATGTCACTGGACCCCCATGTAGTAGATTGCGGTTTGAGTCCCCAATCCAGTGGCTTGAAACTCATACCAGGTGTGTGTGCATGCATGCCCAAAATCCAAATAGGAGAATGGAGGAAAAGTGATTGCAATGTGGCTACACCCCTGGGGTGTGATTTCTCACTTTCTGTCTCTCCGTATTCCTCTGTCTCTCCAGTGAGTGACAGACAGGGGTTATAGCAAAATTCTCTCTCTCTAAAAACAAACAAACAAACAAAACAAAAACTTTCTGGTGTCTGAGATCAGAGAAACAAAGGTCACTTTGATGTGGTAGTCCTTTGCCTGGTATCTCTGGTATACCGTGACATACTACTTATGGTATTTCTCTCGTGTGTGCTCTCTTTCTCTCTCTCTCTTTTTCTTGCTATTTTTTTTTGGGGGGGCCGTTGTTGTTGTTATAGGGTGCATATACGTGCTAGAGGGAGAGAAAGGGAGAGAAATCATCCCCAGAGGGATGACCACACCACAGTCTTTTCTCCTCCATTTTCTTTGTGGAATTTTGGGCACCCACACACATGTGCCTGGTGTGTTTTTCAAGCTGCCAGGTCGGCATGCACACACCTGAAGTTGGCTGTGTGGAATCCAGCATTTTAATTAACTACCATGCCACCTGCTGACCCTATGGTATTTCTTTATGCCATCGATATACTAGTTACGGCATTCGTAGGCTGTCGTGTGGCACAGGCCTGCATTCACAAGAGTTCTCACTCTCTCAGGCCGCCTTTCACTATCATGCACTATGTGCTCTTCAGCCACAGTGAGGTAGCTGCAGTTCCAACCATTTCCAACCCTGTGACATTTCACGTGTTTGCTCTGGCCCTACCCTCTATGGTTTGTTTAATTTTATCACTGAATACACATCTAGAATTTTCTCTCACTTCTTTGAGTTGGTAAGATACTCCCTTTTCTTGAATTCCAGAATGATTTTTAAAAAGTTTAACTCAAAGGAAAACAATCTCTTGTTTCGCTCCTCCTGCCCAAGATCATAATTTCATTGATGGAATACAATCTGTTTATCTTTGGAATGGTGCCGCTTCTTAGCTTGTTAGCATGTGGACAGATTTTACATAATAAAATAATGCAGTGTGTGGAAGGAAAATGACTTCTAAACTGTGGCCCAATCTTGTCGAGTTTGCCAGAATGTAGTGGAGGAAATACTCCTGGAGCAACCTTGATGGAACAACGGGATGACGATGTCCATTTCAGAATCTGGCCTTTCAGGGATGGACATTAAACTAGGAAAAGAGCCCCTTTCTCTTCTCTGCCTTCTCACCACAGTCACTCTAGCTTCCATTTTTAAAGTATGGGACCATCTGACAGATAACTTTTAGTGTATATTATCACTTGCATATGGAGTGAAATACAACATACCTTTTCTGAATCTTCCATTATTTGAATGGTGGAGTTACTACAGTTCAGAAAGACATGATACAAATAATTATATTTTATCATTACATGGTATACATCCAAGAGTTCCTGAAAAATCTTTTAGTTCCTCTCAATTCCTTTAACTTTTTAATCTGGGCAGGCTGAAAATCTACTTAAGGTCATAAATTATCCCTTAAGGATGTTATGAAGTATTCTATGTATATAAGGTGAGTAGCATTGACTTGCCTACGTTCTGAGTTGGAAATGATCACTGTAGATTCGTTTTTGAGATAAGAACAAGGGAAGAGAAATGAATACAGGGACTCTAGAAAGTATGGCTTAGGGTGTTAGGACCCCAAGGCTTTCTAGGTGACCAATAGAAAAAAAAAGAGTTAGAGAAAGTTGTCTGAACTGTAAATTTAGTGATGATTATTTTGGAAAAATTTAAGATGATAAAGAAAAAAAATATAGATAGAAGCCTGATGATGGCAGAGTGGTAAAATGCAATGATCTACTGGACTGACCCACATGGGAAGGTTCCAGGTTCATATCTAGAGACCTGTGAGTATGCCAGGGGCATGTAATCTCATAACCTGGGATAGCTGAAGCTCAGGGTAGATTGTAGTGTCAAGAATCTGGAAGGAATGCTCTCTCTCTCTCTTACTCATGGGAAAAATAAACAACCTTTAAAAATGCAGATTATGATTTTCCTTTTTATTTTTTTCTTCTTCTCATTTTAAAATTATTTTATTCAATTTTATTCATGATTATTATTATTTTTTAATTTGGCCAGAAAGAGACCGAGAGAGAGGGGGACAGTGAGAAAGTAAGCTGTCAGGTCCAGGACTCAAACCATGGTTGGCCATATGGGAATCCAGCATCTCAACCATCACTCCACCAGCCAGCTCTGGTTTCTTTTCTTTATAAAAATATAGGGAGATAAAAGAAAAGAGAAAAAGATAAGCTAAAATCATCAATAGTCTCATTTCAAATATAAAGAAAGAGTTCAAAGCTTTTAGTTGTATACTTTTTTCTTTCAACCATAATGTAGTAACACTTATTTAAATGAATTCCACACTTCATAACACAGCTCATATCTTTGGCTATAAAACAAATGCAGAATTAGTGTGTGGTCATTTGTACCTCATTAGATTATTCACTAATGCCTGTCCTCTAAATTAAAAGCCATATAATTATTTTTGCCATCTAATGAAGTTGTTGTATAATACGTTAGTCATTCCATTGATATGCTTTGTGTTAAAATCACCAGGAGTTCAACATAAGGTATTCTGACTCATTTATCTGAGAGAACACAAGGCTATTAAACAGACAACTGTGGAGGTATGTAATTCAATGACCCTCTGTGGATTCAGTGAATTATTCATTGCAGTGGAAAAGATCAGTTTAAATGGATATGAAATCCCAAGGAAAAGGGGAAGGTTTGCAAAATACTTCAGAGATGAAATAAGACTTCCTATCACATCACCGGCATTGCCTAATGTACCTACTGGTCCGTGAGATAAGAGTTGTCTCTATTAATTCAGGAGCCCACCACAGTAATTTCCGAAAGAAAAAAAGAAAAATTTCCTTTCTGTTTTTGCATATGCATTTCTCATTATTTGTATCTAAACTCAATTTCCTAGACTTACCGCATCTACCACATATTCTAGATATAATAAACCAAAAGATCCCTTTTTTTCTCTTTACTTACATTACTTGATAAACTACTATCATCCTTAAAAAGTAGGTCATCCATTGTTATTATGATCACGTCTTTATGACAGTCATTCCCATGAATATAATGAAAGTTTCTTTTGTGTCTTGCTCTGCATGGTTAAGAAAAAAATAAGTGAATTTGTTCATACTCACGTGCCCGGCGTGAGTTTAAGCCACTGGGTCCAGGACTCGAACCACTGTCGACTACATGGGAGTCCAGTGACATAGCCATTATGCTAACTGCTGGCCCCTGTATGTGAATATTTTTAATTTCAAGTATGTCGAAGGACAGTTAAAAGTCCTTTAAGTAGTCTTCATATTCAAAGCCAGACAGAATACAATCCTAGATTTTAAGGAAATGTACTTGTTAGGTAGTTATTTTCTGCTATCAGAGAACCTCTAATCTTTGGCAGATACTTCATTATCCCTAGAGCTGTGTTTAAGTAGAAATTTGTATTGTGGACCTGTTTATAAGATGTCATTAAAAATAAATATTGTTATTGAAACTAAAATTTAGTTTTGAGAGAAATTAAATTTCCTCATATAGAAAGTCATATTTTTACATTGTTACATACAAGGTAAAAGAAATAGCTAAAAAAATAGGGACCAGCAGTTAGCATAATGGCTATGTCACTGGATTCCCATGTAGTTGACTGCGATTTGTGTCCCGGACCTGGTGGCTTAGAACTCACGCCAAGTGCATGTGCATGCATGCACAAGATCCCGAGAGGAGAATGTAGAAGGGATTGCGGTGTGGCCATCCTCCCTGGGGGGTGATTTTTCGCTTTCTCTCTCTCTGTCTCTCTCTGTCTGTCTGGCGAGCGTACGCGCCCTATAGCAAAAACCTCTCAAAAAAAAAAATACAAAGAAAGAAAGAAATAGCTAAAAATATAGATAGCTAATTGTAGAATAAAATCACAGCAGGGCTATACAGAGGCAAAAATCCCTCTTGAGAAAAAGCTAGGTAGCTAGAAGATACATTATCTTATTTATCATCTCCTTCTATCTAATACAAGGACATAAAGGCACACATAGTGTGTAATGATCACTTCTGCTTCCTGCATATTTAGTTTGCAAGCACAATCATGAATAGCAAATGTGTCCACCAATGAGTATTTATGTTCTATAATTCTTTCGAACATCTTTTGGTAATGTGTCCATAGTATGCAGAAGTCAATAATTTAAAATTGTGCATTTGTAAGCCTAGGCTAATACTAAAATTTTATACTTCCTGAGATTCCCAACTGAATGGAATTTGAAATAGAATTACTGAATTTTATCACCCAGAAGCTACTGAAGAATGATTATAGCTATTGCTAAGAAAAGTGTAAAATGCTTGCAACTTCTGGATATTCTGAACTACATCTTTCCTGTCTCTGGTTGTCCATCAGCTCTAAAGAAAAGGTTGATATTTATCAAAAATAATACATGTATACACACACACACACACACACACCCTGTCTCTAACACACACACACCTTTCTATAGAAGACTTGTTGACTTTGAGTTTTCAAATTATTTTTCTATGAAATTCACTCTAATAATGACTTATCTCTTATAGTCCACTGATATAGAAATAAGTATGAAATACATAGCTTTGCCATTAAAACATGTGGGTATCAGCCAGCTCCATGTGTGGTGGTTAAGGTGGCTGGATCCACGTAGTTGGCCACTTTCTTGGAGTCCCAGACCTAGTGGCTTGAGAAATATGCCAGACATGAGTGCATACGTGCCAAAATACCAAACGGAGAAAGAGATGGAGGAAAGGAAATATAGACGGCCATTCTCCATGAGAGGTGCTTTTTCCTCTCCTCTGTCTCTCTGACTCTATCTGGCAAATGCATGTGCCCTCTAGCAAAAACAAACAAAAAAAGGGAGGGTATGTTTTATAATTTCAGGTAATGAACTGTTATTTTAAATGTTGTAATGGTTTCTGGAAAATAAGAGAGAAATATAAACATGGGAATATTAACTTCATTAAATTATTTCAAAGATCCAACAAACATTCTGCTGATTTCTTCTGCAGGGGTAAGTGATGCTCAACAAAAATATATACTCAATTTGATATTAAAATAGAAGCTCATACATTATCATCTTCTGGGAAGATTGGTTAAGTATAATTCTCCTTGTGTAGATCTTGCTACAATCCTGGCCACATTAGTCATTTAAAGATGTTTGGTGACAATGAAGATGAGAGAAAAAATAATATATATGATGATGTTATATTAACTCATAAAGTGACTGTTCAAAATAGAAGAAAACGTTGTATACACTCGTGCATATCTAGATAACAAAGGATGTTTTTATTTTTGTATTTGTGTAACCAAAAGCACTTCACTAATGATCTAATTTTTCTTTTCTACTGACATCGTCATCTTATACATGACTCACTGAAAGAAAAAAAATTAAGGAAAAGTTATATAAGCTGCTAGAAAGAGAAGAATAAAATGCATGAAGCAAATATTACCTTTCAGAACACCACATATTACAATTAAAGTTGCAGGGACCTGCAGTTGGCGTAATGGCTATGTCACTGGACTCCCATGTAGTTGATTGTGGTTTGAGTCTCAGACCTGGTGACTTAAACTCATGCTGGGCATGTGTGCATGTGTGTCCAAGATCCTGAGAGGAGAATGGAGGAGAAGGGATTGTGATTTCTCACTTTCTGTCTCGCTGTCTCTCTCTTTCTGGCAAGTGCACATGCCCTATAGCAAAAACCTCTTCAAAAAAATAATTAAAGTTGCAGTAAGTTTTAGAGATAAAATGTTAGTTGAATTTCTTTTATATGAAAACCTGTAATAGTGAAGTAGAACCCTATAGAAAACTAATAAACTAAAAAAATTGATGTTAATTAAAACAAAATTTTGCAGAAGAAAACACAGACACAAGGTGGCAGATGATGTAGAGGTTCAGGTAGCCAGATTCCACATGGCCAACTGCACGGGTGAAGTACCAGCTTAGCAGCTTATCAAATACACCAGGTGTGTGTACATGCATGCTCAAAAATCCCAACGGGAGAATAGAGGCGAAAGGATTGTGGTGATTGTGGCGTGGCCACCTCCCTGGGAGTGATTTCTCACTTTCCCTTATTCTCTGTCTCTGTCTTTCTGCTGAGTACATGCACCCTATAGCAAGCTAAAAAGAAAAACAAACAAACAAACAAAACCCACAGACACTATCAGATTCAAGTGAATAACAGTTACATAGTTATATTAATACAAATTGATCATCAAGTTAGACTTTATTACTGTCATAAGGAATTTTGAGAGAGAGGATATTTGTGTTATTTTGGGAGAAGACGCAGTTACCAGAACTAGATGTTTCACTTAAATTAATAAAGCACGACATAACAGTACATTGTTTGGAAATACTGGCGTGGATTACATAATGGTCAGAAATGTTGAGTTGTGCATGAGAAATTAGCTGCCAGTTTAACTGTTTCCTCCTCTACCCTAGAGTTTTCTTTCTTCTATTATTCCAGCACAGGTGTACAAGCATATTCGAATTGTTAGTTGTGGATAGGCTGTGATGGAACAGAGAGCTTTATAATAAGCTTTAGTATAAGCTTTCTTTAGTCTAAACTTGTAAACAATATACAAACATTCTACAAATACTTTAAAAATTAAAAACCAAGAATAAATATGATAATAATAATACTACGAATAATAAAAACAGGACCTGGATGTAGTCAACTGTCAAAATTGTTAGAAAGAAAACAATGAATAAAAGAGAGTTCCTTATATTTAAGAAAAATGAGTTTTATTTACATTTTAATTTAAAAAATGAGTTTGGGATAAAATATTAATGAAAAAAAAATGAGATGAGTTAAGCCAAATTGCAGAAAAGAAGATTTTGACTTGGAATCTGCTTTAAAGCTAGTAGGGACAAGAGGAGTAAGAGAAGACTGGTCATCAAATCCCATGGGATGCCAGTGCACTGCATAGGCTTAGAGGCTGACGGGTGGTAGGAGGTCGCTGGTCACTGCGCTCACTTGGCGACACAGGAAGAGCAGAGACACCCTGTGGATACATGGAGGGTGGTAGGTAGGAGGGAGGGCTGTTGTATAGATGGTTCCAGACTTAACAAAGGTTTGGATATATACTTTTTAAAATAATTATTTAACTTCCTGTGTTATTATTAATTTTTAATTTAACCACAGAGAGACAGAGAGGAAGGGAAAGTGAGAAAACAAATTATGCATTAAGGAACCAAGGACAGAATTATTTCTTACCATTAGAAGCTTATTTCACCTTGGTGTTGTTTTTTAAAAAATTGATGCTATTTTTAGTAAATTTTTAACCAAATTTTTTTGGTGTGTATTCTTACCTGATTCATGCCTTTTCATCTTGCCATAATTAGTATTATAATAAGCTCCGCTACTATTAAATGCCTTTCTCATGACACTGATGATGCATAATTAGAGATTAATATCTTCAAATTAAAATGTACTTAGGCAATGTTTGAAGATGTTTTTATTTTTATTTTTCACACATTTCTTATATATTATGAATCTGAGTTTCTGGAGTTTAATTTTTTGCCTTGTATGTTACAAATCCTATTGAAGAGAGGATTTAAGTTATACAGCCTCTCCCCAAATGCAGGTATCATGTATCTGACTAGTGAATACAGTCAGTTCTATACATCCAATACATGATTTCCTATTTAGAAAGTTCCATTGTTCTTTCTGATCAGGTGTTCAAATCTCCTCAGTACCTATTCCCTCCATTCTGCATGAAATCGAACAACACGGATAAAGTCGTGGCAATCACAGAACTTGATGAGAGAAAGAGAACTCTGCTGCACACTTGGGTATTAAGTTCTGGGTCACCAAAGGCTAATTCCAAGTAAAAACTGGCTTGTACTTTAAAATCTCTACCCCTCACACCTTTCCCAATCTATTTGTTAACTCTTCACTGCTAGTGAACACTTAGACTGCTGAGTATAAATACATTTTTTTCTCCTAAAAATCTGAGATCTAGAACTGCTGCTGTCTTGCAAAATATATTTCTACAAAGGGAATGCATTTGGGGGAAAGCTAAAGGCTTTCTGAGGAACTGCATTTTGTCACATGCAATGATTTATTCTGTCAGGAAAATAGATTCTATGAAGTACTGTAAGCCCCTTTGGCAAGAAAATTCATTTAGTCAAAAACTTTAATCTATCCCAGTGACAAAATTTTCTCTTTAGTTTATTGCTTAAAAATTGAGTTTTATAACTTCCATGGACTTTTAAAAAAAGTCTATTAGTTTATGATCTTGTGGTGATCAGAGGTCACATTACACATTGAGTACTCTCTAGGAAGTGAGATTCTACATATTTAAAAGGGGATGGTTAGTTTTGATGTAAATAATCATACTCTAGAATATCTGAACATTTTAATATGAACATTTTAATTGTTTTCTTCATCCTTCTTTAAGGTTGTAGATCTTGAAACTACAATAATCTTTGATGACACAATGAATATCTTATGTTAAAAATAAGTTTTGGTATTACCTTAAACAAAGAAAAATATGTTCTTTTTGTCACTTTTAACCTTTAATCGTCAGTATTCTCTCTCTCTCTTTCTGAGAGAGATTTTTGATATAGGGCACATGCGCTCACCAGAGAGACAGAGAGAGAGAGACAGAGAGACATAAAGTGAGTAATCACTGCCCCCAAGGGAGGATGGCCACACTGCAATCCCTTCTCCTCCATCTTCCTCTTGGGATTTTGGGCAGGCACACATGCATCTGTGCCCAGCGTGAGTACAAGCTGCTGAGTACAGGACTTAAACAGGACCTTGAATGGCCATGTGGGAGTCCAGCACCTTAACCACTATACAACCTGCTGGCCCCAGCATTTTTATCCACAGGATACATTTTAGATATTTTGGTCTGAAATTATAAGTTAGGTACAATGTGTGCACCTTTGGGAACTTATTAGTAGGACCTCGATTTCCTTTTCTATGTCTATGATGATTTAGAAGCTTATTACTCTTAATATAGAATTTAAATTACATTTTAATATGTTTGCTTCCCCTTATATTCATATGTGCTTTATTTGAAGTATTTTAAATATTTTTTGAGAAGTTTTTGTTCAGGGCGCATGTGCTCACCAGAAAGACAGAGACAGAGAGACAGAAAGTGAGAAATCACTCCTCATGGGGAATGGCCAGGTCGCAATCCCTTCTCTTCCATTCTCTTCTCAGGATCTTGGGCATGCACACACATGCCTGGCGTGAGTTTAAGCCACCAGGTCCAGCACTCGAACTGTGATCGACTACATGGGAGTTCAGCGACATAGCCATTACGCTAACTGCTGGTCCCAAGTCTTTTAAATATTAAGATGAGTAGGGGTCCATCAGTTTCATCAGTTTGCTGTAAAGCTTTATACAATAAGCTAATTACACACACACACACACACACACACACATTAGAAACTCATGCTAGGGAATGTCTCTTTAGCAATAAGTTTATGCAGTGGATACTGTAGATGTTCTCATGCGGAGATCAAAGTTACTCATCTCATGAATTTAGTCTCTGATCTTGGCCCAGTGAAGATCACACCTTATATGTAATGTAATAAATGAACATTTTCTTTCCTTCGTGACTTGAAGTCATTACCCCCAGTATACAGAGTCTTATCTCAAGAGGTCTTGATGGTGAGATTACGAAGTTATGTCTTGAGTTCAAACATCCAGAATAGGAATGATTTGCATCTGTCTCCTTCTCATGCATGGTCACTTGTTTTTTTTTTTTTTTTTTTTTTTTTTGGTGTTTGGCACAGCAAACCTGGAACTGTCAATATTAATCTCTTAACTACATGATGCCAGTGGCCCATCTTTTCTTGCAGCTAATTGGTGGTCATTAAGGAAGAAGCAGAGATGACTTCCATATTACATTACTACCTCCTCAGGTCTCCCCAAGGTCTAACAAAACCCTCCACATGTAGTTCTGTCAGCTCAGCTAAGGCAGTTGTGAGGTACCAGACACTATTCCTGCCTCCAGAGTTAAGTTTCTAAGCCAGAGACAACTCATCAACCCTTTGGTAGGTAGGCTTGTATGAAGACATACTCTGCATCAGGTTTTAAGAAGGACCACCATATTTTAAATTGTATGTTTGATAGTAGAAACAAAAAGAAAGTAGTACATTTCTGGTGGCGTTGCATTTCACTACTTATAAGATTGCCTGGCCCCCAAAGTTTCTCTACACCCCATGCTGGTGATAGTAACTGCGATGAGGTGTCCACTATTTGCAGATTCTGCTAGGCTTAGGCTCAATGGCATGTTCTTTTATAAAATGATGAGTATACTTGCTAGATGATAGAATTCCAGTCAGGTCAGAATAGATAACAAAAATTTTATGTTTATTAATGGACTACATATACATAGTATGTCTTCAGAGAGTTTCAATTTCATCTAACAAACTAAATTTGGAGTTTAAAAAGTTGAAAAAATAGTTCTATAACAGTTCATCTAGGAGAAAATTTCTGCACATTTCCCCAAACTAGTGTCGAAGATATCAACATTCTAGTTTAGCTACTAGGTAAGTATCCAGCATTTTATATAGAATGCTGATATCTGTAACACTAGTTTCAGAAAATGTGCAGAAATGTTCTCTAAGATGAGCTGTTAGAACTATTTATTCGACATCTTTCTACTTTTTAAGATCTGAATTTAGATTGCTAGATAACATTAAACCATTCAGAATCGTACTATGTACATATAGTCCCTCACTTAACCTACAATTTTTGTTATCTGTTTTGCCCTGACTGGAATTCTATCATCCAGCAAGCTACTGAAAGAATAAATGCTTCCATTACATTGATTTTTTAATATCATGCTTACCAATTTTCCTTTTGGTATCATTCATATTTATCATCTCTTATTCACAGCGAAGTAAGAGATATATAGTTCCCTGGGAACTAATTTTCTATCAGGTTGTGTAGCATGCCAAGACTTTTGAAAGTATGATTATTTTAATACTAAAATAGAATTTCCAAGGCCAGTAGATAATGTAGCAGTTAAGTTGCTGGACTCCCACATGACCAACCGTGGTTCAAGTCTTGGACCTGGTAGCTTGAAACTCATGCCAGATGCATGTGCGTGTGTGCCCAGGATCCTGGGAGGAGAATGGAGGAGAAGGTGTTGTGGCACAGCCAACCCTCCTTGGGAGTGATTTTTCATTTTCCCTATCACTGTCTGTTTCTCTAGCAAGAACACATGTCCTAAAGCAAAAACCTTGACAAAAAGAGAAAGAGAGAGATAGAGAGAGAGAACTTCCATATGAAAGGTTGTTGATGACTCATTAAGAGATTTAAAAAACACAATTATAACTCTATTGGAACTGTTAACATGATTATTACTATACCTCAGTTTATTTTATATATTTGAGTAATAACAGTATCTATTCTGCAAGTTTGTTCTAAGCATTAAAACAATATTTGCAATGTTCTTAGAGGAGTATCTGAAGCATACTAAGTGGTTTATAACTGTTGGCTTTTTTGTTTTTGCATTATTGTATCCATGGTCATTTTTTGCTATTATTTATTCTCATTTATATGAGGTATTCTGTACCAATGTCATAGATTCTGGATGTTAATAAATTAACTCTATAACCTAGTCAGTACCCTGGGAAGTGGTTAGTGATGAACATAGCCTTGCATGGCCATGTTGATGTGGCTTTTTATTTAGGCCATGTCTTAGAAATATATCAATGTATCATGAATGCCTTGTGTAACATTTTAGTTACTTCTTACACTCTAATTTTAATTTTACTTATTTTTTTTTTCATGAAAGGAAGAAAGACATAAAGAAAGAAAGAGAAAGAAAAAGAGATAAAGAGAAAGCCTTGGAGCAAGCTGGCATCATAAGGTGTTTATTTACTTGACATCTGGTAAATTCAGGTTGACCAGAGGACCATTCCAGTACTCTTTCACCTGGTTCTAGTATTGCACAGTAGCACCCTATCTCCTGTGCCACCACAGCTGGGTATCATAATCTATTGAACATAATTTAACATAAAACCTCTTATAACTCTTAGTTTTGTGAATGCATATTCTATTGCATTTATGCAATGAAAATAAATTCAGAAAAACATGATAACAATTGAGGAAGACATATATGGAGACCTGTGGTGAACTAATATGATATTATATAGCTTATTCTTTAACTATCATTGTTGCTTTGTCCAGGACAACTCTAGTTTTTATTTATGGTTTTCAATTAACTCTGGGATTTTAATTCTGTGAACAGTTCCATTTATACTGTTAAAACTTTTAAATGTCTATTTCATTTTCTCATGCTCTATTATTCCTAGAGAATTATTATGTTTTCTGTTATTGTAATATTTTCAGCATTTATATAGATGTTTTCTATGTTCATTGATTTGGAAGGTATTTTAGTTGGGAGGTATTTTGTCTTTGTGCTTTGGTACTAAGATACCTAAATACATATATTGGTTTTTTTATACCTAATTTATGAGTCTTGTTCTATATTTTGTAACTTCAATATACTTTAAAATTTATCTTCATAACCTCCCACTTAAGTAATGCAATACCATATTTACACATTGTTTGTAAAGGAAATTGTTGAGTCCCTACATAGTCATATTTTCTGTCCATTCTCAGCATAATTTCTTTTTTAAGTTTTGATTTAGGTCATGTCTTAGAAATCTATCAACGTTTATTTCTTCAATGAATGAGAGAGAGAGAGAAAGAGAGAGAGAGAGAGAATAATAAGGTTCCAATGCTATGACCTAACCCAGCCTCAGTCAACTTGGATTATAGGCATGTTCATGCCTATTGTACTTAAAGTGATCTCCAAAATTGAACCAAGAACCTTCTGGTAAGGAATTTCCTAGCAGAATGCCACATTTAACTGCCACTGCACCAGCCACCTCCACAGCATTATTTATTGTTAATTCATTTATTCTGACATTTTTGGCTTTGATCTATTATTATAAAAGTATATTTTAAATCAGATATTTTATATTGGTGATTACTATACTATTTTTATAATTTTAACTATAATCACACAAGTCAATATTATTTAAACTTAATTTTATCTTCAGCTGTATTAAATACACTGTGTTAATTATTTAACATAATTTTAAATTTTTCTTTATCTAAATCTCCATAGAATTATTATGCACTGTATATCTGTTAACTTTATGAGGAACAGCAATCTGGTAGGATGTAGCTTGAAAAATAAGCTCATGAAAGACTCTCTGTATTGCTAATTAACTAGTAAATATTATGAAAAATTTTCTCATTGGTTTTTGTTTTTTAGTTAACCTCTTTATTATAAACAAATACTTATTAGTTTAATAAGGGAAAAAAATCCTTTTATTGTTGCTTGTTAATTTTCCTAGGGAGAAAAATGCAATTTTTTGGTAAGCTGCTAATATATAACTTCTTGCGTTTGAGAAAAAACAATTCTCATGTTCTTTATACATTTTTTCCATGGGTGAAAGAGACACAGGAGGTACCAGCAGTTAGAGTAATGGCTATGTCATGGGACTCCCACGTAGTTGACCACGGTTTGCGTACTGGACCTGGTGGCTTAAAACTCATGCCAGGCGTGTGTGCGTGTGTGCCCAAGATCCTGAGAGGAGAACAGAGGAGAAGGGATTGCGGCGTGGCATCCACCCCTGGGGGGTGATTTCTCGGTTTCTGTCTCTTTGTCTCTCTTTCTTTCTGTCTGGCAAGCGCACGTGCCCTATAGCAAAAACCTCTCAAAAAAATTAAAAAAAAAAAAAAAAAAAAAAAAAAAGAGACACAGGGAGGCAAAGAGACTGAGGGAAACTGAGAGAGAGCAAAATAGGAGCTCCCACAGGGTCTTCCATACCACAATCCACCCACAGCCAGTCCAGATCATAGAGATGCAGCACCCCGTGTGTTCAGGGAGGTTTCCAAACGTGAGCCTGGAAGCTTCCTGTGTGAGTCAGTCTTGGAAAGTATTGTGTCACTGCTGTGCAAGGAGTGATTGTGTCATTTAACATTTGGAAATTAGTGAGTGCCTGATACCATACCAGCAGAGTAATAAAAACAAATCATAGATTCATTCCAATTGATGTAGAAAAATCCCTTGAAAAAAATTTAACAATCAGTTCATGAAAAGAACAACAGCAAAACCTCAGAAAACTGAGCGAACTCAGGAATTGATATAAACTTCCTAAATATGATGAAGGGCACTTACAAAAACTTACAGGTGACTTCAAAGGTAATGTGGAACAGCTAAATGCTCCAATCCACAACAAGGTTTCCTAGCAATGAATTCTCTTTTATTTCAAAATGTCTTGATATTCAATTATGTCTCAATAATATTTTGCTCAAAGTAGAATTCTGGGTTGATGATTCTTCCAGTAGTTGAGAAATATTATGACATTTATTCTAGCCATGATGGTTTCTGTTAAAATCTGTCATTTGAATTGCTGTTTTCCTATAGGTAGTGCATCAGCATTTCTGACTGCTTTCAAGATTTTAATTTTGTCTGTTAGTTTTCTCAAGTTTTATTGTGATGTTTGTTAACATAGATGTATTGGAGTTTATACTGTTTGGGTTTATTTAGATTCTTGAACCTATATGCTTATCTTGGCAAGATATTTGGCAAGTTTGGGAAATTTTTAATGATATCTTTGACCAGTTACACCTTTCCTTTTGAAAATGCAGGGCTATAAACATTAGATTCTTGTTATAGGTTAACATAATTTAACATGTTCCTGAAACTCGGATCAATTTTTTTCATCTATTCACCTCCTATTGCTAAGATTGGCTAATTTCTATTGTCCTGTCTTTCATTTCATGGATACCTTCTTCTATCCTCTCCATTCTGCTGCTAAGACATTCATTGAAGTTGTGTTTGTCATTCTTTGTATTTCTTAGTTCTAAACTATCAGTATCTTCTTAATATTTCTTTTTGTTTCACTAAAGATGAGAGATAGGCAATCAAGGATGGGAAAAAAAAGCAAAATATACAAGAAACAGGAAACAGAAAATTATTTGTTTATGATAACACATATGTTGATGTGCTTGATGGAGCCAATATACAATATATTCTGGATGGAAAATCTCATTTTGTATGCTATAATGATGTATAGTGAATGAATGTAAGTAAATAAATTTAAAAAAATATTTTTGCAGTTTTGAGACTTTTTAGATTGAAATATGTTTTTGGGTATGTTTGTAATTGCTCACTGGAGTATTTTGTGTTGGAAAAAATTCTTGTCATATAATTCTAACACGTGCACCATCATTTTTTGTGGTGGGGCGTCATCTTGATGTAAGCCTCTGCTAATTGCCATTTCTCAGTCAAGTTGAACTCTCCACTCTTCTTTGTGAGATGAGTGACTTTTGATTGAAATCTGAACATTTTGCAATTTATGTCATGAGACTCTGGGTCTTTTTCAAATAAATTTTGTACATTCTGATACTTCTTTTGAAAGGTGGGTAATGTCTATTTGCTGCCATGCAGGAGAGGAATTCTAGGTTTTACTTCTTGACTTTTGTTGATAGTTGAGAGAGGGAGGATATCCTTGTTACTGATGGATGTCTTTTATTAGTGCGACGCCCCATTAATTCCCACTAATGCTTCCCTGTTGAGGAGGGCTCCCTAATTGGCCTCCAGTGACGTTACAAGGAGAGGTTATCACTAAGCAGTTGCCAAGTCCTGACATTTCACTAGAAGAGCCTAAAACCACTCCAGTGGAGTCATGTTATAACGAGGAGGTGAAGTCCAGGCTGCCCAGATGGCCTCCACTAGCATTGCATGATGGAGGGCCTGTGACTGCTGTTCGGAAACAAAAGCCCCGTCTCCCCACTCAGTCTTCTGACTCCACTCTGTGTGATTTGGTTTTGGGTATCTCTCTCTCTCCTTTTATTTATTTTTTTTTAGAGACAGAGAGAGACAGAGAGAGAGAGAGAGATTTTTGATATAGGTCTCTGTCTAAGCTTGCTAGAGACACAAGAGAAACAGAAAGAAATAAAGAACCCTATGATGGATGGCCAAACCACAGTTCCTCCTCCTCCATTCTCCTTTTGAGATTTTGGGGACAAATGAATGAGTGCCTTGCATGAGTTTTAAACCTCTGGGTCCAGGACTTGAACTGCTGTCTACTACATGGGAATCTAGTGACATAACCATTACAATATTTGCTGGTCAATGGGTATCTTCTTAAAGGCTAATGAACATGAAATCCCAGACTCCCTATTCTTTTTTTCTTTTAAATTGTATTTATTATTATTCTTTTTTAATTTGAGTGGAGAAAGACACAGAGAAAGATTGGGAAAGTGAGAAAGCAAGCCGCCAGATCTGGAACTCAAACCATGATAGGCCATGTGGGAATCACCTCGTGGTTCCAGACTCTCCATTCTAACTTTGTGTAGCATCTTTGTGTGGCATCTTTCTGGTTTTGTGTGGCATTTTCCTGACTTGCTGACTTTTCCAAGGTTTGACTCAGATAGATAAGGCAAAATCAAAAGTCAAAAAACTCATCGCCATGCTGTTTCACTAATCTCATGTTCCCTAATCAGTTTGTTTTGTATGTAAACTCCAGAGTCTTTTCTTGATTTTGTAAGAGGGATAAAGAAAAGTATGTCTCTTCATATTTCTATAAATAGATTTTTTTTTAAATTGTGTAATCCTTTCTGCTCATAAGAAACATTTATTACCTCCTAAACCACCAAGACATCAGCTGGCCTGGAATTAGGATTTTTAAGCCAGGATATTCCAATATAGCAGAATTAGCTAAAAGTTTTATTGAAACAAACTGATTTAGCAATCTTATAAGAAATAGTAGCAAAATTGAAGACTACATAGTAAAATAAAATACATAGTAAAATTCTACATTGTGTATATTTTTGAACTCTGTAAAGAGAATTGCATTTCATGAAAATAATATTAATAATAATTTTTGAATTAGCTTTTATATTAGTCAAATTAACTCCATGTGATCTCATCAAACAGTTATCACACTGTACAACATCCAATCGAGAAAATATCATTCCTTTAAATATACCATGTTTTATGAAGTGTTTAAGTATAACATTTATTATAAATATGCTATGAATGATTATATATAGCCATTCTATAAAATTTAAAGCAAATCACTTTTCCAGAAAACATAGAAACACAAATTGAAAGTTGGCTCCAATAAACGTTGAGCTTCAAAGAAACTTTTACTGTAAGGTCACTGCTATCCCAGAATTTAAAATTCAAAAATCATATTTACACAGACCGAAGTACAGACAAGAAAGAAACTGACCTTTGTAATGTTTCACGTCTTCTTTGTTGATTGATGGTAACAGGGAGAAACTTATCTGGGAACATGGAGAGCAGAAGAATGTCTTCCGAGATGTCAAAGTTCTTTAAAAATGGCAAAGGATAGTTTCTGCAGAGTTTTTACTAATAAAAAATTTGATAATAAAACCATACGCGTTTTGCGTGGCTGACTGTGCAATTTATTCTAGATTTCTCCTTTTTTCCTTTGTATTTCTTTTATGAGAGAGAGAGAGAGACAGGTATCTTAACACCTATTACCACACCGTCATTTCCAACGCACACCCACACTGAAGTCTTCCAACCAGCCAGGATCACTTGACACAAGTGTGTTCGGGGCTACCCACGTTTCAAACCTGGACTCCCACGTTTGACTCCAGCATTGTGCAGCAGAGCCCTGTCACTCGTGTCACCATGACTGAGTCAAGATTTCTCTTTTTCTCTTAACCCTCTTTATTACTGTCTTGTTCACCCACTTCTGCTGACCACTTCCTAGTGCTGATATGTCGACTCTCACTGGAGTTGTAGCGTTAGATTCCGACTGCTCTCCTTAACTCTAGCACATCTCACCTACTCTGTTACACCTAATTCATGTCCATCTTCAGTCCATAGTGCACACCTCCACAGTAATTTTTTTCCAAAATAGACTCCCAACAAATTATTATTACCTGGGACAACCTTCAGTGGACTCAATAACCTGCGAAAGACGAACACATAGATGCTGGGTCAAAAAACGCCAGGCGATAAAGTAATGTTGCACAGAAAGCATAAAAATAATGCACCAAGGTCTCAGAAGAAATGGGTAATCTTTAGAATAAGGGAGTGATTTTCTAATACAAAGGGTTTGAAATATTAAGATGTAAATATATATTTGTTTCTTTTTTTGGAGAGGTTTTTGCTATAGGGCACGTGTGCTCGCCAGACAGACAGAGAGAGACAGAGAGACAGAAAGCGAGAAATCACCCCTTGGGGGGATGGCTATGCCACAATCCCTTCTCCTCTATTCTCCTCTTGGGATCTTGGGCATGCACGCACACACGCCCGGCGTGAGTTTAAGCCACTGGGTCCGGGACTTGAACTGGGAGTCCAGCGACATAGCCATTATGCTAACTGCTGGTCCCAAGATGTAAATATATTTTAATATAGGTTAAGGTTCATTAATAAACACTTTACTGAAACACATGGAATTATAAGAGTTAATAAGTCCTTTATTTTCTTGCATTGCTTCACATTTATCAAGGAGAGAAAACATTTCATGCAATTTGATAGGCACTATATAATCAGGAGACAAGGAGGTTCCAAGGAGCACGAAGAGATGACAGCTCAATTTGGCCTAGGGCTGTCAATAAGCCAGTTGCCCTTAGGAGTCATGAGTTTACACAGTGACATTTTGATTTTAACTTGAAGAATAATAATTTTAAAAATCTGGGTAGTACAGGAAATAACTACATTTACTTATACTTAAGGATATGATCCACCTAGGTATTTCTTTTTTTTTTTTTTTTTTAAGAGTTTTTTGCCTTAGGGTGAGTGCACTCACCAGGGAAAAATAGACAGATACAATGAGAGGGAAAGTGAGAAATCAACTCCAGGGGGAATGGCCGTGTTGCAATCCCATCTCCTCCATTCTCCTCCTGGGATTGTGGGCACACATGCACATGCAACTGGCGTGATTTTTTTTTTTAAGAGGTTTTTGGTATAGGGCACGTGCACTCACCAGACAGACAGACAGAGACATAGAGACAGAAAGTGAGAAATCACTCCGCAGGGGGGATGGCCACACCGCAAACCCTGCTCCTCCATTCTCCTCTCGGGATCTTGGGCACACACACACACACACACACACACACACACGCACCCGGCCTGAGTTTTAAGCCACCGGGTCCGGGACGCGAATCGCGTTTGACTACATGGGAGTCCAGTGACATAGCCATTATACTAACTGCTGGTCCCACAACTGGCATGAGTTTTAAGCCACTGGGTCTGAGACCTGAACCATGGTCACCCACGTGGGAGTCCAGTGACGTAACAGCTGTGCCATCTGCTGCCCTGCCCCCAACTAGATAGAATATATCTTACATGTAATGTAAGTTATGTACATGCAATATTATATGAATTAAATAGACGCTATACTTAGCTGTGAAGTTATTTTTAAAAATGTAAAATATGGAAAGTTCTTCCTCTTTTTGTAGTTTGAGAGGGTGGGAGTTGGAGAGTACTTGTATACGCAAAGAAAATAAAATAAGTGCCAGGGAGAGACAAAGTAAGACGCATGAGGCTTTGGATAAAGAAGCAATTTAACAATTGAATTGAGATGGTTAAGGAGGCTTTAAAAGGCAATGTGGAATTGGAACTCCACAACACAGTCTAATTGAAATAATATGGTGGAAATGATGTAGAAGGAGAACATGTAGCATGAACAGAGGGTGATTATTTAGGGTTGTGGAGAATGAGTAAAAATAAGGCAATAATCTGGTTAGCCAAAATAGTGCAACTTAGAATAAAATTTAGGGCTATTTATCCCTTATTCTCTTTCCCACACTTTCACCTGTAAAAAAAAAAAAATTCAGACCATATCTACATAAAAGCTACATGAATGTTCCTGATAGCATTTTTTAAATAAATATTTTATTTAATTTTATGTACTTACTTATTTTAATTTGACCAGAGAGGGACAGACAGAGAAGGAGAGAGAGACAGAAAGTGGGAAAGCAAGCCGCCAGGTCCAGGACTCGAACCACAGTCAATCATGCAAGACTCCAATGCCCTTAACCACCATGCCACCTGCCAGACCTGCTGATAGCATTATTAATAATAGCCCCAAAGGAGAAATGACCTAATTGTCCATCAAACGGTGAATGGATAAATACACCGTCTTATATCTATACAATAGAATATTGTTCAGTGACAAGAAGGAATTTGATGGTGTAAGTGGTGCCACTGAGCAAGGCTGGAACTACATTGGAGGCCCAAGTTGAGAAACCAAACAACTCTGAATAGGTTGGAATTCAGTATTCTGCCCTATTTTCTTCCCTACCCACTCTTCTCCATCTCCTTGGTTCATTCAACAAAAAATGTGAAAGAAAAGAAATGTAGTATTTATATGTATTACTGCATGGATGAACCTAGAAAACATTATGTTACATAAAAGGAGCCAGTCACAAAACATCACACATTGTATGGTTTTATATTAATGAAATGTATGGAATAAACAATTCTATAAAGATGGAAAGTAGACTAGTGGCTGTAAAAGGCTAAAGAAAGGGGTTTGTGGGTCACTGTTAAGCAGTGTGGAATTTCTTTGTAGGGTAATAAAATTTTTGTAAAATTGTGGTAAGAAATGGGACCAGCAGATGGCATAATGGTTATGTCGCTGGACTCCCATGTAGTTGACCTGGGTTTGAGGCCTGGACCTTGTGACTTAAAACTCACGCCAGGCACATGTGCATGGATGCCCATGATCCTGAGAGGACAATGGAGGAGAAGGAATTGCACTGTGGCCACGCCCCCCCCCATGAGCTAGTTTCTCGCTTGCATTCGCTCTGTCTCTCTCTGTCCCTCCGGCTCTCCGGCAAGCACATGCAACCTATAGCAAAAAATCTCTCCTAAAAAATAATAGTGGTAAGAAATGCACAATTCTGTAAATATATTGAAATCCATTAAATCATATCTTTAAATTGGTAAACTTCATAATATACGTGTCCAGTAACCACAAATTGTTCTAACTACTTGATAAATGTTAACTCTCTTACATTTTTATTATAACACTATGGGATGTGCACTGATGCTGTCTTTTAATATAAAAAAGAAACTGAAGCAGTGACCAGAGGTGGCATGGTGCTTAAGGCACTGGATTTCCACATCACTGACCACATTCTGAGTCATTGACCAGTGGCTTGAAAATCACACAGGGAGGGGCTAGCAGATGGCATAATGGTTATGTCACTGGACTCCCATGTAGTTGACTGTGGTTTGATTCCTGTACCAGCAGCTTAAAAGTCATGCAAGCTATGTGTGCATGCATGGTCCAAATCCCAAGGGGAGAATGGAAGAGAAGGGACTGTGTTGTGTCCATCTTCCCTAGGAGGATATTTCTTACTATCTGTATCTTTGTCTCTCTCAGTCTTTCTGGTGAGTGTATGCTCCCTGGGGGGGGGGTGGTAAGGAGGGGAGAAAAGAAAATCACACAGGGATTGTGTGCAGTGCATGTCCCAAATCTCAAGAAAAGAATGAAGATGAAGGGATTGTGGTATGGCCATCACCCTTGAGGGATGATTTCTCACTTTTCCTTGCTCTGTCTCTGTATGTCTCTTTCCCAGTGAGCACAAGTGCTATTTGGCAAAAACGTAACAATAAAAGAAAAAAAGAAAGAAACCAAAGCATAGCAAGGTTAACTGACTCATTCACTGGTCACATAACTATAAAGTAATCAAATCCCCAGTTGAATTTGAGCAGTTGAGCAGCCTATAGAATGCACATACTTTTTATTTTTACCCTCTGCTACCTCTATCAGACAGTAAATGAATCTACACATTTATATAGTCATAGGAACCATCTGGATATTCAACATTGTATGAAAAATGGTAACTGAATATCTATTTTCTTTGGCCAGAAGGCCCAGTGGCGTTATATATCCTATTCCTTGCTTTGGTCACATTGCAAACCCGAAGGAGCTCTAACTTTGAAAATAAAACATTACTTTTCCACCATTTCATGCTACTCTTTTAATCAGAGTTTATACTCTGTGCACCAATGACCTGCAACTACCAGCAATAAGCAATCATGCCTACAATTGTCATCTCCTGGGCTGCTGGCTCTAAGCAGTGGTTTCTTACTGTTGACACGTATTGCTTAGCTGCTGGCATGACAAGTTGTTTTCTCACTGAAGCTCCACTAAAACACTATTGATTTTGGCTTGATGGCTAAAAAAGAGTCACTATCTTGTTATCATCTCCCTTGCATTGGGCTTGGAACTTCAGCTATACTTTGGCAGTTTACCAACCTATGCATAACACAATTAATACCACTCCTATATATTAAACAGAATAAAAAATACTCTTATTGCATTATTTTTTACTTTTTTTTTATTCCAGTGAATAAAATGAAGTACGTAGCTTTACTCTTGGGTCCATGTCTTTAAAATGAGTTATTCACGTGCTTGATAAAGTACTTCCTAGGCACAGGAATTTTCATTTCTGGTTAACGAGGGAAAATTCTACTGAAATATAGATGGAAAATTTCAGAATGTCAAGGACAGTCATAGTAAATATTTTTGCCATTATTTTTCTTAGGACTTTATTTTTCCTAAAGAAGTTTTAGATTCACAGCAAAATTGAGAGGAAAGTACAGAGGTATCCATATATTCTGTGCACCCACACATGCATAGCCTCGCACATTATCAATTTCTTCTCCCAGAGTGGTACGTTTGCCAACATTTATGAAACTACCTTAGTACATCATAAGTCCATAGTTTACATTATGGTTCACTGAATGCACATTTTATGAGTTTGGACAAATATATAATGATGTACCTCCAACACCGTAAAGTCGTCCAGTTTCACTGCCCTCGAAATCCTTTGTGTTCTGGTTATTCTTCCTTCTCACCAGTTACCTCCTGACCTTTTCCCTATATCCATAGTTTGCCTTTTTCAGAATATCATATAGTTGGTAACATATAGGATGTAGCTTTTCAGACTTTTTTTTTCACTTATTAATATACACTTGTTTCCTCCATGTCATTTTATTTTATATTTTATTTTATTTTAGGTTTTTGCCATAGAACACTTGCTGGAGAGAGACAGAGAGAGGGACAGTAAGAAGTCATTACCTGGGGGGATGGTCACACTGCAATCCCTTCTCCTCCATTTTCTTTTTGGGATTTTAGTCACATAAGAGCATGTGGCCAGAACTTTAACTGTGTTTGGCCTTATAGGAGTCAAGTGCTTTAACCACCACACCTGCTGGCCCCACCTTTATGTCTTTTAATGGCTCAATAGCTCATTTTTGTTCAGTGATAAACTCTATCTCACTGATTGCACCAAGGTTTATTCATCCATTTACCTATAGAAGGGCTTCTTGATGGCTTCCAAGTTTTGGTAACAATGCTAATGCTGCTATAAACATTCATGGACATACTAGTTTTGGGGGGGACAAAAGTTTCAACTCCTTTGGATAAATACCAAGGAGTGCAATTGCTAGATCATATGACAAAAGGGTGTTTAGTTTTTAAAAAACTGCATTTCAAAGTAAATGGTCTACTTTACATTCATATCAGCTGTGACAGAGCGTTCCTGTTGTTCCATCTCCTCTTCAGCATCTGGCCTCAGCAATTTTGAATGTCAGACATTCTGATAGGGATCTAGATATCTCATTGTTGTTCCAACTAGCCTTTCCTTGATAGCATGTGATGTAGAGAATCTTTGCATCTGCTTATTTTCCATGTGAATATTTTTTAAGGTGATATGCCACTTACAGTCTTTGGCACATTTTTTTAATCATGTTGTTTGCTTTCTGTGGTTGAGTTTTGTGAGTTCTTTTTATATTTTGGATAATCAGTTCTTAACGAAATGAGCCTTTTTAAAATATTTCTTTCTAGTTTGTAACTTCTCTGTAGTCTCATGAAATTGTCTTTGTCAGAGCAGAAGTTATCTCCTAGGTTTTATGTAGTTTTACACTTTGCTGTATGATTCATCTTACGTTTAATAAAGGGTCTAAGGTCTATATATAGATTTATTCTTTTGTTTTCTTCCTTCTTTCCTTTCTACCTTCCTTCCTTTTCCCCTTCCTTTCTTTCCCATGTGGAATTCCAGTTATTTCAGCATTGTTTGTTGAAAAGACTACTTGTGCTCTTTTTATTGACTTAGCTCCTTAGTCAAAGATCAGTTCACTACATTTATATGAGTTTATTTGGGGACTATCCACTCTGTTCCATTGATTGATTTGTCTTTTCTTTTGTCAGTACACACTGTCTTGATTACTGCAGCTTTATAGTTAGTCTTGAAGTTCAGTTGTGTCATTGCTACACCTTGCATACTGCACTGGCAGTTCTATGCCTTTAGACTTTCTATATATAAGCTTTAGAGGCAGTTTGTTGATATTCACAAAAATAATTGCAAAAATTTTGATTGCGATTGCATCAAAATTGCAGATCATTTTGTAAAGGACTCATATCTTGATACTCTTAATCTTTCTATGCATAAATATTATTGCAGATACTTCATATTTAGTTCTTCTTTGACATCTTTTTAAAAGAATTTTATATTTTCTACATATAGATCGTATAAATTTTTATAAGATTTATACCAAACTATTTTATTTTAGAGAGTGCTTTTATTTATTCCTTTCTTACCTGTGTCCTTTTTTCTTTTTTTTTCTTGTTTTACAGATTATCTATATTTACCTTTTAATTATTTTTTCTTTTCCTCACTGCTCTTTTGGAACATATTGAGACAAGTCATATAGTTTGTAACTATAGGATGAATACTCCTTCCCCTCAAATTCACGTATTGAGCTACTGTAATGAGATGAAGAGAGTAAAACCTGAGTCTAATTATGCTGTCAAAAATGGGATTTTTGGGAAGAGATTAGTGATTGGGTGGTTAAGGTTGGGGACCCATGGTGAGTCCTAGTTGGTTTATAAAAAAAAGAAATGAGAAAGGCTGAAGCCCACATAGAATGACCATTTTCTGCTCTTCTCAAAATTCCACCTTCTGCCATTTTGTAATGTCTTGAATTTTTAACCACCACAATAAGTCAAATAAATGCCCACTTTTTATAAATGATGCTATTGGAGTTATTTCTAAAGAGAATGCAATAATGGACTAAGACAATTTTCCTATAGGCATTTGTTTAAAGGTAAAAACAAAATGTGAACAGTCATAGTTAAGATAAAAAAGATAAAAGACAAAAAGAAAAGGCAAAATATAACATTCTCAGCTTCAAGTTTTACTGAAAAAACACTGTGATCAAGATGGCATACTGATAAAAGAATAAATGCTGAGGCCAAGGGAAGGGAAAGAGAAAATTCAAAAATTAGAAGCTAACTGATCTTCAGTGAAGGCACAAAGACTACTTATTAATAGAGAAATGACAATCTTTTTTTAAAACTGGGACTAAATAAAATAGAGGTGTAAACCTCTATACACAAAAAAATACAATAAGAATAAGTCTTATATCTTTACAAAAATGAAAATGTCAAAACCACAACATAGGAGGAAATATGTGAAATTCCTATATCTGAGGATGAGCTTGTTTCCAGATTATAGTCTAAAAATACATCTCAAATTTAATAGTAACAAAAACAACACAACAAAGTGAGCTATATATTTTATTTTACACATTTTCAAAAGGAGGCATATAAATTGCTACTAAGTGTTAGGAAAGAATCTCAATATGTTTAGTCATCAAGAAAATGCAAACAACAGAGAACTAAAAGTACCATTCAGACACTACAAAATAGCAGGGACAGAAAAGTAAGAGTGAGGAGTTGGAAATTAGTATAATTCATCTCTTGGTCACAAAAATAGCACTGTGCATACAGTATCAGAGATTTAGACTCCTCATATAAAAATTGTAGAATTAAGCAGGATTGTTTCAGAAATTACTTCCAATTCTGATAATTAGAATATACTTTAAGCAAGAAATATATATAAGTTGTATATTTTCTCTTACTTTTCTCCTAACAACAGCATCAATTCAGCCTTTCTTTTTTCTTTTTTTTTTTTTTTTTTTGAGAGGTCTTTGCTATAGGGCACATGCACTCGCCAGACAGACAGAGACAGAGAGACAGAAAGCGAGAAATCACCCCCCCGGGGGGATGGCCATGCTACAATCCCGTCTCCTCCATTCTCCTCTTGGGATCTTGGGCACGCACGCACACGCGCCCAGCATGAGTTTAAGTCACCGGGTCTGGGACTCGAACCGCAGTCGACTACTTGGGAGTCCAGCCACATAGCCATTATGCTAACTGCTGGTCCCAGCCTTTTTGAATAATTTCCACAGTGTTATGAAGTTATCAGCATAGACAAATTTACTAGCTATCTAAACACTTTCTTATGCAACTTACAATATGATAAAAACTGCTATTATCTTTAAGATTATCTTATCAACTGGTAGAAGGAATATTGTCTTTAATTTCCTAAAATGAATGTCCTAATGCTTCTATTAATAATCTAAACATTGCAAACTGGATAATGTATACTATGTGTGTTACGATAACTTTAAAAGTTTGCTTAAAAGACATCCTAGAAAATTAAATTTGCCCCTGAATTGTCCCCTGGGGCAATGATTGATCTAACTATAAATTTTATAGCTAAGATATAAACTTCTGAAATTGCTAGTTTGTAATATAAACACTGACAAAATTTTTGAACTTCATTTCTCTATCTGGGTTTCTATGTTATTATATTATTATAAGTTCTCGTCAATCTTTGGAGGCTTTGATAGTAGAAAGAACTTCCAAAAATTATGTTAATGACCAATGCACATCAATAAGACAGAATGTTTCTCATCTCTGTATAATCAAGTTGCCCCTCCCAGAACTGAGATGCAGGTATAGAAATTGCTCCTAAACAGCCTAGAAAATGAAAATAGCTCTTCACATTCAAGTTATTTTGTGACACTCACCTAAGTAATACTAAGTTCAAATAAATACATATATATGCCAAAACTGTCATCCAAAAATCTGTGAAGTGAAATCACTGAGTATGAGATAGTGGGTGGTGCTGGCTTTTTTTTTTTCCAAATAGATGGTATCACATTAAATCTACAATATTTCTCATCCTCTATTATGAGAAACTGTGTTGGCTTCCAAATGAGACACAGTTTTGCTGCTTCAGGTTGATGATGTTTTATCCTAAGAGGCTGCGGGACGTGATAGAAACAAAAGCATGCAAATCCACTCAATCAGGAAACACCAGGAATGAAATACAGAGTGGTGTGTAGGTAGGATCACTAGATTAATAATGGTAAATCTGTTGTTTATTTAATGAATACAAGGCTAAAAGAACTCACTGTTTCTTTGTTCTATTTATATCTCATAATTACATGAAGCAGCTGCTATTAAAATCCCATAATACTTGTGCTAGGCTGACTCCCAAGACAACCTTTGATGATCTTCATCCTTGAGGTTCACACCCTGAGAGATTCACCTCTTTCTCCTGAGTGTGGAATGAATTTCAAAATTTACTTCCAGTAGGTCAGCTTTCATCTTGCTCATATTTGCTCTTTACTGACTGGCTGGGTGTACACGCTGATAAAGCAAGCTGCCATATGGAAGAAGGCCAGGTGGAAATGAACTGAGGTGGCCACTGGTTAACAACTAGTGATGCCTTCCATCCAGCCCACTGCAAGGAAGTAAATCCTGTTTGAAACCAGCTGAGTGTATGTGGAAGGAAAGCCTTTCCACTGAAGTTTTCAGATGAAGCACATATCCTGGACAAAACCTTGTCTGTGGCTTTGCAAGAGATCATAAAGCAGGGGACCTAGTTGAATTGCACCTGAATTCCTGACCTACAGAAAATGTGAGATGATAAATGTGAGTTGTTTTAACACACACAAAAAAAATCATTTTTTATGCAACAATACTGTCTTTATACAACAGATGGAGGACCCTGAAATTTTGAGAGCCATGTATCACAGTATCCAAATAGCTGAAGTATACTTGCTGTCCCATCTCACTAGTAGCTTATGTTCAGATTCTTCCTTTCATAGGGACAAACCATCGTTCAAAGAAGGATAACAACAGACTCAGAAAGCAGGGAAATGAGCCTAGAAAGAAATAATGCATGCTTTGAAAAATCATATTGTGTCCCATGAAGATGTACAACAAAATGATTAGAGATTAAAAAAAATTATAAGATAAAATCTAATTTAAAATAAAAGAATGTAGGATGATAAAATTCATTGTTAATATAGAAATAGGTAAATATGAAGATATATCTGAGAGAGATTGTTTTAAAAATCGAAGAGGTAGTGAAAGAATGTGGGGCTAAAATACAGATTTAAGAGATAAAAGCGAATAAATTATTTAACTTGAGACATTTTTAACAAAGCATTGATGTGGAAATGTTAAGAATTGCTAAAAGAGAGAGAGAAAGAGAGAGAAAGAAGACAGACAAAAAATCCTTAACTTCCAGATCATAAATGAAAAACATGGAGGACTAGAGAAAACTCAGTAAATCCAATAGAAAACAGGCAAAGTCAGTGAGACCAGAAGCAAAGTAAAACTGGTTAAATATTGGACATGAAACTGTATTTCCAAAATAATACTTAATAAAAAGATCAAATTCAGATTTTACAAGACATAAAATTTAAGTTCATTTGAGTCCATGAATCTGATTTTATGTTAAAAGGAGCCATAACTAAAATATTGTGACACAGAAGACTTTTATAAAATTATAATAATAAATATCATACAAGTATTAAACAAAATAAACTTAGTGAAACAACTATAGAACTCAGATGTTGTTTCTAGTGTCATTCTCTGACTAAAAAGAGTCAGGAATCCTTGGAGAAATAGCTGAACCTGGAACTAGGATAAGATATTAATATACAGATGAACTTGGATCAACTAGAATTTCCAGAAAATAATAAAATGCTTAAAAAGAAAAACAAAGGGTGAACCAGCAGATGGTATTATGGTTATGTCGCTGGACTATCACATAGTTGACCACAATTGGAGTCCTGAACCTAGAGACTTAAAACTCACGCTGGGTACATGTGTGTGCATGCCCAAGATCCTGAGAGGAGAATGTAGAAGAAGGGACTGTGGCATGGTCATCCTCCTAGGGGGTGATTTCTCACTTTTTGTCTCTCTAGTAAGTGCACATGCCCTATAGCAAAAATACTCTCAACACAAAAGGAAAGATAAACAGGTAACAAAATGACAGAAACAAAGGAGCCAACTGAAAGAGCTCCCAATGTTGCAACTGGAAAAACCTAACTTACAACAAAGGAGAAAAAAAGTATTGAATTACTAAAAAAATAAAGAAAATATTCATTAACGTTAGCTGATATAAGTTAATAGAATAATAAAAATAATCATATCTCCTGTAAAGAGAAACCTTAAATAATTTATGTATTGGGTTGTCAGAAAAGTCATGACATATTTTTTCTATGTTTTTCAAAGGTAATTTATTTACATAAAGAACAAAGATCAATCAATGATACATTGTCCATTTTGTTCTATAACCTTTTGCCATCCTTCAGTGAGCTTCATAATTCCTCGTTCATAGAAGGACCTATCTTATCAGTGAAAAACTGAACAAGGTGCTGATTTGCAGCCTCATCTGAATTGAACGTTATAACATGCAAAGCGTTCTGAAGAGAGCTAAATAAGTAAAAGTCAGATGGCACAAGGTCAGGTCAGTATGGTGTGTGTGGCAACACATCCCGTCCGAGCTCCAGTCAGTTTTGATGGATGTTCAAACTTATGTGTGGCCTCGCATTGTGGTGATGAAGCACAACTTCTTTACATCAACAAGCTTTGGAAGTTTTTGGATGTGGATTTGTTTAAACTGTCCAATTCCTGACAGTACACATTCAAATGAATGGTTTTGTTTCTTGCTAGGAACGCAAAAAACAAGACAGCTTTAAAATATCACCATACTGAAAGCATAACCTTCTGCTGATGAATGTCTTCTTTCAACGAAGTTTGAAGTGAATCATCGCATTGGGACCAAGACCGTTTGCCCACCACATTGCTGTAAACGATTCACTTCTTATCAACAGTTATCAGTTGCTTCAAATAAGGATTGTTTTTCTCACTTTTATTACACACTTCGCAGATATTTTTACGTGTCATCAAATGAATTCGAGTTCATGAAAAACCCAAATATTGAGATTCCTTACATATTCCAGCTTCTTCAAGTCATTATGGAAGTTTGAATGATGGATGTGCAATGTTTCTGCAGTCTCTTATGCTGCGTAAAGAGGCTTTGATTCTTCAATGCCTTTATTTTGTCACCGTCAACCTTGGTGGGCCTTCCTGACAGAGAAGTGTTGTTGAGATAAAAATCAACAACACGGAATTTTGTGAATCATCTCTGTCACTGACATTCTTGTAGAGCATTGTCACTGTAAACTTTACTCAACTTTTCAGAAGTGCGATGTGATTCTTTCCTCCTAAAACAGTAAAATGCGGTGAAAATGCAGAGTTTGGTCTCCCATCTTCAACTTGCTGTAAAATCTCCAAAACTCAATCAAATCGCTTCTTTATTTTTTTTTTTTAGAATGGAGATAGAGCTGAACTGTCAGCCATCAAATGACATAGCAACAACATAGAAATTAATGATGCTAGTACTTCCAAAAATGAACTCGTGCCATCTGTTGCAAAAATATGTCATGACTTTTCTGACAGCCCGATAGACTCTGTCCTCAAAGAAGTGGAGAATGACTCCTTACTTCTTACGTGTGCACTATGCAGAGTGGCTTCCTTACATAGAGTCTGGGAGTGAAAGGAGGAACAACTTTACAGTGGAGAAATTGAATATCACCTCAGCCAGGTAATTGAGGGCAATGTCAACAGAAACAGGTAGGTCATGTTGCTATGACGTTCCCTTGATATGATGCAATAATAATGGTATTTACATCTGCAGTCTTCTCCAACAAACCCCAAACTCCAGTCTACTCATGAGAAAAGCAAAAAACAAAACACAATGAAATGATATCCTACCAGCATTCAAAACTCTCAAGAAAATGAAAAACAAGGAAAGTCTAAGAAATTTTCATAGTTAAGAAGATCCTAAAGAAACATGATATACACATAGTTTTATTGAATAGGGTCCTAGAACAGGAAAGGAACAATAAAAAAAAATCTGAATAAACTGTTTATTTTATTTACTAATACAATTTTTAAACATATAATTTGTGTTGTAATATTAACAGTAAATAAAATGGAATTTAAGATAAATGTCACTATTAGGGAAAGGTGGAAATCTGTAATTTTATGCAATTTATTTCTCCAGGCATTTGTATAAATCCTTAATATCTATCCCCTAACCTCACAGCTTCCAGAAAAATAAATTCACATATGTAATTTATTTTCTACTGTGTATTAATTTATTTATTCTGTGAAAGAAAAGAGAGAGAGAGAGAGATCTCTAACAGGATCTTCATGTTATAACACACACCCAGTTTCGGTTAGCTAGAATCACAGGAATGTGTGCATGTACCTGGTGGGAGGTACTGTGACATGACCCGGGACTTTCCCATGTGACCTCAGCATCACTGAGCATTTTGTTATCACTGTCCGATAGTGGCTGGCTGATGTATGCAATTGTCGATATGAGATAGTAAGGAATAGTTGTCACTTCAATAAGTAGCATGTACTAATCAGTTGATACGTCTAGAACATAATTGTTAAAATAATCAATAATAAAGCAGAATATTTCCCAACACACACTTGAGGGTAGGTGCACTATTAATACACACTTAATTTTGTTTTTAATGCTCAGAGGCAATCAGTCCTTTGGAAGAGGCAGGGTTCCAACAAAGAGAAAAAAGAACAACTCTAAGCACAAGGACCAAGTCATGAGAATGGCCAAGAAAGGAGGAATGACTCAATTTTCAGACTAAGAATATGACAGTCCTTTTATCATCTGTAGGAATTAGTACAGGACAGGTTGCAACTGAATAGATATTAAGACAATGAATGTGTCAGGAGTGCTCTAGATGATGCTATCCTAGAAAATAAGATTACTATTGGTTATTGCCAAAAGAAAACAAGGTACAGCCATCCAGATCACGAAGAGAACTAAATGAGAATACTGGCTGAAGTGGTCTAGGATCTGGAAACTGACAAAATTTTGCACAGGATCTCCTGCGCACTAGGCAGATAAAAGCTTTTCATCAAAAGGAAAAGAAATGAAGATGTTAGTGAAGATGTCACCTTTGATATTTTTCAATTATTCTTTTAGTTGAGAGTACCCTTTAGAAACTATTTTATTTTATTTTTATATTTTTGATGTCATTTGGTTTTGAATTATCTTAAATCTTAGGATGACATTATTTACGAATCTATGCTGATGGTATATCTCCTCTACTTTAATCCTTCTAAAAAATTGGCAAAAGTACCATTACAAATCAAACATAAACAGTAGGTCTTTAGTTTCTATGTGGTTTTGAACAGTTGTCTTAAGACAATTCTGAAAATATCACTTAGACTGACTTAGACAATAGAATTCAAAGGTAAAAGTTAACTTGCTACTAAATCTTGTCACACTGACTTGCAAAAACATCAGACCTTACAAATAATTTATAAAATATGAAAAGTGTTATATATTCTTTATTTGATAGTATACAAAATCCACACAAAAGTGTCTCTTGGTAACACTCCATGTTTTCACTCCATTGGATTTTTTCTTTTGATCCCTCTTTTGTTTTGACCATGCTTTTGTTCTCATATTTTATCTCCTCTAACTCATTACTATGGTTTTGTCTTCTAACTCCAATGCGTTATTTTCTCCCTTTTGGCCTGACATTGTTCAGTTTTGTGACAGAAGCTTTAGCTTGGCTTTCACGTGCAGCTTCTTAAATCCCTCCACTGTAACTAACACGGCTCACCTCAGACCTAAATGCTCCATGTCCAAAGTGCTGGATTTACCAGCTTTGGTCAGTAATATTAAAGGAACCTACTTCAAGAGCAACCTGAGGAGGACACAACTTTTTATACTGGAGTCCCTTCTCATTTTTCTCAATGTATTAGCACTCCTAAGTGCCGAAACTGATGTGCACTGATCCTACCTCCTGTTTTCTAGTTTGTTTTCCTCCATTTCTCCCTCTCCTTTGTCTCCTTTTGTAGCATTTTCTATAAAATGAGAGTGATAACTACTCATAGGATTGAACGAGAAAATGAAGATAATTTGTCTCTTGTAGGAATTTGGCTTATGTTTCTAATCAGGTTGAAAGACACTAAGGAAAATGATTGTCTCCTCTCATGCTCCTCTGATTTCTTCTTCTTTTTTTTTTTTTTTTTTTGGAGAGGTTTTTGCTATAGGGCACGTGCGCTTGCCAGAAAGACAGAGAGAGACAGAGAGATAGAAAGTGAGAAATCACCCCCAGAGGGGATGGCCACGCTGCAATCCCTTCTCCATTCTCCTCTCGGGATCTTGGGCACCCACGCACACGCGCCCGGCATGAGTTTTAAGACACCGTGAACCGCAGTCGACTACGTGGGAGTCCAGCGACATAGCCATTATGCTAACTGCTGGTCCCCTCCTCTGATTTCTTACCAGGCTTGAGGAACATGTCCTTACGCCATGAATATTACTCACACATATACTCAATCTTAGAGAGCTAACATAAGGTCCAAGACATTACCCCAAACTGCATTACAGATTGCTACAAGAACAAGTAGATTTTTTTTTTTTGGTTATATATACTTGGTAATATTTGTCATTGTTATACTGTTTTGTTTTCAATGCATGACAGCAAACTTACATTGCTGTCTTATATTGACAATTGTGGGCCTCTGAGAGACCATTCACTACTGTTAAGGAGCAGCTGATGTCACAGCCGAATTGAGTTCCATATTTTAAAGCATTTTGCAGAGAGTAGGTAACTTCCATTGTAAAATATGTGTTCCTATAGATAAGAAAGAGTTGTTTTATTAAAGAGCCAAAGTCTTTTCCTTTGATAAGCATGCCTTCAGGAGGTTTGATCCCAAGTACAAAGGTTTTCAGCTTGTGTTGCTACCCAAGAGCCCTTCAGGAACGCTGTGTTATACAGGATTGCAATGATGCATGAATGGCTGAGAATTAGAAAAGAAATAGAATTTTGATTTCAAGGCAGCATTCTCTTTCAGCATTTAGAATTACTTTGAAGCTTCTCTGCCTCTCTTGGTTTTAAACTAAAGTCATGAAAAAAGAATTTAACTCACTCAATTTGCCAAAAATATCTCGAAACTTATAAATACTCTTTTTTTTCCCCTAAAGAAAGCAATACTTAAAGTTTACCATATTTTACCCCAGGTATGAATTAATAGTTCACAAAGGCATTATGTGAATCAATGTTAATAAATGCGGTATAATACACTCCTAAAAGTTCAAGTCACAGCTTATTAAAAAACTTATTTTTCTCTTATCACTAGAATCAGTTTTTCTTCACTTGATGAGATGCCAAAAACAGGACCGTGACATCAGAAGCTTAATACGGGCTAAAGTAAGATTGAGCAGAATGTTAATCTGTTCAATTCTAATACATTGTTGTAATATAAATAAAAAGCAGCTATTCCACTTTTCCACAGCAATTCATCACAAAATTGCAAAATGTAGATTGGTCTGCCTCCCTTTGTTAACTACAGAAATCAAAAGAAAAATAAGTAAATTCAAAATAACGAAAAGCACACATGCAACCACACACACACACACACACACACACACACACACATCACCTGGCTCAACTCATTTCTGTAGATTGTGGTTTGGGTCACACTGACCTGATGCAGACTCTGTTCTGGGCAGTGGCTGGCAGGCAGCTGCTATTTTGATCTTAAACAATGAATGGTATAATGTTTACTTGTAATTAGAGATTTATTCAGCTTTCTAAGATTTCAACCATGTCATGTATCTCCCATGGATTAACATTTTTATATCGATTAATTTAAACATATATTAAACCAGAATTTCTAATTATATGGATAATTAGTTTCTCCGTTTTCATGGAAGTGAGAAAATCTACCTAATGAAGAATATTGCTCATATGTAAATACTGATAATTATCCACCAAATATGCCCATCGCAACCAAGTCCTGATTTTCGTAAGGTAATGGCTCTTCCTAGGAGCATTGTGTTCCAGGGGTTAGGTTCCATCTCCTCGCACAGTCAATTTCACCTTCCAGTAACTAGAGTGAAGATCAGTATTTCGGGGGTTTCTTTGAATGATTTCTGCCCTGACTGGTAGCACACAAGAGAGTAAGTTACTCAGGGAGAGTAAGTTTCCCAAGTGCATCCCTGTGTTATATCTCTGTGTGGTTCCTGACACTGTGACAGCCATCTGCTTGTTTTCCTGGGAGGGAATAGCGTGAGATGGCAGAGCTGAAAGTTGACCAAGGAACCCGGTGAACATGCAGATGCTTTGCATAAAGTAATAATGGGAGACTTATAGTTCAATCAAATCCTAGCAACCCAGAGCAAGACGTTAGAAGGTTATCCAAATAAATGAAGAGAAAAAAAGAAAGAAAAATAAAACAATTCTGCACAATGGGACAAGCAAGTAGCGTGGTGGTTAAGGCCCTGGACTCCCACACGGTTGACCATGGACCTGGCAGCTTGAAAATCACAGAAGGTGTGTGTGGGTGCATGTCCAAAATCTCAGGAGGAGAATGGGAGAAGAAGGAATTGGGGCGAGGTTATCGACTCTAAGGGTGATTTCTCACTTCCCTCTCTCTGTCTCTGGCACATGCATATGCCCTATGGCAAAAACATAAAAAGAGAAAAACAAAACAAAACAAAACAGAACAAAACATCATGATTTAAGTTCAGAATGTACTTAGCAGTTTTATCGTATTTCATGTCATTGCATCTTCCTTATAGCACTCAAGTGAATGTATTTGGTACCATTCCATTATTGAGAATACTGACATTCTAAAGTCTTAAGTAACAGTTCTAAGATCTTACAAATTAGACGCACTGTCAAGGCTGAAGCCCAGGATTTCAGACGCTGAAAATGATGCTTTTCCTACCTCTGTATGCTGGGTCATCTCTGAATAAGCAAAACGATTCAGTTTCACATGACTGGTAATTAATAAATACATGGTCATGTCTCAGAACTACAGAGGGAGAACTGACAAAATAAAGGCAAAAGACGACGACGTCATCCTATCTTCTATACTAGGGCAATACTTTGATAAAGATAGCCCATTTTCAGGCCATCAGGTAGGAGCTAGATCCCACATGGCCAACTGTGTAATCTCAGTCCAGGACCTGGCAGCTTGAAAATCATGCTGGGCACATGTGTGTGCATGCCCAAGATCCCAAGAGGAATATAAAGGAGAGGTGATTGTGGAGTGGCCATCTTCCCAGGGGACAATTTCTTACTTTATCTCTCTGACTCTGGCAAGCACACATGCCCTATAGAACAACTAAAATAAATAAGCAAACAAATAAATGACACATTTTCATGTCTAGTTCAACAGTCTAAATAAGCATTTCCACTATGTTTCACCGCTTCAATTTGAGAGGGGGGGGGTGGGCAGCTATCCTCCACTTTTTGAAGTTTAATCTTTCTAGATTCCTTCCAGAATATACTCCCCCCCACACACCATTTTACAGTATGTCGTCTTCTTCAGTTAGCATTTAAATTGTATTTTCTTCCCTCCCTGCCCCAGTTTTTATGTATGATTAGTTCAGCGACTTCAGAAGCCATTTTCTGAGATATGTGATATGGACATCGCTGAGTGTGGTTTACTGAGACAAGTATATTCTGTTTTAATAAGAAACAGTCCTGCCTAGCTTTGATTCCCTATTTGCCTCTGGCTATACAACACAGACTCCACATCCCTTTTGTCATTCCAATAAGACACAGATAGCTGAGCACTGGGGATTGCTTTTGAGGAACTGAGAACATTCTTGTCCTATTAGTATGCCACAAGAAGGGCTTTGTAGATTGAGAGCTGTGGTAAGAGGCAATCCCTTGACCTAATCAGCTTTCACTTACAGACCAGGTAAGAATCCTTTCTCTAAGTCACACAAATTGTGTTCCTCAAAAACAGAAGGTAATTTTTAGTGGAAAAGAATGATTAGATGAACTTCTAGCAATATCATGCTAAATATAATACCGAGTCACAAATAGTCCCTAGCCCTAAATGTTACTTTTTCTATTTTACAAATCAGCCTTATTTTTGCCCCCATAAGTTATTCCTTGATGTAAATCCAGTCAAAGTCCTGTTTATTTATTTATTTATTTTAATTTTGACCAGAGAGGGACAGAGTGAGAGAATGAGACAGAGAGGAAAAGTGAGAAAGCAAGCCACCAGGTCTGAGACTCAAACCCTGGTCGGCCATGTGGGAGTCTTGCGTTCTTAAACACCATGCCACCTGCCAGCCTGGGCCATTTTAATTTAATTTAGTGATTGTGATTTCAGCTATTGTCAGTTATGTCTCTCCACTCAGGTTTGCTCCTTGCCTTATAATTTTAACATCTGCTCAGCTTTATCCATTCTTAATTCAATTCCTTCTTTTACAGGCTACTCCTATAACCATTGCCAGGAATAAGAGAGTCTTATGTGCTTATGTGGTTGCTGAGGGCATGCTGGAGAAAATAGGGCATTTTATGATTGCTTCCTCTCTCTCTGTCAATGCCAGTCTTGGGTGAATACATCCAATCTGGTTTCTTGTATTGCTAGAGGCTAGCTACCTGTGCCTTGACCAGGTGAGAGGCCCACAGAGCAAGGAGGGCTGTTTGGTTTTGTGTGGTGCAACTGGTTAACTTTTGAGCTTCACCTGGCACCTACTTCACAGTTTCTGAAGTGAGGAATGTCACAGAAGCATAGTATCATTTCTTCCTGTATTGAGCTGTTCAATTTAGAACTTCTCAAGGGAGTCTCAATGCCTGATTTTTTTACTTGGAAGGGTGTTGATTGTCCTAACATTCCCCTCAGCACCTACTTTCTACAGAGTCCTGTAGACCCATAAAGAATAAAGACATCCTATCCCATAAACCTTGACTCTTTGGGAAAAGTTTTGGCTTTTTCCAATTTAATAATCACTGTCACCATCCCTTGCACTTTTCCTTAATAGCTAGTCATACTAAGGTCTATTTTTTTTGTTATGACACTCAGTTAAATCCATCTGGAGGAAAAATGCTAATCTCTTTTGATTTCTGGGGTAAAACATGGAGAGCTGTTTCCTGGACTTGGGAATTTTTGAGATGTGAAACTTTTAGTGCTGAAACTAAAACTGGCAGCTGAGCCAAGCTGGTCCCCTACCAGCTTCTGTTCATCCTCAGACTTCAGAAAGAGAGTCCAGCACCTGAACAAATCATTAAAATTGTACACTGGCAGGGACCAGCAGTTGGTGTAATGGCTATGTCACTGGACTCCCATGTAGACAACTGTGGTTTCAGTCCCAGACCCAGTGGCTTAAAATCACATTGGGCGCGTGTGCGTGCGTGCCCAAGATCCCGAGAGGAGAATGGAGGAGAAGGGATTGTGGCATGGCCATCCCTTCTAGGGGGTGATTTCTCATGTTCTGTCTCTCTGTCTCTGTTTTGCTGGCAAGGGGGCATGGCCTATAGCAAAAAGCTCTCAAAAAACAAATGAACAAACAAACAAAAGAACACCAAAAATTGTACACTGGCTTTTCCACACTCTTGTACAAGAGTTTTTATTTTGTTTGTTTTCCCTTTCAATTTACTTTTTTTTTTTTTTGTAGAGGTTATTGCTATAGGATGCGTGCGCTCCCCAGAAAGAGAGAGACAGAGAGACAGTAAGTGAGAAGTCACCACTCCCCAGGAGGGATGATCACAGTGCTCACCCCCTCAGGGTGACCACGCCACAATCCCTTCTCCTCCATTCTCCTCTAGGGATCTTGTGCACACACGCTCACATGCCTGGCGTGAATTTAAGCCACCTGGTCTGGGATTCAAACCATGGTTGACTACATGGGAGTCCAGCGACATAGCCATTATGCCAACTGCTGGTCCCCCCTTTCAATTTATTTTTAATTCTCCTGGTGGCAAAGTCCCCAAAACCATGCCTGAGCTCTTAGGGATTTGTGGAGAATCTCCACCAAGAATAATTTAGAAGCTGAAGAAGGGCTGCTGTTTACTCTTGGGTGTGAGATTTCTGTTTCACTATGACATTTTAGTCTTTGGGAAGATAACAAAGAAAATCCCAATTTATCTTAGTTAACTAATTTTATTTTTGATTTTCTTTCTTTTTTAAAAATATAATTATTTTAAGGGTAGAGTGCACTCTTTATTTTTTTATTGTTGTTACTAATTTTTGCTTTATTTTGATGTACTTGCCAAAAACAATTTACAAACCCTTTTTCAGCCAAATACCCACCTAGAGCGTGCTGCCTCAGGAGCCTCATCTCTGAATGCAAAGTACAGCACATTAGAGAAAGAGTGCCTTTACAGGCACACAAGTTTTCTTCTCTCACTTTTTTTCTTCCTGTGTTGTGCCTCCTTTCCTTTGCTGTAAACAAATTTTGCTGCTTCCATTCATCCATCACAAACCTTTTTACATTTTCTCCCCACAGGGGCCTTGCTTATCAGGCTCATGGGACACTTTCTGATATGTGGTCTGTTTGTAATTGAAATGTATTTATATCGGTGTCTGCAATTGCCAGTGCTGTTCATAAATAAGCTGCAATTTTAGGCACATTTCACTGGGGCGAGTGATGTTTTATTTAACCTTAATAAGAAAGATACCTGCTTTGTTTTGGGATAGCATTGGGCCATAGTCAAGGCTCTTTGGATGGCATATTTTCTTCCTTAGTTTTCTGACTGTTCCATTCCCATAGGTGCAAGAACACCCAGGAATTAGGTTCAGGGATGGGGATTGGGATAGGCACAGATCGTTCATGCAGCGGTGGGGAAAGTCCTGTACTAGCAAGGCCTTTTGTGATGCCCAGCCTGCCGCTCTGTGCTTTCACTGATAGAGGAATGCCCTTTGTAGATGATAAATTGAGAGACTAAGGATAAAGGGAAAGAAGAAGAGGGGGTGTAGGGAGATGAGATTTAAGTGGCATTCACAAAGCCAGCACCTTAGAGATTAAGCTGAATAGCCCTTTCTCCAAAAGTCACTTTACATTTATTAAGGTACATTTTGAAAGTCCCTGTCCTTCTTTCCTTCAAGCCCAAAGGATTCAGTCTATTTTCTTTCTCATTATAACACTGCTATTAAGCATCCAGTCCTGGGTACAGTTTTTCCAGTCTTCTGTTATTAAGCATAAAAATGTAAACCTTCTGCTGTTGTTAAGTCTTTATGCTGTTTATTGGATACAGTGTAACCAAATGCGGTAACGAACTTCTGGAACTTATAAAGATCTTATAAAGGTATAGAGCTTCTACAACCTCTCAGATGTGGGCCTTGGCAAAGTGAGTACTTCAGTCCCTATTTTTCTTAAGTATTAACTTATTTTGGAAAGGAAAAAATGTTATCTGTTGGTTACTTAATTCTTCAACAATGTGTAATCACTGCTGCTCTTAATCATATGTTATGATGTCACACATGGACACAGGAACATGGGGGTACAGATATAATTGGGCCTAGCACCCACAATGGGATGTGGGTTCTCGACTCACACTCAGCAGGAACATGGGGGTACAGATATAATTGGGCCCAGCACCCACAAAGGGATGTGGGTTCTTGACTCACACGCAGGAAGAATTAGAGATGCGGACACAGAGAGGGGAAAGCAGAGAGTTCATTGAAGGAGAAGGAAGAAAAAACAGAGTTTCTAAGAAAAAGAAGGGGTTGCAGAAAATGGGTTGCAGCCATGTGATTTGGGATCTCAGTTTATATTCCAGCCATGAGAAATCTGTGTATGCATTCTCCTCGTGGTGGGAGGTCATAGGTCCTAAAGGTTATGCTATACCTTAGAGCGATCTCATAGTCATGAGACCCTATGTCATGGTGGCTGATTAGAATCTGGTTTGCTGCTTCCATTCATCCATCACAATGTTATTAATTTATAAAAGGTTGTCATCTCAGTTAATTTTGAAGGCCTGGTAATCTGTATCTTGGATTTTATTCCTGAGTCATGGTGGGTCCCACCCATCAGTGAGTGTCTTTCTTCATTCTAGTCTTTGAGATAATACTTTTATATCATCTGTGTGCCTTGGACTATGTTCATCTGGCCTTTTGGGTTTTATTCAGTTGAAACCCATTGCAAGGGGCCATAAATTCTTTAAGAACAAGAACAGAGCCAGCAGATGGTGAATGGTTATGTTGCTGGACTCCCATGTAGTCAATCATTTTTCAAGTCCCAGAACCAGTGGCTTTAAACTCACTCTAGGCATGTATACTTGTGTGCTCAAAATCCCAAGAGGAGAATGGAGAAGGGATTGTGGCATGGTCATCTCCCCCCGCCCCGGGGGCATGAGGTGATTTCTTTCTGTCTCTCTGTCTCTCTGGGGAGCAAATGTGCCCTGTAGAAAAATATCTCTCTCTCAAAAAAATAAATTACGCTTGCCTAAGGACAAAGGAATATGGTTATGGGAGAGGAGAAGAATTAGAGCTGAACATAAAGGTGGGGGGAGATTTTATATTTTAACAGTCAGGGCCCACACAACACAGTGGTCTTTCCTCGGGGTCCCATGCCCTAACTACCTGTGCATGTGGTCTAACTCCTGTCTCAACATGTGGTCTCCTCTGACCGGGGAATATTGTTTTCCATTCCTGCACCTGGATAACTGTACCTTACTCTCAGGAATCACCTTAGCTGCCATTCGTAGAAGGATTTTTTCCCACCCAACCTCAGTTTGTACGTCCCCTGTGTGTGCCCAGTAGACTGTATAGGTCTCTTTCCTGACTATATCCTGCATCTCATCCTCGCTAGACTGGATTCTCTTTGATGGCCTCACTACTGCCCAGGTATCCCGTTTCTCAAGCCCTCAGGCAACTGTGACTCATGAGCATCTGTGGTAATAGTTTCGATTATTAAGTCTCTTACCTCTTTTCCACTTATTCATTTGTAATCCTGCTGCTTCACTTTTCCCTGCCTTCCTCCACGTAGTTCCTGTAGGAAACATATTGGTTCTTCTATTTCAGACCATGGGATTGTTCTCAGCCCCTGCACACATATTTATCAGGGAAAGAAAACCCTACACACATTGACCCCGTTTTCGTTTCTGTTTTTGTTGTTGTTGTTTTGTCATAGGGCGTGTGCGCTCACCAGAGAGAAACTAAGAGAGACAGATGAAGGAAAGTGAGAAATCACCCCTTAGGGAGGATGACCAGAACACCATCCCTCTTCCTCCATTCTCCTCTTGGGACTTTGGGCATGCACACACAACCATTTGGTGTGATTTTCAAGTCACCATGTCCAGGACTAAAACCACTGTCGACCATGAGGGAGTTCAACAACCTAACCGTCATATCACCTGCTGGCCCTGAAAGGTTCCACACTTTTAACATATAATATTAAAGGCTCTGGATTATAAGCACTCATGTCCCCCTTTTCTTACAACTATTTGAATCCGTGAACTACTAAGAATTTTACTTTTTATTTTCTCAGAAGCCTGCCACAGTAGCTGAGACAGGAAAGCACACAGTTCATAGCTGCAGTACTGAGTTCACTTAAAAATCCTGTCTAAGCAACAAAAATGGGAACAAGAGTGCTACTGGATAAAATGTGCTAAGCATACACATGTTAGTGGGGAAGCCGGCACTTTAACTTTTGCCCCCTTCTTACTAATGTCATACTGAGCCCAAGCATTGTACTAATCATTGTGAAAAAGTTGTAGCAAGGATTTGTAATATGACCGGCCTTCAAAAATTTTATGGAAAACATGTATTATGAAAAAAACTACTCATTGATTGCAAGCATTTTTTTTTATAAAAATAAACTTATATGTGATTTACTTTGTTCTAGAAATGTTTCGGAATCCGTTCTATATAGGCACAGTTGTTTTATCTTCATTCACCTCTGAATTAGAAAGCTTTCCTGGTTCGATGTGGTTGTCAGCTCTGTGCACAGCACACAGAAGGCAAAGCTGGTTGTGATGTGGCAGTAAGGCATCCTCATGGAGGAGAGCTGTGCTAGTCAGCTTCTACTGCGATTACGCTGCAATACAGTGCAATCTGCAAATCGGAGTGACTTGCAATAAGTTTACGTAAGAGTCTTCAGGTTTGACACGGTGGCTCTGCTCCAGGTTGTGCATCACGTTCAGATACAATCCATGTGTCTCTCATTCAAGGGCTAAGCTAAAGAAATAGTCTCCCCTCACATTCCAGCGGTCAAAACAAGTCACATAGTCAAACCAGAATCAGCGTAAACTGACGCAATGGCTCTGACACTCACAATGCATTGAAAAAGGCAACCAACCTTCCCTGCACTCCTAGTTACACTGCAGTTGGCTCTGTATTCTTCTTATCAACAGGCCTTTTCTATAAATGGGTGAAGATATGATTAAATTCTTAAATTATAAAATGAGAAAAATGCACTTTCTTTTCTAGGTTATAAAATAAAAGGATAAAGTATTAATTGAAAAAAAAAGAAGTAAAAATAAAACCAGAGCACAATAAACTGGGCATAACATTATGTGTTACTGGGACCAGCAGTTGGCATCATGGTATGTCATTGGACTCCCAGGTAGTCCACCACAGTTCGAGTCCCAGACCTGGTGGTTTACACTCATGTCAGGCACTGTGTGTGCGTGCCCAAGATCCTGAGAGGAGAGTGGAGGAGAAGGGATTGCAGCGTGACCATCCTCCCTCGTATGGAGGATTGATTTCTCACTTTCCGTCTCTCTGTCTCTCTCTTTCTGGTGAGTGCATGCACCCTATAGCAAAATCCTCTTCAAAAAAAAAAAAAAAAGAAAGAAAATTATGTGTTACTAATAAGTTTTGATGAGGGGTCAGAATATGGCAGAATTCACTAATACATAGTTTGCAGAATTTGACTTTTTATTTAGTCATTGACAGTAACTTGAGACCACTGGGTTCATATGCTTACACTATATATCTGTACACAGAGAATGTATGCTGTAACAATATCAATAAATCACTTCATTATTTGTTACGCTTGTTTATAGGTAGGGAGAGAATGAAAAATATACATATGTGAACTTCTATTCAGTATGAAAACTCTTAAGCTCTAAACCACATAAAAATATTGTAATATGATTTTCTCCCACACAACCATAAAATAAAATGAACTGGGATTTTTAAAATCAAGATTTTAGACCAAATTCTAAGCCAGCTAAGAAATGGAGGGCTTGACCTGGGCCTCTCTGAAGATGGAATCACATGTGTCCCTTAAGCCCTTAACTGGCACTTTCACATGTTGGAAAATGAATTTTAGTGGTCAGAAACATTGCACAGAGTAGTTTTCAAATATGTCTGAAGTTGTGTGTTTTACCCAGATGTAAAGTGAATACTTTATCTATGACTCATAGAATCACTTATAACCACTAAGTTTATTTAGACAATGTTTGATATTTCTTTATTTTTTAAGGGAGATTTTTGGTATATGGCATATGCCCTTGCCAGAGAGAAGGAGAGAGACAGAGAGACAGAAAGCAAGAAAACACTCATCATGGGGGATTGCAATGCTGCAATCCCTTCTCCTCCAATCTCCTCTTGGAATTTTGGCATGCACACACATGTGCCTGGTGTGAATTTTAAGTCACTTTTTTTTGGAACTTGAAATGTAGTCTCCTATATGGGAGTCCAGCAACGTTTATGCTATCTGCTGGCTCCATGTTTGATTCAGTTCCTAAAATACTGGGAAAATACCCAACTTTTGAAATATGGTTTATTTTGGTACGTCAAACGGAAGAGTGAAAGAAACAAAATGTTTCCTTTAAAATAGCCTTAAAATATGTACACTAGTTTTTTACGAATATTCTTTTGTTCTGAACTCATCAAGAGTTAATTTGCACAAAAAAGAATAATATAATCCAAGATGTGTTTTGTAAGAAAATGTGTTAGTTACACAGAAATATCAATGCCATGAATTACATGGCACATTATTTTTTTCATTTACAATGAAAATAGTAGAGTTTTACATAAGAGCAACAAAGCAGACTGACAGAGCTATGTACATGTAAAGAAGGGAATTTTCCAGATAATCCTTTAGGGTGTCAACTAAATAATTCCATTATTTTATTGGTGTTCATAATTACTCTTGCTTAGAGATTACCCCCAAGGTTATTAATTTGGTAGCTCAATTTGCCAATTAATATTATTTAGATTAAGGTTATTTTAAAGAATTATTTTATTTAACTTTATTTAATTTATTATTATTATTTTGATCACAGAGAGACAGAGAAAGAGAGGGGAAAGTAAGAAAGTGAGCTATCAGGTCCGGGACTCAAACCACGGTTGACCATGTGGGTGTCCAGCACCTTTAACCACCATGCCATCTGCTGGCCCCCAGATTAGGTTTATATAGAAGCTAAGTGAAGTGAAAAAGAAGTTGAAAGTGATTTTAAAAAACTGGCTTCATTTCATAACCATGGACACAGGCACAGGAATGAATCATGGTTATTAAAACAAATCATAATAATTATAAAAATAATAAATTAAAAAATAAAGTTCCTAGTATTAAAGATTAAGAAAGGGAAATAATTATTTGAATACAAAAGATGAAATATTTGTTTTATACTATGACCACATAAAAGAGAAACGTGAAGTATGGAGGAAGGATAACTATGTCAGCAAGGAAAAAGGAGAAAGAAAAGTGATAAAGTTCTAAGTGCAGATGGTTGGTGGCTCAGTGAGAGAGAGTATATAATAGGCAAGGAAAGCAAGACAAAAGTGAACTAGCCTGGCAGGTAGGGAGGAGAACCAGTCCTGGAGTACCAGAGAACACAGGGAGGGCTTCCTGCTTCCTGAGGTAACTATGGGAGCGTGGTTTTCATCACTTTCAACTCTTCACCTAGGCTGATAGTCTATTATACAAGTTTTGCAATATTCATACACACACACACACACACACACACACACACACACATATATATGTAAGGCTGATTTATGTATTCCCTCCATGAGAAGCAGAGAGAGAGAAAAGGAGAGACAGGAGGTCTCAATGGGTTTTCATGCCACAGTATGTCCCCCGCCTCAGCCAGCCAGGATCACGGGCACATGCCCTGGTGTGCACAGTGAAGCCTCAGGATGCAAACCTAGGACCTTTCCACGTGGGTCTAGCATCACAGAGCCTAGTGTTACTGTTGCACAACTGGCTGGCCCTTGCGTAATATTCCTACACTTTGAAATGATCAGTAATCATTTCTGTGTAACTGAAAGCAATTTTTGTATTTCAGTAACTTCACAAAATGTCTTTGAAGTATAATTTTATGGAATCCTAGATATTATGTTTATTTAGAAATTGATTGGTTTTTTTTGTTATGTTGGAACTTTAAAAATCTGCTCATTGTTAACAGTAGATTAAGGGCGGTCTACTTTATGTGCAAAACTTCCCTTATAACCCTGTGGGGTTTTATTGTTGTTTTTTTTTATTTTTTGCATTAAAGTACATCACCTATACTTATTTGCCCTCAGATTTAAATGACATTTGTCCAAAGATCTTATGAGATGAGAAGACCTACATCCTGGTGTGGATCGTTTCCAGTTCAATCAAACAGTTCCCTTGAGAAAATCGTTTTCCGGGTGTAGGAGATAAGTCAGACTAACATATTTCAGTGATCTACATGTATCAGACTGACTGACTAAGATGAAGATTCTATTTTCCTTCTTTTTTCTTCCTTTTCTTTTCCTAGAAAGCATGTGGGTTTGCCAGAGAGAGAGAGAGACAGAGAGATATGGAGAGGAAAAAGCAAACCCAATGGGGCATGATCATGCCATAATCCATTCTCCTTCATTTCTTCCTCCTTTCCAGATATTGGGAATGCACACTCACACATCAGGTGTGATTTTTAAGTTGCTGGGTCTGGTATTCTAACCACATAATTGGTCATGTGAAATCCAACTGCATCAACTACTAAGTTATGGATACTAGTCCATGGGCTCTATTTTCTATTAATCTGTTTATATTTTCTGGTATCTTAATAGCTGAAGCCATTGACATTCTCTGTTTACGGCAGCAGTTCTTAAAATTTGTGTCATGGAGACCAGCAGTTGGCGAAATGGCTATGTCGCTGGACTCCCATGTAGTCGACCACAGTTCAAGTCCCGGACCTGGTGGTTTAAATTCACGCCAGGCATGTGTGCACATGTGTCCAAGTTCCCGAGAGGAGAATAGAGAAGGGATTGTGGTGTGGCCATCCCCCCAGAGGGTGATTTCTCACTTTCTGTCTCTCTGTCTTTCTGGCTAGTGCATGAACCCTATAGCAAAACCTCTCCCCCCCAAAAAAAAAATTGTGTCATGTATCCTTGATATCTGCAGAAACTATAAAAATTATCTCCACAAAATTTTAATGCCATTGGAAAAGAATGTCTGAATGGAGGGCTTAGATACACTCCACTTTTGAACTTAATCCTTATTACTCAGTTAAACTATTTTTAATTTTCTACCCAGTTTTCTGTTTTTTTTTTCATCATTTTTTACTTGAGTATGTATGTACTTGTGTGTGTGTGCACATGCATATAAGAGAAAGAGTGAAAGATATTGAGAGAAACAGTCCTTGTAGGGTGTGGCCATGCCACAATCCTCTTTCTCTAGTCCTTTAGACCATCGGACCCCGGGCACTCATGTATGTGCAGGTGTGTTTTAGGCAGATTAGGCCAGGGATTTTATTTTTTTGTGTGTGAGGTTTTTGCTATAGGGCATGTTCACTCGCCAGACAAACAGAGCGAGACAGAGAGACAGAAAGTGAAAAACATCACCCACTAGGGGGATGGCCATGCTGCAATCCCTTCTCCTCTATTTTCCTGTTGGGATATTGGGCATACACACACATGCACCTGGCGTGAGTTTAAGTCAACGGGTCTGAAACTCGAACCACAGACAACTACATGGGAGTCCAGTGACATAGCTGTTGCGCTAACTGCTGGTCCCCAGGCCAGGGATTTAAACTGTGGTCACCATGTGGGATCCAGTTTCTCCTAAGCAGCATATTACTACTGTGCATGGAATTCACCTCATGTTCTCCTCTTAATTGTCATAGATTTGTGTAGAGGTCTTTGATATCTTCTTGGTACCTCAGCTTTCTAAATCTGCTTGCTGGTAACTCTTCCCTGGAGTTGTACTCTTGTCTCAGTTTCTAGTCCACTGGCTTGTAACACGCAGTGCACAAAGTTAGCTACTGCTAACTTTGCAAGATCGACAATAGCTTGGTCTGTCTCATAGGAACCAGTTCATCCTATGGCAGATATCTGCCAAGTCCATCTTGCACCTTCCTATGCTTACTGCATCACCATCTCATGCCTTCCAGCAGTGATTATAAAATTACTCATGGTAAAAGACTTACTGTATCAAGTTGCAGTTAGGGTTATTTTGTAAGGCTATTAAGATATCAGAAGTAAAGTGAAGGGACCAGTAGATGGCATAATGGTTACATTGCTGGACTCCCACGCAGTTGACCACAGTTCGAGTCCCTGACCTGGAAACTTGAAACTCATGCTGGCCACATGTGCATGCATGCCCAAAGTCCCGAGAGGAGAATGGCAGAGATGATTTATAATTTTCTGTCTCTCCTTCTCTTCTCTGTCTCTCCAATGAACACATGTGGCCTGTAGCAAAAAATCTCTCAGAAAAAGAAAAGGGACCAGCAGTTGGCATAATGGCTATGTCGCTGGACTCCTATGTAGTCTACCATGGTTTGCAGTTCACAGTTTGGGTCCCGGACCCAGTGGCTTAAATTCACGCCGGGCATGTGTGTGTGCATGCCCAAGATCCCAAGAGGAGAATAGAGGAGAAGGGATTATGGTGTGGCCATCTCCCCTGGGGTGTGATTTCTCACTTTCTGTTTCTCTGTCTCTCTCTGTCTTTCTGGCGAGTGCATGTGTCCTATAGAAAAAAAAAAAAAACTACCAAAAAAAGAGAGAGAGAAGTAAAATGGGTTTGCAAACAGTTTTTATAGTGGGTTAAAGGTAAAATTAAGGTCTAAATTTCTTATCTGTAACATGTATATATCTTTCTGGTATGTTTAATGTTAGAGAATTTCTAGACTGTAATTAAAGTATCAGTTGCTTGTTCAAACATGCAAAAATAGTTAGCAATGAACAGAACTTTGTATTTGTAAAGATAAAAATTACTTCTCTCTAATTATAGTCAATGCTGAAAATCAACCCTTTTTTTTTTTTTCAGGTTTTTGCCGAGAGATACATGCACTCTCTGAAAAGGGATGGAAAGAAAGAGAAAGGAGAGAGAGGGAGAAGAGAGATAGAGAGAGATAGAGGGAAAGTGAGAAATCAACTCCATGGAGTTAGTCATGTTCATACTGCTATCCCTTCTCCTTTCTCTCCTAGATTTGGGCCATGCACATACATGTACCCAACATGATTTTCAAGCCCTTGGGTCTGGGACTTGAACTGTGGTCAGCCATGTGGGAAGAATCCAGTGCTTTAACCACTACATCACCTGCTAGCCCTCTATCCAACTTTTTAATAGGTAATACTATGTGTGTAATTGTTTTTCTGCAGAAGATGTGTTGAAGTCCCAAGCTCTGGGGCCTGTGTATGTGACTTATGTTGAAACAGTGTCTTTGCAGATGTTATATATAACAGTTAGATGAGATGATACTATAATAGAGGGGGTCTTTATCCCAACATGACTGGTGTCCTTATAAGAAAATAATCAGCCACAAAGCATACTGCAAGGTGAATCCCACGTGAAAGCAAAGCCACACTAAGAGAGCATGTGATGGGGATGCAGAGACTGAAGTTACGCAGTCACTAGTCAAGGAATATCAAGGGTTGCCCAAACCATCAAATGCTAGGATACAGCATGGTCCTGCTGATAACTTAAGTTTAGGCTTGTGGTCTGTGAACTTGGGAATGAATAGATTTCTGTTGCCTTTCGCCACTCTGTGGCAGTTACTTATAGCAGCTCTAGGAAACTCATACACATGGTTTCCTTGGTTTAGTGTTCAGAACTAGTTTTGCTGGCTAAAGTATCTTAATCACTGAGTTTCTTTCCAGTAATTATAGAAAATTCTACTCCCGGGACAAGCAGGTGGCGTGGTGGTTAAAGAACTGGACACTCCCACATGGCTGACCACGGTTCAAGTCCTGGTAGCTTACTTTCTCATGTTTTCCCTATCTCTTTCTCTCTCTCTCTGGTCAAATTAAAATAAATGAATGAATAAATAAAATTAAATAAAAATAATACTTTAAAAAAGAGTACTCACAAATGTAATTTTCTTAGGACAGTTACTCACAAATGTAATTTTCTTATGACAGGGAAAAAAGTATATATTTTTGAGAATTTTGCAACAAGGTGGTTATTCTTGTGTGGCGAGAGAGAGGAAAAGTGAATCACCTGTGAAGGTGATTTCCCACCCATTCTCCTCTTGGGATTTTGGGGATGCAAGCCCATGCACCCAGCGTGTTTTTCAAGCTTCTGGGGCCAGAACTTGAACAACGTGTTAGGCCATATGGAACAGAGCTGCCTTAACCACTATGCTATCAGCTAGCCCAGAAAAAACTTCTTAATGTTATATTTTGTTTAGACTAAATTTTACTAATTGCTTTTTTTAAGAGAAATTTTTGCTATAGGACTTCAGAGAGACAGAAGATGAGAAATCACCCACTGGGGGGATGACCAGGCTCAATTCCTTCTCCATTCTCACAGGCTCTTGTGCATGCATGCACACGTGCCCAGTGTTAGTTTAAACTACTGGGTCTAGGACTCAAATTGTGGTCGCCTACATGGGAATCCAGCAACATAACCATTATGCGATCAGGTGGTCCCAGTAATTAATTTTGTAAAATTCTGTCTCCCCATTCTAGAATTTACATTATTTATAAAGCCTTCCCCTTTTTTGTAAAATATGTCTCTGGCATTATCAGGTTTATTCACCTCATTTTGCTTAGGGACTACCATCATTCAAAGGCAGTAGTTTTGTTGTTGATTTCAACTAATTAGTTCCAAAGGCTCTACTCCACAAACTAAAGTGGTTTAGAAAGTGAAATTGCAGAAGCCAAAAATTCTCAGATGAATAAATCCTCACTCGATGCTCTCGAAAATTCCCATACATTGGTTAGGAGAGCTTTATATTATATATTGGGACATACAGTCTAGAATAGAGTTGTTTATTGCTAATTGTAACAAAATGTTTGTTTTCAAAAATAGCACACCATTAGGAACCAACCATTAGCGTAATGGCTATGTCGCTGGACTTTCGAGTAGTCAACTGCGTTTGAATCCCGGACTGGGTGGCTTAAACTCACGCTGTGCGTGTGTGCGTGTGAGCCCAAGATCCTGAGAGAATGGAGGAGATGGGATTGCGGCGTGGCCATCCCCCCCGTTCTTTCTGGAGAGTGCACATGCCATATAACAAAAACCTCTCTCAAAAAAAAAAAAAAATAGCACATCATTAGAAAAGTACATATACCTATCCATTTTAACAAATAATCTGAAATAAAATATTTATCTAACAACCATTCAGATTTTTAAAAATCCCCCAATTTTATCAATGCTACTGAAACTCTCCTGGTTGAAAAAAAAAAAAAAAATGCTTCAAATTCTTTATAATTAATGTTAACCTGAACTTTAAGTTTTGTAAAATATGTCTCTGGCATTATCAGGTTTATTCACCTCATTTTGCTTAGGGACTACCATCATTCAAAGGCAGTAGTTTTGTTGTTGATTTCAACTAATTAGTTCCAAAGGCTCTACTCCACAAACTAAAGTGGTTTAGAAAGTGAAATTGCAGAAGCCAAAAATTCTCAGATGAATAAATCCTCACTCGATGCTCTCGAAAATTCCCATACATTGGTTAGGAGAGCTTTATATTATATATTGGGACATACAGTCTAGAATAGAGTTGTTTATTGCTAATTGTAACAAAATGTTTGTTTTCAAAAATAGCACACCATTAGGAACCAACCATTAGCGTAATGGCTATGTCGCTGGACTTTCGAGTAGTCAACTGCGTTTGAATCCCGGACTGGGTGGCTTAAACTCACGCTGTGCGTGTGTGCGTGTGAGCCCAAGATCCTGAGAGAATGGAGGAGATGGGATTGCGGCGTGGCCATCCCCCCCTGTCTTTCTGGAGAGTGCACAGGCCATATAACAAAAACCCCTCTAAAAAAAAAAAAAAATAGCACATCATTAGAAAAGTACATATACCTATCCATTTTAACAAATAATCTGAAATAAAATATTTATCTAACAACCATTCAGATTTTTAAAAATCCCCCAATTTTATCAATGCTACTGAAACTCTCCTGGTTGAAAAAAAAAAAAAAAACTGCTTCAATTCCTTACTATTAACTGTTAACCTGAACTTTAAGATTATAATTTCTTTGTTTTTCTTATCACTCTATAACCTATAAATCACAAAGAAATACAGATTCTTACAAAGATTATCACATTATTGTTCATCCTACATGTTCTTCAGCAAAACGATCTTTCTAGTCTTCTATTACAATGTGGAAATTAATCTCTGTCCTGTTAAATGTTGGTACACTTTTGTAACTCACTGTAACCAAGTGACACAATGTGAGGTGAGTCCGACTTTGGGAGTGATCTGAGAGTTTTTGCCTTTCCACTTATTTATTTATATTTACAGTTGTCCTTGAATGCCTTCTTGAAAAGTTTCTTTTCATGATCCAGCACCATGTTTTAAGAAGTCCAAGCCAGATGGAGGTGCTGCAAAGGTAGAATAACTCTGTGTGGGGTTCCTTCAGTCAGTTGCTGTAGCTGAGCTCTACTGGAAAGTAGGAAGCAAACTGGATGTCAGAATGGTCTTTAGTTTTAGTACAGAAAATCCTGCGTTCTGGGAACCCCCTCAGTTCTGAGACCATTGATCACCCTGTTTTAGTCTCACTCCAGACCAGGCATAAAGCAGATAAGTAAATAATTTGCCAAATAATTGTACCAATAGCCCTTCAAGTCTTTTCAGCTGATGATTTGGACATTGTGAAGCAGAAACACAAAAAAGAAATTATATCCCTTATGTTCTCCTGAAATATTGATCCACAAAATGTATGAGAATAACAAATTGTTTTATTCCTTAGAGTTTGGAGTACTTTATTACACAATGATACATAAGAAGAATACTTTAAATTTTTCTTGAATTTTTTTATAATCAACATGATTATACAGGTTCTTTTGTGTTTTTTTTTGTTTGTTTTTGACAGAACAGATCATTCACAAAGTTGAAGCCATACAATAGAAATTTAAGAAATTAAAATACAGAGGGAAACAAAGAGACTATAAAAAAAGACAAGAGACTAGTCACATGTGACTAAAACTTAAGTGACTTACCTTACAAGTAACTGAATTCTGTAAAAAATGGCTTCAATTCCTTACTATCAACTATTGTCCTGAATCTTAAAATTCAGAAACATAGTAGAAAATACATTTCTTTCTTTCTTTCTTTTATTTTTTAAAGTTGGCCAGTCTCAGCCTGGTGGTGCAGTTGGTAGCAAACTAAACAGAAATGCTAGAAGCCACATGACCAAACATGGATTTCAATCCCTGGTTTGGCTTCAGAACACACTGGGCATGTGCAAATGTGCCCCTGACCCTGGTGAGCAGGAGTGTTGAGGAAAGGAGATTGTGGTGTGACATGACCCCCTTGAGACTACTCATCTCTGTCTCTCTCTTTTTTCTCTTCTGTGAGCCCATATGCATTTGCTATCATGAATAAAATAAATACATTAAAAAAATTAGTTAAATTTTCTTTTGAAATTTTATATAACTATAAATCTATATATCAAAGAATTGCAATGAACCTAAGCTTTCTATTTTTATATGGCATCAGATGATAAAGTAGTTAATTACTCAAGAATACATAAAAATTATTCTTATGCACCTAAAATAATGTCTAAATACATAAGACAGAAACTATACAAATTCTATGGAGAAATAGACAAATATGTTTGAGTTGGAGAATTCAATATTTTTCTTTCAGTAATAAAAGCTAGAGCAGACAGAAAATTAGTAGTAATATAGCTGAACTGAAGAGCACCATCAATAAATTTGATTCAATTAACCCATATAGAATACATGTCACAGAGTGATAGAATAACAGACATTCATTTTTTTTAGAGAGAGAATTTTGCTATGGCACACGTGTGCTTGCAAGAGAGAGACAGAGAGACAGAGAGACAGAAAATGAGAAATCACTCCCAGGAGGGATGACCAAGTTACAATCCCTCTCCTCCTTAATCTTTTTGGGATTTTGGGCATGTATGCATATGCTCCCAGCATGAGTCAAGCTGCCAGGTCTGGGACTTGTCAGCCATGTGGAGGTCCAGTGATGTAGTCATTACACCATCTGCTGGTCCCCATTCATTTTTTAAAGCTCATATGAAACATTTACAAAGATAGACTGTACTCTGGATTATAAAACTCACCTTTAAAAATTTCAAAGTAGAAGTCATAGACAGTAAGTGTTCTCATATCTCAATTGAATTCAACAAAAGCAATAGAAAGATAGCTGGAATATTTCCCCAACTTGGAGATTAAGCAAAGCATTTCTAAATAATACATGGGTCAAAGAAGTGTCAAAATTTTTAAATATTTGGAAGTAGATAAATATGAACACTTTTTTATATTTATGAGATGCAGTAAAAATAGTATTTAGAAAAAAATTATAGCATGCTATAAAAGAAAATAAAACACAGACACTATCAAAGAAAATAAAATGCTAATATAAAAACATTAAGACTCCTCCATTGAGCACTAAATAAAGGGTAACCATTTAAGCCTAACAGAAAGGCTAGTAGAAATATTGGCCCTCTCATGGTTATAGTAAAGCTAGTCACACATCTGAGATATGAAAACATTCTAAGTGCCCCACAATCCAGGAGTGGATACAGAAAATGTGGTATATAAGCAAAATAGAATACTATTGATTGATATAAAGGATTAATTTCTGTCATTTGAGGCACAATGGATAAACCAGGAGTAAATAACACTAAGCAAAATTATAAATCAGGCACTGAAAGACAAAATCTATGTCCTCATTCATCAGCTGAAGCTAAAAAATTCAATAACCTGGAAGTAGAGAGTGTAGTAGTGCATACAGAAAGCTCAGAAATGTAGGGGTAGGAAAAGATGACAAAAATGTAGTTAACAGATCCAAGAGCACATGTAAAAAAGTGGAATGGATATGGAATATTACAGCACAGTAAAGATAGCTGGTAAATGTTCAATATGCATTTCAAAATAGCCAGAAGAATAGATTTTAAATGTGCATTAAAAAGTAATAAAAAAGTTGGATGTGATGGCTATGTTTATTTCCTTGACTTAATCATTATACATTATATACATGTTTCCAAAAAAACACCTGTACCCCACAAATATATGTAACGACTATATACAAATTAGATGCTCCAATTATAAATAAATAAATAAATAAAATGTAGAGCAGAAATTCATAAAATTGAAAGCATTAAATTAAAAGAGAAATTTATCTTCTATACTTATTTAATTGATAATCTTAATTATGAGGAGGTTTTGTACTTTAATGCTTTTTCTCCATAATTGATAGAATCATATGAATTTTGTCCTTCCCTCTGTTAATATGATATATCATACCATAAAATTATCTGAAGAAAGCACATGGGAAACATTTCAAATATTGAATTATGCCATTAAAGCATAGATAACAACACGAAAAATAGACAAATGGGATTACATCAAACCAAAAAGCTTCTGCAAAAAATGAAGCAATAAATAGACAACTCACAAAATGGGAAAAAAATATTTACAAACTACTTTTTACAAGGGATTGACAACCAAAGTATTTAATTCAAACAGCTCACTTGCAAAAAAAGAAATCTATAATCCAATTTTAAAATGTGCAACTGAGGGGCTGGCAGGTGACATGGTGGTTAAGGCACTGGACTCCCACATGGCCAACTACGGTTTGAGTCCAGGACCTGATGGCTTGTTTTCTTCCTTTCCCTTTCTCTCTTTCTCTGTTTCTTTCTGGTCAAGTTAAAAAATAATAATAACCAATGAAATTAATAAATAAATGAGTCTTTAAAAACTATGCAATTGATCTAAACAGACAGCTCTCAAGGGAAGATAAATAAATGGCTAACAACTATATGAAAAAGTGTTTATAATCTCTAATCATAAGGGAAATGCAAATCAAAAACACAATGAAGGCACCCAAACCCAGTCAAAGTGACTATTAAAATAAACAAACGGAAAAAAAGAACTAAGAATATTAAGAATAACAAGTGTTGGCTGGGCCTACAGATGATGTGGAGGTTAAGGCAGTTGGATCCCATATGGCTGAATACATGGTTAGAATCTAGGACCCATCAGCCTAGAAAACACTGGGTGTGTATGCATGAGTGCCCAAAATCCAGACAAGAATAAAGTAGAAGGGATTATACTGTACTCATCTTCCTGGGGAGTGCTTTCTTATTCCCTCTGTGTGTCTCTCTCTGGTAAGCACCTGCACACAATATCAAAAATTTAAATATACTTTATAAAAGTTTTGATTCATTCCATTACTGGTGATATAGACTTTGTTATCTTGCTTTAGCAGTTGTTTTCAGGTTTCCCTTCTGTAAAATTTTTATTATTTTTTTAGAGATTTTTGCTATAGGATATGTGCACTTACCAGAGAGTAAGAAAGACAGAAAGTGAGAAATTACCTGCCTGGGGGATGACCATGTCACAATCCCCTCTCCTCCATTCCCTTTTGGGATTTTGGGCATGCGCACACATGCACCTGGCATGAATATAAAGTTGCTAGGTCCAGGATGCAAGCCATAGTTGGCCATTTGGGAATCCAGTGCCTTACTTCTACTCTACCTGCTGGCCCTTTCTGTAAAATTACTAATTTCTCTTTGTGTTAATCTAATTCTTCTTAAATTTAGTAATTTTTAATTCTTTTGTTGTGTTTTTGCCTATCTTTTTGAAAGTTATACACTCTGTTTTATTTTTTTAGGATTTACCCTTAAAAATATATACTTAAATTACTATGGTTCAAACTTAACTAACAAACTAATCTTTAAGATGATGAAATTACATTAGAACACTTTTGCTGCATCTTACTAGCATATCTTTTTGTTAAGTATTTTAATCCTATCTCATTTTAGAACACTACAAGATATCATTTATTGTATCATATATTTAAGCTTATTCTTATTTACACATAAATTTACCATTTTTTTTTGGTTCTACATTTATTTTGAATTTCAGAACTTCAGCCTAGAATGATGTCATTTCTACCAGGATTATACACTTCAAAATTTCAAGTGGTAGCTGTTAAACCTCAGACGTGTTGGTAAATGGTAATGCTACTTCTACTCATTAGTTTTAGATGCATGTCTTCTAGCTAAAGAATAGATAGTTTAATGCATTATGTACAACCAATACACAGAATGATTCACTGGATTAGGGCTTTGGTGCTCCTTTAAGCATTCATTCCATTATTCCAGAAGACTTACTGCTTCTGGAAGATGGTGTAAGTCATAAGACCGTTGGATTCCAAAGCTATGACTATTATTTTATGTTTTAATTTTGGTAACTTATGTTCCTTAGTCTGAGAAAATAAGTTCATTTGAAACATCTATTTGAAAGACATTCATTGCCCTTGCAATTAATCCATTAAATGCATTATGGTCTATAAAAGTAAACTCATTTCCAGAGTCAACCTAACATATTAAGTGATATTCTATGTCATGGGTCTGTCTCCATTACTTAACTAATGGCATAAGCTCTATTAGTCTCAGCAAAGATTTGTGCTGATGCAAGAATGGACATTCAGCCCTAGTACTGTGCTCATCTATAAGATGTATTCCTCCAACCACATCTAGTCTGTTTGTGAGAAAAAGGCTGGATGAATGCTAACATGAGACACGCAGAAAAACATCTGTAGATGTTTGTGTAAACACCACAGATCAGTCCAATTCCACAAACTTTCCTATTCTCAATATTCTAATGCTTTCATTTTGAAGCTTACTATAAACTAGTCATAACATTTCCACTACCATGGAGTATTAATACATATCAGCATTCCAGGTCACTTTTCCTTTTGTAAAAAGTGAACAATTGATTTCATTGCTTCCAGCTCTCCATAGTGAAATAATTTCTCTTCACTGCATGCCTTGTAGGTGGGATATAAATGACAAGGATATGTATTTGGTAATCATTACTATATAATACCAATCTATCTATGAAACATTCCTACTTCTGTCATCAGCTGGTAATCTGAAGCCAGTATGAAATAAAGGTATAAAGTGTAGGAAGTGCTTCAATACAACTGAAAAACGAGATACAGAAATTCAGGCCAACAGTTCATGTCATTTACACATACTTTCTGAACTTGCACAGGCCCAATCCTGAATGTACAAGTTTAACTGTGCAATAGACTGCTATTTTTTTTTCCATTGTGATAATTCAGTGGAATGGAATATGTCTAACTCATAAAGAACTATTCTACTCTTATCATCAATAGGAATCCCAATATCAGAAAGAAAAATGACCTCCCATTATTTCATGTTTTGTTTCTTTATTATTATTATTATTTATACACTCAATCAACATATATCATTTAGATTTCAGAGACTTTACCCAGCATGATATACACATCAGTTCAGACAAGTTGACCTCTATATTTTTTTCCCCAAATTTCCTTTCCTATGCTCCCACATTTTCTTTCTACTTTGTCTCTGGTGTCCATAACAATCTTAATACTTTTATATCCTCTAGACTTTCAGGCTCTACCATAGAGTGTGAACAGTTGGTATATAGGTGGAGACATACAATGTCTCTCTTTCATAGCCTGGCTTGGTTCACTCTGCAACAAATCTTCCATATTTGTCCATTTTCCATCGAATTTCAGGGCCTTGTTTTTTATCACTGAATAGTATTCCGTGGAGTGCCCCAATTTTTCAATCCATTTATCTGTTTGTGGACATTTGGGTTGGTTCCATATCTTAGCAATTGCGAATAATGCTGCAGTGAATATAGTTGTGCAAGCGCTTTTCTGACTGAGCGTTCTTCTGTCTTTTGGGAAGATACATAGGAGTGGAATTGCTGGATCATGCTTGTTTTCTTTTGCCTACAAATAAATATTTTGAACCACTTTACTTGTATATCTATTTCAAATGTAATCTTTCCTTTCTTTCTTTCTTTCTTTTTTTTTTTTTTTGAGAGGTTTTTGCTATAGGGCGCGTGCGCTCACCAGACAGACAGAGAGAGACAGAGAGACAGAAAGCGAGAAATCACCCCCCAGGGGGGATGGCCATGCTGCAATCCCTTCTCTTCCATTCTCCTCTCCGGATCTTGGGCACGCACGCACATGCGCCCAGCGTGAGTTTAAGCCACCAGGTCCGGGACTCAAAACGAGGTCGACTATGTGGGAGGCCAGTGACATAGCCATTATGCTAACTGCTGGTCCCTCAAATTTAATCTTACGTAGCTTAGAATCTTATTCTTCTGAGGTAATAATCACTTTATTAATACAGCACCTTGCTTTGGTTTCTCTATTGCCACATTTCCAGTTTCCCTCCTCTCTTGATGCTTTGGGATCATTCATTCTAAAAACAGAACAGCACTTATTCTTTGCCTTAGACTCCTATTACATGTAGGCTAAGAGGGAAGTGAGGCTCTGCCAAATTTATGGAAGTAAATCTAATGAAAGTTTGGAAGCCAGTCATTGGCATGGTGGTTAAGACAACTGGACCTCACATGGTGGACAGTGCAGTTTAAATCTCTGACCTGGCAGCTTGAAAGACACATTGGGGCATGTGTGCATGCATACCCAAATCCTGAGAGAAGAATGGAGACAGGACTGCAGCATGGCAGTCTCCCTATGGGGGTGCTTTTTCACTTTCTCTCTCTCTCCAATAGCATACGTGCCCTATAGCGAATAAAAAAAAAAAGGTAAGAAAATATTTTATATAAGAGATTAATATAAAATGAGTAAATAGCAAGTTTCAAAAAAATATATAGTAGCAAGAAAGGTTTATGAGGCAGATTTATGGTTGTCAAAATAAAACAAACTAAGGAAAAATTCATTGGGAAATTTAGTAAAGCTTAAGTAAAAAAACAATGAGTGTAGTTTATTTAGGACTTTATAAATAAGCTATAATGAATATAAAATTAGTATAAATATAAAATAAACATTATATGTTGGGCTATAATCAACTGTAATAATGATTTTGCTTTGATTATGCTACTCATTAGAAACAATGATATTTTTGCATACTCAGATTTAAGTATTATTTCAGCATGTTATTTATACTACTTTTGAATGATTTTTAATTCTACATTTTTATAAATTGTATCAGCTATTTTATTGTAACACCTTAATACATATTTTTACATGATTAGCCTTTACTGTCTAATAGCATATGTGTGTATAAGTTTATGTATGCATGCCTGTAACAAGATCTATCTACTCTATACTTTAAGTTGAACCCATAATTTTCTTACATGTGAAAGCTTTTCATTATCATCACAATTTTTAGGGTTACAAATAATACGGTTTCATCTATACCCTAAAATAATAGCATATGATAAGGAGTAAGACAGAAGTCTTTGTCTCATCATTCCAATTTCCAGTTCTTCAAAGAACGTATCATAACTTAATGTTTCTGAAAGTCAATATAGTAGTTACTGTGGACTAGAAAATGTTACCAAAATAATCACTAGATCTCAGAAGATTCTGAGTTCAAGTTTCTTACCAGACTTCGCATTTAATCTGGATAATGAAAGTTTCTTCTTGACAATCACTGTTAGAATCATATCTCCATGATGAAGAAGAAATGGTGGATTGTCCATGATTGCATAAATTCTTTTTGGAAATATTACCATCAGATGGTGAAATGATTATGTCACTGGACTCTCACATGGCTGCCCACAGTTTATGTCCTGGACTCGGTGGCTTGATACTCACACTGGATGTGTGTACATGTGTACCTGAAGTCCCAAGAGGAGAATGGAAGAGAAAGGATTGTGGCATGGCCATCCCCTTGGTGAGTGATTTTTTGCTTTCTCTCTGTCTCTCTGGCGAGTACATGCACCATATAGCAAATTTTTTTTAAAAAAAGAGAGAACTTATAAACTTATCATGAAAGAAAAGGTGAGGAAAAACTATGATATTTGAGAGCAGCCCTAGTGACTACTACAATAACAAAATGTTGTGAGGCAGAGAACAAAATAAACATGTACAAATAGAGGACTCACATAATCTAAGCATGATTGAATAAAAAGATCTGGAATCGTCAGTTCAAAATGCTTATCTAGAACTTTCAGATTCTATTTGCATAATCTCATTTAACTTTCACAATTACTTTATAACATCATTAAGCAATTTATAAAAAATTCACTCCCTTAGGATACTTTTATATAATTGGTTATTACTATCCTCTTAAAAAGAACCTAAAGTAGTCATGAGCTGAAAGCTTGAGGTACTTACTTAACCATCTTTGGCTCTAATAAACCGTCACGACTGAGAGATAGTTTAATACATGTTTAATAAAAATTTGTAAAAGGGAGCAAAACTCACTAGTAGGCATATCTTTAAGATTTCTAAGTTCATCTCTAACTAGAAAAAGGTTTAGTTTAATCCACACATACTTACTCTTCTCTCCCTCTCTCTCTCTCTCTCTCTCTCTCTCTATATATATATATATATTTCTATGTGTGTGTGTATATATATAATATATATATATATATATGTATGTATAGACAGAGGTTTCAGTTTCATCTTAGTCTCTATCAGTGCTTATTTTATTATTCTTATGAGAATAAAATCATGAATGTATAGAGCTTAACCTAGTAATTTTATTCAAAATCTCACAAAATAATAGGTATTGCTTTTCCAGTTGTTATTAACAGTAGTGGTAGGAACAGGAGGAGGAGAAACATCAGCGCCCTATTTAGAATAAGGTACATGTGAAAGGGTTAGCCAGGTGAAACTACTCCATATGCTTGATGTGAGGATACAGTCATTCAGTGCATGTAATTACCCGGCATGCAGAAGTCACTCAGTCATTTGTTGTTTACTTTGAGGGTCACAATTTGCTTCCTCAGTTGCTTTCATGTTCGCAGTCTAACATTTGCCTATTAGACATATTCTTTGCTTTCAGTGGAGTTTTAACATTTGGTAGAAATTGGGAAGAAAGGTGAACTAATGCACTTTGCTAGGCCCAGGTTCTCAGCGTTCACTCTGTTGACACTTCGTCATGAACTGTACTGCAGGGTGTTTATCAGAGCACCTGGACTCTGTGCACGAGATGCCAGTAGCCACCTCTGGATTGTGACTACGGAAGTATTGACAGGCATTGGCCAATGTCCTCCAGAAGGCAACATTATCTCTTGTTAGAAGATATTTTTTCTTGGGCCAGCTAGAGGTATGGTGATTAAGGTAACTGGACCCGTCATGGCTTACTGTACAATTAGAGTGCTGGACCTAGTGACCTGAAGAAACACACCGAGCATGTGTGCATTCATGTTCAAAATCCGAAGGGCCAAATGGAAAAGGGATTGTAACATGACAATCCCCTCTAGAGGGAGCTTTCTCAGGTTCCCTCTGTTTCTCTTTGGTGAGCACATAAAATAAAAAATTTTAGAAATGGGACCAGCAGGTAGCATGGCAGTTAAGGAGATAGATTCCCACATGGTTAACCATGGTTCCAGTCCCAGACCTGGTGGCACATGTGCATATATGCCCAAAATCCCAGTTAGAATATGGAGGAAAAGGGATTGTGGCATAGCCACCCCTTCTTGGGAGTGATTCTCACTTTCTCTCTCTTTGTCTTTGTCTGGTTCTAGTGAGTGCACATGCCCTATGGGGGAAAAAATAGAAAAAAAATGATGCTTAAAAAAATTCTAGGATTTTTGTTTTCTCTTGAACTGTTGATAGGTTCATCTACCTACTATTTAAACTGAATCCTAACCTTTTCCTGACTTTATGTTTTAAGCAAATTTCTCTGAACATTTTAAAATTTTGATCAATTAAAACTAAATCTTTTTTTGAAATTAAAAAATGCAGTAAAATACCTATTCATACCTATTTAATGACTGCAGTAAGCTATACAGCCCCAGAGAGGTGCTAATTAAAATACGTTCATTTTACTCACTGAGGTTTATGCCTAAAGTCAGAAAGGCATTTTTAAATATATGTACATATATCAGTTGTGCTTGATATTGAAAGGCTTTAAATTAATTAATATCTTTAGTGAATCAATAAAATGTGAAAACAAATGGCATGGGAACAACTGTATATACCAGAGATAGTGTGGGAGGAGGGGGAAGAACGGTGAGAGGTAGAAAGTCAAGGGGGGGGGGAAATTAAGCAAAACATATAAGAAACAAGAAATAGAAAAGTATTTGTTGATGATGTTAGCATATATGGTAATAGCCTTGATTGAGCCAATATACAATGTATACTGGATGGAAAATCTCATTTTTTATACTGTGTTGATGTGCAGTGAATGACCTTAAATAAATAAATAAATAACTCTATCTAGTAACTGCTACTTCACAATAAATATTTTCATTTTATTATATATAAAGTTACAGGCATGGGAATATCATTATACATGATTTGCCTAAAAAAAAAAGGCAATAGCACTAACCTTTAATGTCATGCAAATGTTATATCCAAAGTCTAATATTATTAGACAAGATATGAGAATAAATAATGGCAAATGAATTGGTAATAACTTGTCTATAATAGTTATAATGATACATTTTATTTTAATGAGAAGAATGAACAGCATTTCATCTGAAAATTGAAATCAATTTGGCTATTTAATGTTCAAATTTAACTTTAAAAGATTCAGTTATTGGGGCTAGAAGATGGCAGAGTGGTTACATTGTGTACTCCCACAGGGTGGAGCTGCAGTTTGAGTCCCAGACCTGGTGGTTTGAAACTCACACCAGGAGCATGTACATGTGCCCCAGATCCTGAGAGAGGAAAAGAGGGGAAGGGATTGTGGCATGTCTCACTTTTCTTCTCACAGTCTCTGTCTCTCTCTATGGTAAGCACATGCACCCTAACGCAAAAAAACCTCTAACAAAAAAATAATTTATCTAAAGAGGAGGTATAAACTAGGAAATATGTATCAACATTACAAAAAAAGAGAGAGTATCCAAACATTTCAAATTGAGAAATTGGCGTAACATACAGTTCTGAGATTGTGGTAAGGTCCGATTACCCATAACACAGTGCAAACAGAGGAAAAAAATTTAAAATTAAAAAAAAAACTGGAAAAAATTTTAAAAAACTTAGATTCAGCTGGTGTTGTAAAGCTGAATTTCTACAAATCATAGCTGAAAAAGTTATGTATCAGCTACTTGACTGTAGCTGTTTATGCAAAGAAGGACCGAGATATGAGTAACTCATATTACCTGGAACTATGAGCCATAGTCCCAGGGAATTCATTCATTTCAAGAAAAGTAGTGTTACAGTTCATCTTTAATGAAGAAATAGCTACTTCAGCTAATGGCAAACTATAGTAGCAGAATTAATAAACCTATCTTTCATCAAAATAAACTGTAACTATGTAACTGGTAAAAGACACAACTAAATGAAACATTTCTCTCAAAGTAATAAAAGCAATTTTTATAATAGAATAAAAATTTTGTTGTCAGACTTTTCCTCTACAATATAAATGTCAAATAGGCATAACAATTTATCTGAGTTTGATGTAAGTAAACAATGATCCCAATATATGAAATTAAAAATAATTACTGACTCCTTTGATCAGAAGAAAGTCATTTCATACTTCAAAAAGATAAAATAAATCGTGAAAAAAAAAGCTAGATTGTTCTAGAATATTAAGAAAGAAATCGGGACCAGCAGTTGGCATAGTGGCTATGTTGCTAGACTCCCATGTAGTTGACCATGGCTCGAGTCCCAGACCCAGTGGCTTAAACTCATGCTTGGCATGTGTGTGTGCATGCCCAAGATCCTGAGAGGAGAATAGAGAAGGGATTGCTGTGTGACCAGCCCCCCGGGGGGTTATTTTCTCGCTTTCTGTCTCTCTGTCTCTCTCTGTTTTTCTGGTGAGTGCCTTATAGCAAAAACCTCACAAAAAAATAAAATAAAATAAAAAGACATCTCACTTGGAATAAATAAAATGTAGGAAAGTGGTACAATAGGAAAAAAAGTGAGTAATTGACCTGGCAAAATTAATTTAATTACAGTTTAATTAGAATCAAATGTGTCTTTCATAAAAAATTATTTTATTGAACTTTATTATTATTATTTTCCTATGTGATCAGAGAGAGACAGAGAGAGAGAGAAAGAGAGAGGTAAAATGAGAAACCAAGCCACCTGGTCCAGGATTTGAACCGCGGTGAGCCATGTGGGAGTTCAGCGTCTTTAATCACACCACCTGCTAGCCCCTGTTATTATTTTTTTTTCCTGAGAGAATTTTGCTATAGGGCATGTTTTTCTGCTGGAAAGACAAAGAGAGATAAAGAGGTAGAAAGCAAGAAATCACCACCAAGAGGGATGGCCATGTCACAATTTCTTTTTTTCCAGCTCCTTTCAGGATTTTGGTCATGCACCCCCCACACAGCAGGTGTGAGTATTAAGCTGCTGGATATGGGACATGAACTGCAGTTGATTACATGGGAGTCCAGTGCCTTAACTACTATGCCATATGCTGGCCCCAGAATCAAAGCTTTATGGTTATTAATTTGTATGCAAAGCATATACGTTTTCAAAAATCACTAAGAAATAAAAAATATATCCTGAAAATATTGCATTGAATTGAAAAAAAAAACATTTTATTGCAAAAGTAATGATATGGAAAGAAATTAAAATCCTATTTGGGAATTTAATCATTAAATGTATTATAAAATATATAATAAATTACATTCTCATTTTTAATGATCAATTATTAAAATAAAAGACTATTTGTTGTTAAAGTGACTTGATATATAAGAATAATGTGCATAGTGCATAACACTTATTATTCCCTCAATATTTACTACATTCTTCTTTTCTTATTACAAGGCCCCCTATCCACGTTTAGCTAAGAATATGCAGCTAAGTGTAACCTGCTGCATGATCAGCTTCAGGCCAAAAAAATGTTAATGAAAATTATGTGCACAGTGCCAGCCTGGGGTCCATGGTGGTGAAGGTGCCTGGATCCCACATGGTCTACTACATGTTTAGAGTCCTGGACTTGGTAGCATGAAAAACACTTGCAGGGGACATGGCATGCATGGTCAAAATCCTGAGAGGAGAGTGAAAGAGAAGGGACTTTGACATGGTCATCCCCATAGAGCATGCTTTTTCTCTCTCTGCCTCCCTCTCTGTCTATATCAACTTACATTTTCTGTCTGCCCATACTAATAAATGCATAATAAACATAATTATTAATTTTGCAAAAAAATAACAAAGTCAAACATCATACCTATTTGAGGTAATCAACATGAAAAAGAACATTGAAAAAGGCTGAATCAGAAAAACAAACATAAGAAACTAATAATGAATTAATACATTGAAAGCTGTATGTGGATATAAGACTTGTATAAATCAAAGGAAATACACATCAAAAAATAATACATTGACACATATCAAATTAAAGTCGTCAGATTTATTAATGCCCACATCAGCTTATAATAACTCAGAACTGAAAACAACTCAATGTTCATCGAATAGAGAATTGTGTTATATTTGTAAAATGGACTATTACAAAATGGAAAAAAAAATCTAAGAACATAAAAGAAGGAAGAAAAGAGATAGGGAACAAAAAGAAGAAAGAAAAACAAAATAATTGTTGGGGGTGTGTAATTTTTCTTATAGGATACATGAATTCACTGGAGAAACAGAGAGACAGAAAGCAAGAAATCGCTTCTCAAAAGGGATGGCCATGTCTCAATCCCTTCTTCTTCATTCTCCCCCTAGGATCTTGGGCACACACGCACATAAGGCCAGTGTGAGTTTCAAGACTCCAGGCCTAGGATTTGAACCTCGGTCAGTCATATGGAAGTATAGTGATATAACTCTTATCTCCTGGTCCCCAAAATCATTGTCAAATGCAGCAGGATGGATAACTATCACATTTATTGCTATGGTCTTAATGCGGTGTCCTCCCAAATTTCATGTTGAAATCCTAAACCCTAAGATGATGGCGTTAGGAAGTAGAACTTTTGAGAAATAATTTGTTCATGAGTGTAAAGTCTTCACTGATAAGATTAATGCCCTTATAAATGAGGCCACAGAGATCTCATTCACTCCTTCCACATGTGAAAATTTAATGAGAAGGTAGTCATCTATGAGGAAGAATCTGAGGTGGTTTGATTTTGGACTTCCTAGATACCACAACCATTAAAAACAATAGATTTCTATTGTTCATAAGCCATCATTACGTCTTTTGGTATACATGTCCAAATGGACTAAGACAGCTGTTATAGTGTACAAGTGAATCAAGAAACACAAGGGTGTCTATAGTAGGAGTCCAATGATAGGAAATTTGAGAACGCAAAAACAAAAGCCAGATGATACCATGGCTAGGAGATGGTACAGGGTTAACAGACCTGGACCTACAGGAGAAAGGTCTCGGTGTCTGTGACCTCCCTGAGCGTGCTGGGTACGTGCACCTGTGTTCCTGATCCAGGGCAGCTTAAACTGCATATGGACTGTGGTATGACACCTGGCTCCCTGTCTATACCTCTGTTTCTCTTGTGTGAAAGAAAGAAACTTAAAAATATAGATAGTTTAAAAATAAAGATAATCAGTGCCAATAGAGCTACAATAGGGTTTGTTTGGAGCGTGGGAGAAAGAAACATAGGATTGACTAAAAAGGGGCATGAGAGAAATTTCAGGGATATTAAACATTTATATTTTGATCAAGGTACTGTTTTATGAATATGTGCCCATAAACTTGGGAGGAGAAGGAATTGCGGTGTGGCCATCCCTCCTGGGATTTCTCACTTTCTGTCTCTCTTTCTCTATCTCTACCGAGCATATATATCCTACAGCAAAAAAAAATAATGCTCTTAAAAATATATATGTGTATATATATGTATGTGTGTGTGTGTGTACACACTTCACTCTATGTATCTTATGCTACAAAAATAAAAATATCTATCTGTAAAAGATTGTTATTTTAGGGTTCAACAGATGGATGCTGAGAAAAGAATGAAAATGAAAGTAGTTTAAGAAGCTTTTTCAAGAAATAAAGGAAGAAATAGGGAAACAAACAAAAAAAAAGAGATAAGGAGGTCAAGCAAGAATATGATAAAAATGAAACCACATGGGCAGTAGTTTTGATTCTATCCAGAAAGGATGCTCAGGATCAGTGTAGATAATTTCTCAGAATTCTTCAAACAGGGAGCAAGAAAGCTAAAAAATTTACAGTCTTGTGCCTGCCAGTTATTGATTAGGAAACATAAATTCCCACACACTTACAGCTTTCCATTTCTGCAGTGAAAGAGTTCTGTCAGCAGTCAACGAACAAAAGGAAAGCAAGTGCCTATTCTTGGAAGTGAAAATAAATGAGACCATATTAACAAAAAAACAAGAAACTAACAAACACAGAAAGGTGAGACTTAGCATCGTCTCCTCTAGAAGTAGATACAAACATTGATAGAAATATAAAAATGCTTAAAATACTTGAAGATGTATTTATCTTCAAATAAAAGAAAATAGACTTTGATTCTGAATGAGAATTTTTTTAAACTATAAAATTTAAAATGTTAAATATGCCAATACCTAGGTGTTTGGGGATGATCAATATAATCTGTAGAAGATTTAAATGATAAAAGCATTTTGGGGAATGATTTGCCAGAATGTTTTAAAAGCCTAATATTTCAAAAGCTTCATAATTTATATAATTTAAGAGAAATTGCTTCAGTATATATAATAGTATGAAACTGAATTAAGGTAATAAGCAAAGATGTAGGAACATGGATACAGTACATAGAAATTTTCACTATAACGAAAAATGAAAAAGAAATAGACTAAATATTAAACAATTTGGCATTGTGAATTCCCCAACTTTGTTCATTTTCCTAATTGTTTTGGCTATTTGGGGTCTCTTGCAATTTTAGATTGAGTCAGGAGTATATTTTATAATTCTGCAAAGCAGATGCCTGAGATTTTGATAAGTATTGTGTTGGAGTTAGCTGCTGGTGTGGTGGTTAAGGTAGCTGGATACCACACAATAGACTACAGGGTTCGAGTCCCAGACCCAGCAGCTTGAAAAACATTCCAGGCACATGTGCATGTGTGTATTACTAAAATCCCAAAAGGAGGAAGAAATGGATGAGAAAGAATTGTGGTATGACCATTCCCCATGTTGGGTGCTTTATTACTTTCTCTTTCTTTTTCTCTGTCTCTCTCAAGTAAGTGCATAAGCCCTCAGGCAAATAAAAAAATTACATCGAATCTGTGAATTTCAGGATGACCATCATTTTAACAATATCAAGTATTACAATCCATGAATGCGGATTTTTTCCATTTATGCAGGCTTATTTGATTTAGTAATGTCTTACAATTTTTAGTGGTTAATTTTTCCCTAGATATTTCATTATTTCTGATTTTACTACAAAATGAATTATCTTTATTTTCTGTTTAGGTAGATTATTGCTAGAGTATAGAAATAATCTGATCTTTGAATGTTGACCTTGTATCCTGCTGCTTAGTTTATTAACTAGCTTTATAGTTTTTTCTGGGAATTCTTTGATAATGTCTATATATAATATCATCATAAATAATTTTGCTTCTTCCTATCCAATTTAAATGACATATTTTCTTTTCCTTGCCTAATAACTCTGGCTAGAAGTTCCATGGCAATGTTGAATACAGTGGTGTTATTTGGTATCTTTGTGGAAGTTTTGATCTTAGAGGAAAGGTTAGTCTTTGCTCTACTAGTAAGGATGTTAGCTGTGAGTTTGTCATAAATGTCATTTATCCCATTGAGGAAATTTACCAGCATAAATTTCTCTCAAATCAGTGGTCATGCTGCTACCGCTTTCATTTCTAAGTTTATAGTCTAGTAAAAATGAATCAGTCTATGTAAAAACTTAACAGTTTTTGGTTTTCTTGAGGCTCTCTTGTGTTCATAGTTAGGTTTCTGATTTTAGATCTTTTTCTTTTTAAGGTTTATTTATTTATTAATTTTATGGGGAAGAGAGACAGAGAGAGATTGTGCTGAAATCTTAATGCAATATGTTGAGTTATTGTCAAATAGAAACATGTGAACACTTATTTTCAAGTGACCAGCAGAAGTTCTAGGACATCATTATATTATATTAAATGTCAAAGTTTATCATTTATCTATTCAATACTTATCTAAATTTTGTTGAGGATATTCGAGTTTATATCTTGCCTAAACTTACAGTATTATGCATTATAGTATTTAAAATATTAGTATACTTTTATCATGCATATGTTTTGTTCTTGATTATTGTATTTTACCAATGAACATGCTTGCTTTTTAACATTGCAACATTGTTAACTACTTTTTTATTTATTGGCATGTGCTCATTTATAAACCAGAGTTTATAATCTTAACAAGTGTTAAACTCTTTTAAACTGAAATAGAAGCCCATTTGCTATGGAGTTTGATTTATATTACCCAGTAATTGAATTACTTTATATTATTGCTCTCCAGAAGAGTACACATAATTCCTTTAAACCCTAAAAAAATAGTTACTTGAATAAAAATAGTTTCTGCCTCATTGCCTTATTATTAACTTATAATTTTGAATCTTAAGAGAGAATTAAATCTGGGTGCCATGTGTGGGAACTTCAGACATAGTATGGAACTGTGTCTAAAGTTATTTGCTTTAAAACTGATGCTTGTTTTCCAAAGATTGATACTAAAGACACATCAATGTATGACCAACTGCCTCTTAGATACCACTTAGATATTTCACAGGTACCACAACTTACCTAGTCCAGGTGAAATTACCAGTCACCCTAGCCTCAAACAAACAAGCAATTGGAAGAACCAAAATTTCAGTAATCATCATTTTATTGTAGAAAGCATTTCTTATTGGAAGTGTGTTTTAACTCTCTCCTTGACTTGAAAAAGAACATTTAAAAGAGGTAAAACCTATTTTCATGGTCCAGAGCAATGAATGAAAGCAAATAACTATTTAGTATATATTTATTTAATTAACTAGTTTTAAAATCACATACCTTGAATTATTCCTTGAGAGCTTGGGCAGTAGTAATCTGTATAGTTGATTAAAAAGTAAGAGGAACCTTCAAAATGCTAAAAGAAAATGCATGTAACTGGACCAGCTGGTGGTGGATCTCACATGTGTAACTTCTCAGTCTGAGTTCTGGACCCGCTGCCTGCCAAACACTCTAGATGTGTGTGTGTGTGTGTGTGTGTGTGCCTAAAAGTCCAAGAGGAGACTGGAGAAGAAGGGATTGTGGATTGTGGAATTGTCAGCCCCACTGGGGAGTGTTTTCTTTCTTTCTCTCTGTGTCTCTGTTTCTCTTTGGCAAGAATAATTGCCCAGTAGCAAAACTAGACAACAAAACAAAACAAGCTGTAATAAATTATGCATGGATTTTATTATTCACTTTTTGCACCAAAATAAACTTTTTATTAACTTGTTATAATGTGTCTAAATAGAATCAGTTTGGGGGCGCTATGAAGAATAAGACATTGGTTTGAAAAGAACTCTTATAGAGCAATATAAATTCTACTAAAGATGATGCAAGAACAGACATCAAATTTATAGTAAAGTTTTGGTAGAAGAATGGTGAATTGTTGATCCTTTATGGTAAGTTGATAAGGGCAATGCCCCAAATAAATCAGCAGTTTGCAAATTAGTAACTTGTTTTAAGAAGGAATGAATGGTGGTGCAGATGAAGTCAGAAGCAGTAGACCATCCGCATCAATTCATGAGGCAAAGCGAATCTTGTTTGTGCCCTAATTGAAGAGAACTGATAATTAACAGCAGAAACAATAGCCAACATCAAAGGCATCCTGAATGGTTCAATTGACATGATTCTGCCTAAAAAGTTAATGTGAAACAAATTTTCTGCTTAATGGGTGCCAAAACTATTGAGCCCTGGTCAGCTGCAGTCAAGAGGAATACTTTCAATAGAAACGTCAAGCTAGATCCTGAAGCATTTCATCAAAAGATTTTAATAGGAGAAGATGTTTGGCTTTACTTGCACAATCCTGCAGATGAAGCACAATCAGAGCAACAGCTACCAAGAGGTGGAAGCATCCAGCCAAAGCAAAAGAAAACCTGTGAAGAGCAAAGGTCATGACAATAGTATTTTTGAGATGCTCAAGACATTTTGCTTGTTGACTTTCTGGAGGCCCAAACAGTGATAATGTTTGCTTATCGTAAGAATGTTTTGAGAAAGTTCAGAAGAAAACAGACAGGAAAGCTTTAGCAGAAAGATTTTTACCACAGCAATGTTCTTGCTCATTTTTCTCATCAAACCAGGACAATTTTGCAAATTTTGATGGAAATTCATTAGTCATTCACCTTACACTCCTGATTTAGCTTTTTCAGATTTTTTCCTGTTTCCTAATCTTAAAACTCCTTTAAAAAGTACCGTTTTTTTTTTTTCTACAAGTAATAATGCAAAAACAATGGCACTGACATGGTTAAATCCTGAAGAATCTCAAGTTTTTTTTTTCTTTTTTTTTTTCATAGCTTTTGTGGTAGGGTACATATGCTTGCTGGAGAGAGACAGAGACAAAGAGAAATAAGCTCCCAGGAGAAGTGGCCATGGCACAATCTCTTCTTCGCAATTCTTCTTCCAGGATCTTGAACACACATGCACACGCGCCTGGCAAGTGTTTCAAGCCACCAGGTCCGGGACTCAAACTGTGGTCAACCATGTAGGAATTCAACAATGTGTCTGCTATGCCATCTACTGGCTCCATACACATAATTTTTAATGGAGAACTTTATAATCTTAAATATGTTAAAAGTTTCTTCCCTGAGCACTTCAAACCCACCCTCTGCTGTCCGCTCCCCTCCCATACAGTTTCTGGTATCCACATTGTCCTCACTGCTATCATGTTTTTGGGTCTTTCAGTTTGTGCCATGGTGTGCCTTCAGTATACACTGAGTGGGGATATACAGTGTTTGTCTTTCGTAGTCTGGCTTACTTCACAAAGCTTTAAAGCTTCTGTGTTCATCCACTAAATTCTCCTTTAAAAACTCTTTTATGTCCCCTCATACATTCGAAGAAATGGGAATATTTCTCCATTTGTGTTCTGTTTAGCTATTTTACCACCTTTTATAATGTTTAAAAATGTACTTGAAAATGTATTAAGACAAAATGAAACCTATTTACTTGCTAAAACATATAAACTCAAAAGCACTATGTATGCTTCTATAATTCAGTTTTTCCTTTTTAAAATGACATGGACACAGATAATAATTTATATAGTTGTGTGATTATTTCTCCTTAACCATACATTAAAATGTTCACTTTTTGTTCCTAGCAAGTTGCTGATACACAAAGCAATATGTGACCTCTTTGTTAAATAGTGTTGATCAGTTTTATCTACCTCCCTGGGAACACCTGGGGAGTAAAGTGATGATTTATATGCAAAGCACTGCAAGCTTGCCTAGAGCAGTGGAGCAAATGCCAAGTGTTCTCTGAGAGGATACCATGTTCCTGCTTCTTGATAGAAAACAAGATTATGGAATGAGGCTGTACCCGTGGCCATTTGGCTATTGAAACTTATGGAAGTCTCATTTGCAGTTTGTCTCTGTGCTTGTAGTAAGCAAATTTAGGGACTTAAAAAACTTAGTGAGGTTCTGGTAACTTTTCTAAATTTCAGCATCTTAAATAAACATAATCAGTGGAACTGTCCTAACAGAAAACTTTGTGGGTACAATGTCTTCCTCAAGAAGGTCTGTGTTTGTATGTGTGTGTAGCATTCAACCTCTTCAGTTCCCAAGGGAAGGCATTTAGGTCACAATAAAGTAAATTCCATAGGAATAATGTCACAAAGAAAATGGGTTGATTTCTCTTGATGTCAACAGAACTGAGATTTTAAGTGCTTACTATTCCATGAACACAGAAAATAAAAAAATAAACAAATAAAAATCAAGGGCCCAGGCGGTGATGCAGTGGGAACACTGCAGGGCTCACATGGGAAAGCACCCAGCTCTCATGATGTGGCTCCCTGTACATGTAGGATATGCCCGTGCCTGTAATTCAGGACGGGTGAGGCTGGGGTGAATCTCAGTGTGAGGATCTGGTTGGGGGTGCCTTTCTCTCTGTGTCTGTCTCTTCTCTTTCCTGTCTCTTTATTTCATGGGAGTAATAAACTTTTAATCAAAATCAAAAACCTTGAGAATTAATGCCTAAGAGAAAAATGCTTAGTATGATGCAGTGATTAGCAGATTTAAAAAGGGAGGAAAGGAATATGAACAACAAGGGAAAACCTACCTATGTCTGGTTCACATTCTCCATCCCAAATTACTGATTCTTGAGAGAAATGAAAGGAAGATATGCTTAGTTATGTAAAAGACAATTCTATAAGAAAGGTTTCTAACAGTCTATTAAAACATTGTTTGTTAGATGCCAGTGGAGTTTATATTAGGACAATGAAAAAGGGCCAATTTTATTAACATAATTTACACAATCATACAGTATTTTATAGGTTAAAAAAGTACTTTGGGTTTGGCTTTCGAACACAGGGGTTGGTATTTTTCTTAGCTGTCAAAATTAAAATAACCTGAAGATCATTTTTTGTTTTATTCTATACGTTCATTTACTTTAACACTGGTCATGGTCTAAGAATTCACTGTTTTTTCTTCACTTCAGGGATTCCCAGCTGTCAGAGGGTGGAAGTGGGGTTATATGACTGATCACTTGGGCGACTCCTTCCTCTGCAGGAGCCAAAGGTCCAGACACTCTGTGGGCTCTGGGGATACACCATTACTGTGAAAGATTCTGACAGATTTGCAGATTCTCTCTTCAGTATCAGGCACCTTTAACCGACTTTTTCAGTCTTTCTTGACTGCCTTACTCTGACAAGGTACAGCAACCTCATTTATGGGGACTCTAGAATGTTAGCCTCTGTAAGATGTTGCAACCAGAACTACAAGGGAAGCCAGGCCCTTAATTACACATTAAATCCATTGTCTAGCCATCAGTGCAGATCAACAATTGTTAACATTTAAAATAGGTGCATGTGTCAAGGAATATGCTTAAATTTATCATCTCAAAAACATTCATCATGAAATTTGATACACTTAAATATTAGACGTTTCTAAACACAGTCAAAATCACATAAAAAATATTCACCGATGGCTAATGAACAGGTTAGTGGTCTCCAGAGGTGTAACAGTTTTCTTGATAAGGACATACGAGATCTGAAGAAAGCCGAAATTCATTTGGTCCTGGAACACATCTTACCAGATCAATAAATGATGAAAATAGCCTAAGTATTTATAAATAAGAACAGCTGGGTACTATCTTTTACATAAATATTCATATGTCAGAAAGCCAAAGGTAGTATCATGCTTAAAAACTAGAATAGTAAAAAAACAATTGCCAATCTGGTGATATGTGAGGCAAAAATGCCCATTGTTGCTATGACTATTTGATTTCATTTTAGAAGGAGTAACAAGTATAATTAGGTAAAAAGACTAAGTGATGTAATTACTGGTAAGGTGAAGGCAAAATTATCTTTATTTATAATCAGTAAAATTATGCATTTAAAAAAGCCAAAAATAAATGTGCTAAAATGTAAAAAGCATCTTAATAAATAATTAATTGGATTTATATTTTCTGAAAAAAATCTGAAAGCATAATCAAAGGATAAATTTTCATACAGCGATACACATCTAAGTTACTGAGAAGTCTCAGTTATTGCAAAAGGGGCTTCTAAATGGACCTGATTTTATGTTCCATATCTTTTAATTTTTAAAGAGTGAGCTTCTTTTTTTTTTTTTTTAAAGACTGGAAGTTGAAAAATTTAGAGCGAATGTGTAGGGACTGGGCAAGGCTACGCATGTTTTTCTTTTTTACACGATCTTCCCTCTTAGTTGTTTAGAACTTTAAAATTCTAAAGTTTATGACCTTAGAATTTGACTTTCTTCTGTCTTTCTAGTCTGCATTTAATTTATTCTAACATACTTTATAGATCTCAGAAAGTCACCTTAAAAGCATCTTTGAAATAAGACAGGATCAAAATAAGTAAACAATAAATACCTATGATGGCGATACTGAGGATTAATAAAACAATCAGTATTTCTTCTGTATTCCCATACTTTTATAAAAACTAGAATTTTTTTAAGGTATTGTATGTAATATAGCATGTACAACAATCTCAATATTTCCCTGCAACACATGACCAAGAAGCAGATCTATTAAGGTTGTTTGCAAATTTTGGCCATTATGGCAACTTCCTCTCTATATACATAGAATTCATCTTATAGTCATAGGTATTTATCAAATCTCAAACTTTCCTGGTATTAAGTTCTTTTATTTCTTAGGCTAGCTGTAATGCACTGGTCAAGAAAACATGCATTACACTTGGCAGCAACAGTTTGAATCCTGAGTCCAGTTAGTCTGAAACACATTCACAAATGCCCAGGATGCAGTGGGCCGGAGGAAAGGAGGTCGGGGAAGACACTGTGGAGGGTGCCTCACTCTTTTTCACTATCCTGCACTCTGTCATGAAAAGGAAAAACAAAAACTCTTAGATTTCTTTCATGCCTTTGATTTTTCCTCTGATAAAATCTATCAGTCCAAATGAATGCAATAAATAAATCTTCCATTACATTATTTAGGACAGATCTTTCTTTAATTACATTCGATAATTGATTAATTTATCTTTAAAGTGGATTTAGGAGATTGGTTCTATATGTTTGCTATTTCATAGTTGAGAAAGTCCTGACATAAAGAAGTAAAGTAAGTTCTGAAATCAGTTAGCTAGTGAGAGAGCAGGATTTTTACGAGGAGCAGTCTAAAATGAGAAATGACACTTCTAACCACATTATACTGCCCAACCAAGGGTACCTGAGAAAAAAAGGACCATGCAAAGATATTTTCAATGAGTATAAAAACTGAATCATGCAATATATATTAATATTACAAATTTATCACCTTAACAGATACATACCATAAGTCAGCAAGCTACTCAACCAAAAATCATCAATTAATTAATTAATACATTGTTAGTAATTAAGAGCATTGTTATTTGTTAAGCATTTATTCTACTCCAATAACTTTTTCTCATTAAGACAAATATATCCTTGGATATATATATATTTAGCGAGAAATCACCCCCCAGGGGGAATGGCCATGCCGCAATCCCTTCTCCTCCATTCTCTTGAGATGATCTTGGGCATGCACGCAACATGCACCTGGCTTGAGTTTTAAGCCACTGGGTCTAGGACGCGAACTGCAGTCGACTACGTGGGAGTCCAGCAACATAGCCATTATGCTAACTGCTGGTCCCCCTTGGATATATTAAACAGTCCTAAAATATAAGTTTTCTTAGTGTCATAATTATAAATGAAAAGTTGAGGCTAAGAGTGACTATATGATATTTACTTCCAATAGAATCTTACATCAGTCCTCTTTCTCATCTCTCTCTTTTAATAGATATATTTGCTATAGAGCATGTGCACTTGTCAGAGAGACAGAGAGAGACAGAGAGGCAGAGAGACAGAAAGCAATAAATCACCCCCAGAGGGGCGGCCACACCACAATCCCTTTTCCTCCATTCTCCTCTCGGAATTTTGGTCATGCATGCACACACACCAGGTGTGAATTTTAAGTGTCAGGTCTAGGACTCGAATTGCTGTTGACTTCATAGGAGTCTAGCAACATAACCATTATGCCTTCTGCTGGTCCCAAGGCTTGTCATCTTTTAACTAAACTTACCATATATTTATTTTTTCATTCAGTAGGGGAAAAAAGATTAAAATGAAAAATCTGTGAATGCTCCCTGTTTTCTTAAATAAGTGTCTATTTTAATCATCTCTTAGTTACTTATAACAAAATTATCTGACTGTGGGGGTGATTCATAAAAATTAGAGGTTTATTTAGCTCACAATTTTGAGTTCCAAGCTCAAGGCACCATGTCTAGTGAGGGTCTTCTTGCTCATAGGGATTCTTTGTAGACTCCTGAGACATCTCAGGGCATCAGTTCTTGAAAGGTAGGAGTGTCTGTGTCTATGTCCTTGAGTCAATGTCCACATTGTTTTGGCAAAAGTCAATCATGAGGCCCGATTTTGATGACTTTATGTAATCTTAATCCCTCCCAAAGGACCCCTCCACACTCTAACAAATACTATAACTGGATTACGTTTCTACAATTTCAACACCTTTACCATAGCTTACCAAATTTTCGTACACTAATTTTAGGAAGACACATTCAAACCATAGAGGTCTTAAACATATTTTATATTTCTTTTTAAAGAAACAAACCACATTTTACATTAAATCAACAAGTCATGCATGTGATCCTTGTAAAGACACTGTGATATATTTCCATTTAAAATCTCACTTTAGGTGGCTCCTGGAAAGTGTTACTAAACACCAGAAGGATACTTTCTAACTAAAGATGTTTCACGTGAAGAACAGAATCATGGTTGTCATGTCTGCCTATTGTCACATGCACAGTGCAAGTCTCTAAGCAGCCATAACAAATAATTGAATAATTTAAAATTTTAAATCTGATCACATACATAAAAATCTATAATACACATGTACCAAAGGGTTAAAATTGGTATTGTGGTATGTATCTTTTAAAGTTAAGAAAGAGTCTTTCTAAGAAAATTTGAAGCAATCTAGTCAAGGAAGTCTTTCCTAATTTAGCAAGTGCCCAAGATATAGATCTAAGGTGACACAGCTAACATACAATTGAGTCAAGTTTCTAAAACTAAAAATGGCACATTTTAAAATATACCATTAGAGTAATTCACTCTGTGTTAAAGTTCAAGTAAGTCAGTTCTTTGTGGATTTCATTTGCTTTATTTATGTAGATTATTTATGGTAAAGATTGGATAATGTTTAAGTGGCATGACTTTTTATAACTATATTTTATATTTATGTTTATCTTCAATTCTTTATCTCTGGCATAGTCTGTCAATACTTTTTATGACAAAAATTCACAAAGCGGTCATCTCATACAAAAATACTACAAAGGTGTATTTTAGTTCATTGTCATGAGATCCGAACTAATGAATCCCAAAGTACTAAGCTTATTTTTCATTTTACACTCAAAAGCATATTTATTTTCTGTGGTAGTTCTATACTCTGCCTGATGCAATACTTTTCCAATACCTTTTGACTGGGACCAAGACATGTATTTCACTGTTCTCCTTTTCGTGTGAAAATTTGAAGTAAATAGTATTTAAAGTTATAGTTCTTACATCACTTTTCTAATGACCTTTCCTATGTCTTTGAAGGTATTTTCATAATATTTGGTAAATATTTATAACTCTAGGGGTAGCTGACTGATGGCTGGCAAATTATATAATAATCATCTGGAGGATAATGAAATGCGATTTAAAGTGTTTATTGCCTGTCTGGATCTCCTTTCTTCTCCTCCTGCTCCATTCTCTACATCTTTCTTGTAAGGGTCTATATCTCTTGGATAAATGGTTCTTAATGATATGTCTCTTGGATATATTTCTTGGACATAATTAGAACAATAATTAGAACATAATTAGAACAAAACAACTCTCACAATTTTTTGCGCTATAACTTTGGCTTACAATACTTTCTTCCTTCTCTTATTATTTGAAGAGAGTCCTGTAGGAAGGGATATAGTTAAGATGATATGAACTGGGACCAGCAGTGGTATAATGGTTATATCAATAGACTCCCATGTGTTTGAGTCCTAGACCCAGCAGCTTGGAACTCACAGTGGGTGTGTGTGTGTGCATGTGTGCCCAAAATCCCAAGAGGAGAATGGAGGAGAAGGGATTGCAGCATGACCACCACCCCTAGGAAGTTGTTTTGTAGCTTTCTGTCTCTCTGCCTCTCTAGCTAGCACATGCAAAATCTCTCTCTCTCCAAAAAAAAAAAAAAAAAAAAAAAGAAATTTACTGTATTTAACAATTTGTGAGAAATAAACTCATGCATATCAGAGTGGAAGCTGTGTGTAGTGCTGCCTGCCACAGTCCTGGTAGACAGGCTTTGCTCTAAACGTCATTGAATTACAGGTCATATTCTGAATGGGGAGACCTGTGGTAGTACTAGAGTGGGTGAAAATGAGGGCATAAGTCATTTACCAACTTGTGTAGAAGTATTTTGAACATTAAATCAACTTGTAGGGCTGTACCAATGCATCTCACCTGAATGTTAACTTGAGAAATAAGAAAGTAAACATTCTAATAACCCACAAACCTGGTTGTGAGTTTTTGTCCAACTCTCTGAGATTTAGAATATAATTAATTAAGCTAATGTAGAAAAGGCTGAGATGTCTTAAAGTCCTAGAGTACACTTTAGGCAGAGGTTATAGGAGAATAAAATAAGTTTTTTTTTTTTTTTTAAAGAGAGTAGCTTTACCACAAAAAGTCTCATTATGCGGGACAGCAAATGGCATAATGTTTACGTCTATGGACTCCCACATAGTCGACTGTGGTTCGAGTCCTGGCCCTGGTGGCTTAGTCACCCCCCGAAGAGTATAAAGAGATAACAGGGTGGTTTTAGCAGAGCTCATGATGCTGATGGGTGCTGCTCGAGTTGAAACTTGACTCGTGTTAGTTTGTCTTTGTAGGATTTCATAAGGTCAAAGTAGTACAACCAAATCTTCTTCTTAAATGCACTTTTGAGGCACTTGCTTTGTAGAGCATATAAAGTAAATCTTATTTTCAGTCTGAACAATTGGCCAAACTATATTAATTAACTAAAGAAGTGAGAATGATGTTCCTTTGCATGTTCTAAATTCTTTTAATATTCGTCAAATAATGAATTTCTCCACCTTTTTACATGATTTCTAATAAAATCTCTTATCTAGAATATTTTATCCAGAATCTCCTTCTTATCTTACTCAATGCTGTCTGTCAATGTCATTTTTACTTTTGTACCACTATTCTTTTTCTTTTTCTCTCTTTCTTAATAGGAACAATGCTCAAATAATTTTATTAAAGTTTATTAATATATCAACTGCAGGGAGCTCTTTATAATTTTCAAAATATTGCTAACCTGATATTCTCGTATGTGTTTATTTATGCCTGTGTATTTTTATGTACATGCCTATGTGTTGTTACATGTGCACACATAGTATGTGTCATACACAGGTATAAATATTCATGTATATACATTTCCATATTAAATATTACATATATATATGTAATACAGAAACACATACACACAAATAACAAAGCATTGGTTATTAATACAGCTATCTTTTTGGGTTTTTTTTGTTTTTTTTTTTTTGGAGTTTTTCTTGTTTTGGAGAGGTTTTTGCTATAGGGCGCATGCGCTCACCAGACAGGCAGAGAGAGACAGAGAGAGACAGAAAGCAAGAAATCACCCTCCCGAGAGGGGATGGCCACACTGCAATCCTTTCTCCTCCATTCTCCTCTTGGAATCTTGGGCACGCACACACATGTGCCCTGCATGAATTTAAGCTGCCAGGTTCGGGACTCCAACTGTGGTCGACTACATGGGAGCCCAATGACATAGCCATCATGGTAACTGCTGGTCCCTTAACACAGATATCTCACGTTTTTGTTTTATTTTTCTTTTATAAAGCCTACGGGAGTAAGATCATAAGTTATATGTTACTCATTTACATACAAGAGCACATAGTTTCAATGACATCTTGATCTTTAACACAAATAGCTAGTAGGAGAGTTGATAATAATTATTTTTAATAAGTCAAGCACTCCTTCTATTATATATAGCTTTACTCACAAAATCCTTATATTGCAAGTAAAATCAATGCTCTTAGCATTATTTTATTAATAAGCATATATGAAAATAAAAATATTAAATGTCCTATAATCCAGATTATTTGATATTTGAAATTAGGACACAATGTTCAGCTTTCAATTTCAACTTCTACCATGGCCTCATACAACAAATAAGTATATTTAAATAAATTTATCTTTAAAATACATTTTTTAAAATTTGTTTGCTTATGTTGGGAAGGAAGGGGGGAGAGAGAGAGAGAGGGAGAGAGAGAGAGAGAGAGAGAGAGAAAAGGAGGAATACACAGGTACCCTTGACAGGGTGTCACCATTCAGTATTCTTCCCTCAGCCTTCCACACTGACAGCATCAGTTTCATGTGGACATGTTCAGTGTGTTCCAGTCTACGTGGAGTTCAAACCCAGGCTCCAACATCGTGCAGTAGCAGCTTACCATCTGTGGACCATAGTGGCCCAGACACAGATTTCTGATAAGCTATGTGAACATATATAGATCATACAAAATCACTGAACAGGTAAATTGTTACCTGTTCTGGAACACCTGCTGTGGACCCAAAATCCAGATATGATTTAAATTTGTGTGCTCACATTTTTTTTTTTTTCAGTTTAAACTGTAGTTCTTAACTCATAGGTAATTCTGGAATGACACTACAAGAAAAAAATATTTTTAAACCTGCTTTTCTCATGGAAATAAAATGGGCCTCATGTTCAGAAACCAAAATTCAACAAACTAAACTTATTAATTATTTAAGGTACAGCTAAAAATAATGAAGTATTTATGAACATGCCCTCTTGGGCCCACTGCATTTGTGAAGAATTCAAATAGGATCTGCTGTTAGCATCCACTGGGAGTCGGAGGAAGAACTCTAACTTTGTGAGTATAAAGGCATTTCTTTCAACAGAAGATAGAAGTCAAACTTCTATATTATAGGTCAGAGAAAATTGCAATTGGCCAGAACAGGGTGAAAGGAGGGTTCTCTTGAGTTTCACTCACCAGAGAACTAAGAGTTCATTTAAGAATATATATTTTTTGGTATTTGATTTCTTGAAAGTATTTTACTGTTTGAGTCTACAGTATGGCTGAAGGTCAGTCGACATTAGTAAATATAAAAGCTTTTGAGAATGAGGATCAGTATTCCACAATAAAAATTTGAGTATCTTCTTTGGACCTGGAGTCATTATTAAAAAGCAAATTTATCTTGTGACCAAAAAGTGGTTTCTTACTCCTGGAGATGCACATCTTTCCAATATATAAAATAATAATAAAAAAAATGATCCAGAAGACTCTTAGAGTCTGCCAAAATATATTACTTTCTGATTTGACTCTATTACATGAAAAGAGAAGAAAAATAACTTTGAGCAATGTCAAGAAGAAAAAATAATATTGTAATAAATATGGTTTATGACTTCCAAATCTGGGTTGAGAAAATTTTATCTAGAAATTAGCCTCATTGGAATATGGTATTACCATGGATAGTTTAATCTGCTCATTAGCAAACTCAGTCTTATCTGGAAGGCTAAAATAACTACTACAACTCATGAAGACATTAGCTTGAATAACTTAAACTAGTAAGGAAAATGTGAAGAAATATTTTTTATTTAAAAATATCCTAAACCCCCTAGTTTTGGTATGATAAAATGAAATAATCTAAAGAACAATCTAATGTGAAATTGCTGTTAAAATATGGATTTTTTTTGAATAATAGACTTGTTCAGAGAAAATTATAACGTCGTTATCTGTGAAGGTCTTTAATATTTAGAAACTATTCTTTAGAAAAGAGAATATATGTAAAGGAAACTGCTATTCAATTGTTTAATACTTATATGAGGGTGGCATTTTTTTTAAGAGAAGATTAAGTTTCTTCTTCTTTTTTATTAATCTTTAGTCCTGACTTATAATATTCTAAAGTTTTTCTTATAGAATGTTAAATTTACTGGAAAATAATCTATAATACAACATTGTGTACTCTGTTCCTGGCTCCTGAGAAGAATCAAGCCCTTTACAAGTTTGAGTAGGTGATCTAATGTTATCTTTAAGTACAGAAGGAAGATGATGTAGAAAAGTTTTACTTGTGTTTTGTAGCTACAGTGTGTTGTTCTTCTTCTTTAAATTGATACTAATGAGAATCATTAAAGCTGATATAGAGTAAAATTAGAAGTTGCTGTGAATGAGGAAAGATAAGAGGATATTGTTTCAGCCCTGTTATGGAATATTTTCACTGAAAAGAGTCTGAGATGACCTGGGCTTTTGACTTGACAGTAAACTCATTCACAAAGATAAGAGATTTATGGGACACAGAAATGGATTATTATCTATTAATGACAACGTGTATAGTATCCCCAACTGGACTGGTGTGAAATGTATTCATGTTAGAAAATTCACTTTACAAGCTAATTGATATATAGTGATTAACTGTACAAAAAAATAAAGAAAAATATTTTTTTTTAAAAAAAGATCTGCTCAAATTCCAATAGAGAGTTGATAGAATGACCTGAAACCTATGAAAATCAAGTTTCTTGGACACTTTATATTAGTCTTCATGATGTTAACTCACAAAATGTTCTACACTTTTTTTTCTTTAAATTGTGTACCACCATGTGGTAGATTGCTTAGTAACAGCCAAAACTAGTAACATGTTTTATCATTACTAATACCAAATCCCCTACGTAGAGCATGCTTATGTGTAAATAGAAAAGATTAATGCCTACATAACATGATTTCCAAGGGGCCAAAGGCCTAGCTTCATGATGCATTTCTGTTTATGACTTAAAATAAAACATGAACTTAGCAGTAACTCATGTTTAATGCTAGTATTGAAACCATCATCATTAGATAAAGGTGAGAGCTTATATGAATACAGAATTAATGTATGAATAATACTGGATTATTTATTAGATTACTTAGCCTCAGAGAGCAGAAATTTAAAGAATGATGTGCTGGGCACATGAGTCGTGGATGTACAGAATATCTCTGGGAAATGCCTGCCATATCAGGTTGTATCCAGCATTTCTATATTGCTAGTTTAAGAGGGCCGACTCAGTAGTGAGTGGTAATGAGCCACCCACTCTCTCAAGCAGTGCTGAATCATATGGAAGCTCGCAGCTTCACCCTGGGCAACTAATGCATGCTGGGCATTCATGCCAGGAAGCTGGCTGTCAGGGATGATGGAGAAGGAGCTCGGATTGAAACCCTATTGGAGGTGATTCTCTTCTCTCTCTCTCTCTTTGCCTCCTACTCTCATGAAGGGAATAAATAAACTTAAAAAAAGTTTAAGAATAAGGAAAGGATTATTTTCTACTAATTTGTTCTTGGCACTTGAATTTTCAAAGTCAGAGATGAATTCAAATTAGAAAAAGATGATCATTTTTCTGTATATTTCTTTTGTGACGTTAGAGTAGGCATTACCTGAACTTATAAATTAAACTAAATTATAGTGACATGTAATTCAAGATCTACTACTAACACACTAAATATCTACAAATGGATTAAATTTTTAAAAATGCAATTTTCTCTAATATTAAAATGGAGAAGATAACACTACCCATCCTATCTAGCTATTATTAGAAATCTGATAATGTACATACAATATCTATTAATTGTATCAAATTTGCTAGGCAATATGCATGTGCTCCCTTTAATCTTTATATTAGACTATTTCTATTCCTCAGATTAGTAAACTAAGGGTAAATAACATTTTTTCAGGTGACATAGCTAATAAATGACAAATTCTAGAAATATAAGCAGGTCTATTTGACTCCAACATAGAAACATTTTGTCATTCTGTCATATTCTTTTTCACAAAGACTGAAAAATTAGGTGCTTAGTAAGAGTACTGGAGAAAGATGTGATCTGAATCATCCTTAGTTATCTACCTCTAAATAAAGGTAGAAAATCTAGTAAAGACTCTATTACCCTCACATGAGTGACAACCTCTTAAAAGCAAAAAATGAAGTGAGGGTCTTAATTCTTAGTAATGAAGTAAGAACATTTTAACAACGCATGGCCTGACTATGTGTAGTGGAAACTGAGTGTCAAATTCATAGAGCAAAGTAGAATGGTGGTTAATAGGGTCTGGGGGCTGGGGAGATGGGGAGATGTTGGTCAAAGGGCACAAATTTAGTTATACAAGCAAAATAAGTTCTGGAGATCTACTACATAGCCTTGTGATTGTAGTTAGCAATATTTTATTGTACACTTAAAATTTACCATAAGAGGTCCTAAAGAATTTTACCACACACAAAAACTATGGAGATGGTACATATGTTACTTAGTTTAGTTATGATGAATATATTACAGTATATCTGTATGTATAGCAAATCATCATCAAAATGTACACAGTAAACATGCACTTTTTTTTTTTAAATTTGCCATGAGGTGCATATGCTTGCAGGATATACACATATATATATATGAGAGAGAGAAAAAAAAAACAATAAATCAGCCCCCAGGGTGAATGGCCATGCCACAATCTCCCCTGTTCTCCTCTTGAGATTTTGGGCACTTAGATACACATGCCCAGTGTGGTTTTCAAGCCCCCAATCAGGAACTCCAATCATACAGTCTGCCACGTGGGAGTCAGCCTCCTTAACCTCTGTGCCACCCTGCTAGCCCACTATGTACATTTTTAATGCCAAACAATACCTTAATTAAGGTTGGAAAAAAGGGGGAAAAAAAAAAGAATAGATTCTAGAGCTACATCAGATATGGAGAGTGGATGCCGTATTAGGTGAGGTTGACTAAGGGTGAAGATATTATTTCCACGATTTCTCTTAGAATATCCCTGAAGTTTGTACTCACCACTAACTAGGATAGGAAATAATAAACTTTCTTTTTAATAAATCCAGAATGTGGAGTGGAGCTGCTTCTTTTGTTATTTTCTTTTTGTTAGTATTTCTGAATATGGAGTGCATTAATTCTCATAAAGGGTAACTATAGAAGCGACCTTGTTTATGTAAGCATTTCCACTCCTATATGCAAGGAAGATGCCTATTTTATCTTCATCTTCTTTGAGAAATATAGAAGATAAATCTTGATTATTTGTCCTGGAGGAAAAAACAAAACAGAACCATGTTTTGATCTCTACAACAAAAGTTCAGAACTTGAAGGGAGATGCAGCACCACAGGTAATGAAGGCATACAACCTTAACTTTTTAAACCACCTTTGGCAAAATCATTTATTTAAAGTAAAGCCTGACGTGTCATGCCTATTTATTGCTTTGCCAATTTTTTTATTGCAATTTGTTGCTCTTGTCGTTGTCATCTTTTTTTTTTTTCATCTTAGACTTCCCCAATGAATTTTTAATAGCAAGAGTTCAAAATACCATGGAAATAAATGATGTTTATATTTTTGCTTGCAAAATCAGCACTTGAGAGAATCACTTGCCTACAAATTGACCCTGGTAAGTTCTTAAAAGCTGAAACCTCATCCAGACCTTTCGAATGTGAATAATTGCAGATATCTTGCTGGTAATTCAAGCTGTTTGTCTCAGGGTCATAGAATGGATGCGGAGTATGAACAGCAAGGAGGAATATCACATGTGGCGATATGCTTCTGAATGACTTCCATAATGGATGGGTGTTGAAATTCGTCACTTTATTAAACCTGCACTGGTACATTTTTGCTTTAAGAATTTTTGAAATCATTACTAGTTCATAAATGTTTGCATTTATATAAAAACAATTTCAAATGTACATTGTTTATTGCTTTGTGGAATTCGGCATTTGTTGCTCAAACTAATTATGTCTCGAATCCCTTCAGGTTCATTAACTGATGAAATCAGCAAATGTGGCTCAGTATTTCCTTGGCAGGAAGTGATAGATCCTATCATTGATTCAGTTATTGTTTCATTAAGGAGATCAGACTTTCAACTGCTCTAAGTGTGTAATGATAAATAAAGCTATGAAGATACAATATCAAGTTTTTCGTGTTAAGTGAAATAGTCAATAAAGACATCTAAAAAGGTTTGGAGAACTATAATTGAAAAAGGAATAGAGGTAGACTTATGTTAAAATGTTGATAATTATGAGACCAAAAGAATATGAAACCCTTTCTTTAGGTTAATATCTTTTGAAGTACACATATTTTTAAACAATTATTTTATTTACTATATTATTATTTTAATTTGACCAGAGAGAAATAGAGACAGAGAGAGGGAAAGTGAGAAAGCAAGCCACCAGGTCCAGGACTTGAACCATTGGCCATGTGGGAGTTCAGTGCACTTATCCACCATGCCACTTGCTGTCCCCAGAAGTGCACATATTTTAAAACTAGAATTTCCACATCCTTCATGAAGTTTATTCAAAGAAACTGGAAAATCGAAACATTCTTTATAACATGAATATTTAATACATTGATTTTTGTTGGCATCTCACCTATGGAAAATAACAAAATAAAATATTAATAGGTAGAAAATGGGTATTACAGTGAAAGAGAATTAGATTCAAATAATAGTTTCCTGTTCACGCACCCTGAGACTATAGTCAATTTAACTTCCCAGGTTGCAATTTCATTATCTCAAAAATGGAGAAAATGCTTAGCTCAGTGTTTTGGGGTGTATTGAACAAGATCATGTACATAAAGTCCTTAGTGCTATACCCAGCCCAAAGAAGATACCAACTTGGGGCCCCAAGATTGTTTAGTACTGCACAACAGTGCCTGCCCTGCTGCAGCCCGACCTGACAGTGAATGATACTGCTTTAAAGAGACAGAGCTTTTGTCATTTCCATTTAATGAGAACAATAAGCCACAAAAAGAACTTTAAGGAAAAGGTGGTCTTCTAACAGTGCAAATGTGAGGTTCAGATTGATCTATTCTGAGGCTATATTGTTTTATCTGAAAAGGTCATTCACTTACTCATTGACTTAAATTTGTTGAGAGTTGACTGCTGAAGATGTTGTGAGGTACTAGAGGTTAAATGATGGTAATCTCTGAATTCAGGGAGCTCAGCAAAATAGGGGAAAGAGACAAAATATTTAAAATGAAGACAGAGGTTGAAACTGGCTAAGATCCTGTGAGGAGAATGAAGGAGAAGGAATTGCAACTGGGGGTGGTGGTGGTGGTGGTGATTTCGCACTTCCTCTCTCACTGTCCTGTCTTTTTCTCTGGCAAGCGCGTGCGCCCTAGAAACCAAGCCCCTAATTCCAGCCTGAGACTTTGGAGATGGTCTTTGAACATTGAAACACCATCTTCGCAGGTCACAGGTTATCTTTCTATCTCTCTAGTATTGGCTTTGAACAGCAAGCAGCCAAAATTGGATTGGATCACCTAGTAGACTTACAACTGTTGTTTACATATGAACATACATTTATTTATTTATTTATTTCGGAGAGGTTTTTGCTGTTGGGCGCATGTACTTGCCAGAAAGACAGAGGCAGACAGAAAGCAAGAAATCCCCCCCCCCCCAGTTGAATCCCAGGTGGAGCTGCTAGAAAAACGCTGCAGATATTTGTGATCAAAATTCCACAAAAATGTAGAGATTGAGAGAGGGTTGAGATATGACCAGGCCTTGTAAGAGATTTTTAAATTTTTGCCACAGGGCAGGCATGTGCTTTCGCTGGAGGGAGACATAGTCAGAAAATGCTCCCCTTGGGGAATGGTTATGCTGCAGTCCCCTCACCATGTCTCCCTTGCTTTGACATTTTGGGCATCCATGCACATGTACCTATCAGATTTCTCCAGCAGCTAGGTCCAGGATTTGAAACACACACTTGGCCATGTGAGTTCCACCATCTTCACCACATCACCAGCTAGGCCAGGGGCTGATTTTCTCTCTGCTTCTCTTTCTATGGCAACTGTATGAGCCTCCTGGGGAAAAATGTGGAAAGGTTTTTGTATAAAACAGACTGGACCACAAGGAAAACACCTCCTGCAGAGACCTACTGTTAATGTAAAGGGCTGGAATCCAGCCACCTTAGCCTCCACACTACCTGCTGACCCGCCACCTATCTTTTTACTGGATGAAAAAAGCTACATTTTTTTTTGACATATAAGTTTATAATTTTTTTGTCACATAAGTTCATTCCATTTTCTCTTTAGTAGAAAGATGCCGTCCATTTATAAGTGTGTAAAAGGCATTATACTGTCTCATATAAAATAATTTTGTGTCTGACTACTCTGTCTTTGTTCCTGCAGCTGCCTGATACATTGATAATTGAGTCTGAATTTAAAAAAAAAAAAAACACTGTAATTGAATAATAAAATCTAGAGTTGTTATTGGAAAACAAAAAAGTATACTATAACATTACAACCAGGATACCAGAATTGATGCTCCCTACCAACTTTATTCTAATGTCACCAGCTTTATTTGTATTGTGTGTGTTTGTCTGTGTGTGCATATAGGTAAGCATTTAAATCTAAATAATTTTAGGTTTGGGTATCCACCACTATGACTATTCAACAGTTTTATCATCATATAAATTCCCATCACCACCCTTTTATCACCACACTCACTTTCCTCTCACTCCACTTCTCTAAACTCCCATAATATATAAACACATTATGTATACACACACACACACACATATAAATACACTATATATATGTATATATATATAA
>NW_006206145.1:1345603-1420560 GCF_000334495.1 Tupaia belangeri chinensis | reverse complement strand
ACCTCCTGCAGAGACCTACTGTTAATGTAAAGGGCTGGAATCCAGCCACCTTAGCCTCCACACTACCTGCTGACCCGCCACCTATCTTTTTACTGGATGAAAAAAGCTACATTTTTTTTTGACATATAAGTTTATAATTTTTTTGTCACATAAGTTCATTCCATTTTCTCTTTAGTAGAAAGATGCCGTCCATTTATAAGTGTGTAAAAGGCATTATACTGTCTCATATAAAATAATTTTGTGTCTGACTACTCTGTCTTTGTTCCTGCAGCTGCCTGATACATTGATAATTGAGTCTGAATTAAAAAAAAAAAACACTGTAATTGAATAATAAAATCTAGAGTTGTTATTGGAAAACAAAAAAGTATACTATAACATTACAACCAGGATACCAGAATTGATGCTCCCTACCAACTTTATTCTAATGTCACCAGCTTTATTTGTATTGTGTGTGTTTGTCTGTGTGTGCATATAGGTAAGCATTTAAATCTAAATAATTTTAGGTTTGGGTATCCACCACTATGACTATTCAACAGTTTTATCATCATATAAATTCCCATCACCACCCTTTTATCACCACACTCACTTTCCTCTCACTCCACTTCTCTAAACTCCCATAATATATAAACACATTATGTATACACACACACACACACATATAAATACACTATATATATGTATATATATATAATATAAACCATATATATTGTATATATATATATATATATATTAAGGTTTTTGCCATAGGACACCTGCATTTACAAGAGACAGAGACAGAGAGTGAGAAAATGAGAAATCAGCCCATGGGGGAATGGCCATGCACAGTTCCTTCTGCTCCAGTCTCTTGCCAGGATTTTGGGTACACAAGCATCCAGGACTCTACTAAAAACATTTAAATTCCAATTAAGTGCTCATCGTCAAATTCTGAATCTTCAGAGAACTACATTATTTTCTCTCTCTGCCAATTGGCTCTTTGTCAGGTCACTAGGCCAATTATAAACAGTGATGTCACGATACATAATAACGAAAAGGCAGTTTATTTAGTGAATATACATTTCCTGCTTTGAATTTGGAAAATCAGCCATGTATTTTGGAGATTGTCTCTCCATCAAATTAGGTGCCACGAGTATCTAAAAATCATGTTAGTTGTTTTTTGTAGGAGCTATTTTTGAAATTCCAATATATCCTTGGTCACATATTAAAAATAAATATACTGCCTTTCAATGCAAAGACAATTAGTGAAACCACCTAAAATAAACCAAGAGAGGCATTGTCAGTTGTACACATTATATATACTGTGGGAAAGTCACTTAATGACTTTTGCTTTGATTTTATTCTGAATCGTACGTAACGTTATCTTTAAGTGCTCACTTTCTATAATGTTTCGTTAAACACAAAAAAATCCAAATCAATAGAATAGGCAAGGTGAAAGACACTCACTCTTTAGGAAACACTTGGGCAATACTAACTTATCCTAAATCGGTGCTGTGCAATGAGAAGTGGTCGACATTCTGAGCATATGTGAACATGGAACAGAATTAGAACACAGATACATTAACACTGAAGAAGTGTCAAACCTCAGGAATAAATTTACTGCAGCTTGCTTGGTTTTGCCAGTCCAAGAAAGGACTGAAGCTCTTCCTGAGCTATATTATGCCTCACGGAATAAAAAAGGCTCCTTTAGCAAACCTTGAGCTCCATGGAAATCGGAAATGAAGCTAATGCTGGCAGAGTAATCACGTTACTCTCCTGGCCGTTGTGAAGATCCCAAGATATGGACGCAATGTGCAAGTGGCAAAATAGACATCATCGAATGATTTTGCATGTTTCTGGGAAAAGATGATTGGTTTATAATTGGTGAATATTTATGAACAGTAGTTTCTCAGCATCATTCTAAAGGTACTTTCTGCAGAGATTTACATAAATATTACAAAAATTAAAATAAGAATCATTTTTGTGATCAAAAACTTCCTTTGGAAACGTTGCAAGATTTGAGTAGGTTAGGCAAGCTGTGAACACTGAAACTATCCTCAACTTTCAAATGGTTGACAAGATCAAGGAATAGTGCCCTCCATTTAATTAGATGAATAGTTTAGATTAAAGAGTTCCCAATTATTATTTAAGGTTTTTTTCTTTTATTGCCAGAGAGCATATATACTTGACAGAAAGAAAGAGAGAGAGGAAAAGAAAGCACACCTCAATAGGCCATGGCCAGGTAGTAACTCTTTTTTCCTTCATTTCTCTACCTGTCAGAATTTTGGATATGCACACACATATGACCATTTTGTACTGGGAACTGGATTTGAATCATTCTCAGTCAGGTGTAATACAACTCCCAATGCACACATCCAACTGCTCTGCTATAAGGCCAGCCCTCCCGATTATTGTTTAAAACTATTCTAAACCATATACACCCATTTAAACATTTTAATACATAAAATCTAATTAATAACATGGCATTTTCTTTCCCAGAACAGCCCACATCCATTGCATCCTAATCCCATGGACTAAGAGTTTCTTATTCACGCTCATAACTGACTTTTATTTGCACACTTTTGTAACTTTTAGTTTCCAAAAATCTCAGTAACTTCTCATGAGAATCAATAACAACATTTCCTCATTAAATTCTTTACACTGATAGCATGGAAAAATATTTCCTAAAAATAAAAAAAAATCTGTTCTCTCCATGGTCCTCAGGAAGGGTCTCAAATCAGTTCCCTATAAACTATATAACAGGACATTATACCGTGTGCATTCAACATTTGTTCTACTTGTTTTTTTTAAGAAAGAATTATTTTATTTGACTTTACTTATTTATTTTAATTTGACCAGAGAAGGACAGAGTGAGTGAGAGAAGGAAAGTGAGAAAGCAAGCCACTAGGTCTGGGACTCCAACCATGGTCGGTCATATGGGAATTCTGTGCCCTTAACCACGCCATCTGCCGAATCCTTTGCTTGTTTTTTTTAAGTATGTATCGAATTGTTCATGGCATTTCTTAATCAACTGTGGCATTGTCCTATAACCTGTTTTCTGGATATCAGCATTCCTGTGTCTGTCAGTTATTTCCTTCTGAACTGACCCATCATGTCTCTGCAGCTTCTATTCTCTTTACTTTCATACTATAGAGTCTTTTATCTTCTGCTAACAAATGAAAATACTTTGTGTACATTAAGCAGGGACAAATCATATTTGTCTTTCATAGTCTGGTTCATTTCACTAGGTATTATATCTTCTACATAATTTCTTTGAGGTTTAGTTTTTTCATCAATAAAATGGGAATAATAAGAGATCCCACCTCATTGATCTGCTATGAAGATCACATAAGATGATAGTTAATAAATGCTATTTGTATTATTAAAATTAGTTTTCTGGAATGATTGAAGAAAATAGATGATTTTTCAAATGTAATCTGAATCTCAGTTTATTATTTTAAATAATTATTTTATTCATCTTTATTTATTTATTTTAATTTGACCAGAGAGGAACAGAGTGAGAAGGACAGAGTGAGAGAAAAGAGAGAGGGAAAGTGAGAAAGCAACCCACCGAGTCCAGGACTTGAACCGCAGTTAGCCATGTGGGAGTCCAACACCCTTAATCACCACGCTATCTTCTGATCCCCGAATGTCGGTTTATTTTTAAGTATCCAAAAGGAAGACTGAACATATCAATATCTATCAGGCTCCTTATATAAATAAAACTGAAAATAAATCTGTCACCCACTCAAGCCTGCATGTCTGATAACCTAGATCCAAGAATAGACGGTATCTTTTTTTTTTTTCTTCATAAAGTATTTATTTCATGAGAGGGAAAGACGGACAGAGAAAGAGAAAGGAAAGCACCCTCATAGTTCTCAAGCCATGATCTGTGCCCAGCCGTTCCAGCCAGCAGGGATGGGGTGTTTGTGCTGAACCTGTGGACCGTGACCTGGAATCTGGACCCTCGGTCTTCCACTGGATGCAGCATTGCTTGAGCAGAGTGTAGCTGCTGCACCACAAAGCCAGACGTCTTCTGAATTTGAAAACCCTGATTGAAAAAACTCACTTTCTGCAAAGTTAATTGCCAATAGTTTATACGTCTAAAGCATTTTCCCTAACATTTCAATATATACATGCACATACATTTTCTAGTACATTGGATAAATCTCTGGAAAAAAAATAAATGTCAGTCATATTAACAAATATTCTCTTCGTCCTGTTTTCAAATGGTTGGTGTATATATTCAGTGGACAAATGTATATTGACCAACTACTACATGACTATGGTAAAACCTTCCACATCACTTTAAATGAACTGGGACCATCCGCACAAAGGCACTGCATGAAAAGGGCACTAGAAACCAATAATAGAAATGTTTATTATGTTGAATCTGTATTTTAATGGTCTTATTCAAGGATTTCCTTCCCGGCATCTTTCTTGTTCCCATTCTCTTGTTTAGGCACAAACAATTTCCTCTTACCCTCTACAGTAAGTAGTGATATAAACTAAGAGAGGGCTGGTATGGCTATCTCAGTGGGACACTGGCACCGGCTCCAATATTTGACATCTTCATTTCAATACCGATGCATTCGTTCTTTCATCCTTCAGGTATTGAAGACTAAATGACTGAGAACCTGCTACATGCTATCAAACTTTTTGCACTAGGGCTATAAAAATGTTCAAAGTAAACACGATTCCCTTACTCCAATAATTGTAGTTAAATATAGAGGAAGATAATAAAAGATCCGCTTGTAATATAGTCATTAGAGCCATACATGATAATTAGTGTGATGTGTTATCTTGTAACAGGAGTACCTAATATAATATGAGAAAATCAAAAAAGAGTATCTTGGGAGAAAAACTCCTGCAGAAATCAGAAGAAGTCGGAGTTCACTGAGTGAGAGGAGATTGGGAGACTTTAAAGAGAACAAGCAGTAATACGTTCGGGAATGAGGTGGCGCAATGCAGTCCTGCCTGGAGGACTGTAAGGAAGGTGAAATGATGGGGATGAAGTCTCAGCACGATAAGCTAGACATGCCTACAGAGCTGTTAATGGTATGGATCTCGAGTCTAAGAGTAGAATAAGATTACAGGAAACCTTTAAGTAATAAGATGTGCATTTTAAAAGCACCTCTCTGTGCTACAGAGAGAGGAAAGATTAGAGAGAGGAACTATAAAAAGTGAGGTCAAAGAGAAGGTTTTGGAGAATTTCTGGACACGATAGTATCACTCCAATCCAGACTACTTTGACAAGGGTATATACAGACTGATTGTTAGAAAGTAAAATGTGTGGGGACCAGCAGAAGGCATAATAGTTACTTCACTGGACTCCCACATAGTTGACTGTGATTGGAGTCCTAGACCCAGTGGCTTAAAACTCACACTGGGCACATGTGCATGTGCACCAAAAATCCTAAGAGGAGAATAGAAGAGAAAGAACTGTGGCATGGCTATACCCCCAGGGGGTGATTTCTTGCTTTCTGTCTCTCTGTCTCTCCAGTGAGTGCAAGTGCCCTATAGCAAAAAACTCTCTCTTAAAAAAAAAATGGGAAAACAAGGTAAAATGTGGAAGGTTTTGGTGATGGTTTTTTTTATTTTGATGAGTAAAGGTTGAGAAGCTGAACAGGGCAAGGAGAACTGTCACTCACTTCAGATTTACTCTAAAAAATACTAAAGACCACCATTGGGTGAACTCAGTAAGTGCTAGTGACATCTCCTTGGTTTTTTACACTTCCTTAATTTACATTTATAAGTATTAACAAGACTCGGATGACCTCATAACCTGATGGTTAAAGGAGTCAATTTCACATGGCTGAGCTGGTTTGAATCCTAGTCTTGGCAGCTTGAAACATGATGGGCATACGTGCATATATTTCCAAGATCCCAACAGGTTGGGGCAAAAGAGAAAGAGCATTAAACCATAACCATGGTCTATTGTGGAGTGTTTTATTTCTCTCTGTCTCTTTTTGCTGATTGCATGTGTTCTCTGGCCTCTTTTATGACTTCAGTCTTAACAATTTTTTAAAACCTAATATAAGTTTACTTTTTTGTCCTCAAAATACCAAGATCATACCTAATGCACATTTCTGTTATGTACTTGAGCTTTACCCAACAAAGCTAAATTATACCAGAAGCCACTGTTCTAAGTGACGGCCAAGAAAAGGAAAATGTAACATTCTGGAACACAGCCAGATGTTGAATGTTGACTATCTGATGGGTCTGTAGTAGTATACAGAAGGAAGGCATATCAAAATGCAGCACTTACATTAAAAGTAGCACTCATGGGGACCAGCAGATGGTATAATGGTTACATCTCTGGATTCCCACATGGTCAACCATGGTTTGCATCCTGGACCTGGAGACTTGAAACTCATGTCTTGCATGAGTGCATGTGTGCCAAAAATCTCCAGAGGAGAATGGAGGAGAAAGGACTGTGGCATGGCCATCCCCACTAGCGGGTTATTTCTTGGTTTCTGTCTCTCCAGCAAGTGTATACCCTATAGTAAAATTCTCTTTAAAAAAGAAGTAAAAGAAAGAAAGTAAGAAAGAAGGGAAACTAGTACTTATGGAGTATAGACTATACCAAGCATCATGCTGGTACCTGACAGACAATATCTACTTTAGTATTTCTCAAAATGAGCTCCACGGACCATTATTACTAACATATTCAGCTAAAATGAATACCATGGTCATTTAGCTGGTAGTTTTGGAAGCTCACACAAATTAAATTAGTAAAACATAAAGTAATAGGTGAGAGAGACATTGTTTAAGACAAATATAACATTGTTTAGGCTATGTTTTCATGCCCTTAATGACAGTCTATGTAACTAACAGTATGCAGATAGTAAGTTTTCAGTCACACACTTCTCTGTCCCAGTCTTGTTAGCCTCTGCTCATAACTGATAACAATATATGAATGCCTCAGCAAAGTTCAGATTATCCTTCTGTATTCTGTGAGCCCATCTAGTCCTCTGGGCTGTAAACATCATTTTGTCACCCATACCCAGCTCACTTTCTATTGCAAATCACTATCTGAATAGTCCACAGAAAGCTTCAGAGAATGTGCCTCCTTCCTCCCCTAAACCTATGTCTTCTATCCCCCATAGTCTTGGAGAATGTAGTGGTCCCCCTCATCACAGGTGACATCCTCTCCCTCAGATTTATATCAGAGCAGCCCCAATCCTGTCAGAGCTCCAGCCTTGCTATGTCTCAAATTTCCCTCTCCATTTTCCCTACCATTAAGCAGCACCTCTTTTCTAAATTATTGCCATGATTTCCCTCGCGTCTCCTTGCTATGCATCTGTGCTGTCCAGAATATACTGTTCTCTGTGATACAGCCAGAATAACTTTTTTAAAATGTAAATTTAGTTACAGCACATCAAGTTTAAAATAATTACAGTCTTTTATCATTTAGAATCAATTACAGACTTCTTATCTGTTACACAAGCCCTACTTTTGTTTTCACTTTTCAACTCAACTCTGACTTGCTCCTCTCTTTTCTTATTATTACTCTCCTTTACAATGGTCTTCTCAGTTCTCACCTAGCTAATATAATCGTATAAGGTGTGCCTAAATGCAACCATAACTTCTAGCTAAACTTGTATATCTTTACATTTCACTCAGTTGTTCTTCCTGGCTATATCACATTACAAATAATGTTATCGTAATTTTATTTAGCAGTAACCAACATTAAATTTAAATTTCCTAAGAGGGACTATATCTTAATAGGTTATATCTAGTTTTGAATACTGAACATCTGAACATTGCAAATATACAACTAGTATGTGAGTTTGTGATCAATTGATTTTGGGGGGTTTTTTTTGGAGAGATTTTTGCTGTAGGATGTGTACACTCACCAGAAGGACAGAGACAGAGACTGAAAGCAAGAAATCACCCCCCAGGGGGTACAGTCATGCTGCAATCCCTTCTCCTCCATTCTCTTCTCAGGATCTTGGGCATGCACGCACACATATCTGGCATGAGTTTAAACCACCAGGTATGGGACTTGAACCGCAGTTGACTACATGGGAGTCCCACGACATAGCCATTACGTCAACTACTGGTCCCAATCAATTGATTTTTAAATGTCACATTTGTTTTGTTTTGTTTTGTTTTAGGCTTTTGCCATAGGGCATATGCACTTACCGAACAGAGATAGAGAAAAAGTGATAAATCATCTCCAGGGGGCATGGCCATGCTGCAATCCCTTCTCCTCCATTCTCTTCTTGAGATTTTGGGCATGGATGCACACATGCATGATGAGATTTTCAGGCTGCTGGGTGTGGGGCTTGAACCACTGTTAGCCGTATGGAAATCTATTGCCTCAACCACCATGCTATCTGCTAGACCCATACAGTTGACAAACTACACATAAGGATACTAATTTTGCTCATTAGAAAAACACTGCAAGGGAAATATAACACATGTTTCTGCCATAGGTTTAAAAACACAAAATGAAGGATCTGCAACTTCTACTTGACTCAACATTTGATGTGATTTCCATGAAATTTTATTGTATAAATCATTCCGAGACTGGATTCCCATAATAAATAATTTCCATTTCCAATATCATGGCTTTGACAGGTAAGTTACTTCAGACAAGCACCCATTATTCAAATACGTATTCAAATGTATTATGTATATGCTAAGGAATTGGGAATAGTCGCCAAGGATATACAGTTCTGCTCTAAATCTTATTTTGGGGGTGCAGTGGTATCTCAGTTACTTATATCAAATAAATTTCTATTGAAAATTGAGTTCTGTTGCTTAAATAATTTAAATTTATTTTAAAGTGACTTGTGATGTACATCTCCAAAATTAATCTGCCACTTTACTTACTTTTCTATTTTTTGTTTTGTTTTGTTTTGTCTTCTGTTTTTGATCAAACATTTTCTGCTGAAGCTCAGGCATTATGCTGAATTTTTGAATTTCTTCATATAAATAGCAGGCACTCCAATAAAAGGTCACTCCCACTGTAGTGATTTAATCAACATAAAGTGAAGAAAATATTTCTTTAAAGGTCCCACAAGCATATCCTCCTATTTCCCTTGCTTTTCTCATATTCACTACAGATCTTTGATTTATTTTCTTAAAATGTGTTAGCTAAAGGCCGACTGTAATCAACAAGCATTGAATTTCCTACTATGCATGCTTCATCTATTGGTATTCTCAGATAGCTACTCCACATATTGTACTGAATTATCTGGATATTTTATTCATATCTAAAATAAGTTGATTTTAATATATTAACTCTAAGGTTCTTCCCAGCTCTAACATGGTATAATGCTTTAATTCAAGACATATTGCATTTAGAAAGAAATATATGATTCAATAATTTACACTTGACTCAATAACAAGCAAAATATAATCTTTTCTGAAGCCATATTAATAGAAATAAATTATTTGGAAAAAATAAGATTATTTACCACTACGAGGAATTAAGATCAGTGTTGGGTTCTATATTTCAGATAAGATCACTGCTCTTTGGTATATGTTTCTAGTTGATTGACTCACGTCATGACAAGAGAAGTGGAGAGGGGTCATCTCAGGATGTCAAATAAGTTTAGCGAAGCCAAGTGACTATTCGGTTACTTGGTTCCTGTTTGGATTTTCAGGTACTTTCCTCTGGTGTGTTAGCAGTGAGTCTGAAGTACTAACTTTGTTATTTTCTGCAGCACGATACTGCTTTATCATGCATGAGTTTGGACCTCTGACTCATGTTTGGACTTCTGTTTCCTTTTATTTTCTTCTATTTTAAAATCTTAACTTTAGAAAAATCTGTAATTTCCTATATCAACCTCTGGAGGTGTTTTAGCACTTAAACCATCTTCTGTCCAGTGCCCAGAACCCATGAGGGGCTTCTTTTATCTTGCCAGCGGTTTCTTCCATGTTGTTGGCAATTTTAAATCCCTCATCTGTTTCATCTGCTTCTCTTTGTACATTTAACTTCTGAAGTTTCTGCCATTCTGTTCCACTAGGTAGATATTAGGTTCACAATCATTATTTCCCAACTTCTCTGGTTTCTAACTAAGAAAAGAAAGGTTCTATAAGGTAAAGGTAAATGTCAGTAGATGAAGAGATCAAGGTATTGCCTTTTTTACAAAAAAAAAAAAAAATCCTTCTATGGAAGAGAAAGACAGAGGGAGGGAGAGAGAGAGATGCAACCCCAAATGGGATTCTAGGTTGCAATCCACCTCAGCCCTACCATCTAGGGTCACAGGCAAGCACACACACCCAGCATGCACAACAAGACCTTGGGCAGAAAATTCTTCATATATAGCCCCAGTATCACAGAATATTGTGTCAGTACTGGGCACTTCCACTGGCCAAGGAATTGTCATTTTTAGGTGATGTCCAATAATTGTCAAAGTCTGTGAATCTTTAATAAGGAAGATTGCAAAACAAAATTGTTACTTTAAGTTGAAGATGAGCTTTGCTCTTCTTTCTAAAAAGTCAAGATATTTTTACCTTAATAGATATGTAAACTTTCATAAAAGTATTGTTACACATTTATCTAGCTGCATGAAGTACAACATTCTTGACCTACTAAACCCATTCTTAACATGGAGAATATGCAGTAGAGAAAAAGCCAATTAGTGTCATCTTAATATAATGTCTTTGCCCTATTCAATATGTCTAATAAAAGTCAGATTTCAGATACTGAAAATCCAAACAGGAACCAATCAAAAATAGATGTTCACCAAACCAGTCTAATTTTCTCCTCTGCTTGACTACATTTTAAACAAGGTGCCTCCAGACCATAGGGTCCAAAGTGTTTACTTTAGGAAATTGGCAACTGTAAATTGTTTCCCTGCCCCTTTGTAATGTGTATTGTTTGTGGCATGTGTGTGTGTGTGTGTGTGTGTGTGTGTGTGTGTGTGTATGTTTGTCATAGGGTGTATGTGCTCACTGGTGAGAGACAGAGACAGAGAGAAGGAAAGTGAGAAATCAACTCATGTGAGGATGGTCATGCTGCAATCCCTTATCTTCTAGTCTCCTCTCAGGAGTTTACACACACACACACACACACATGCATCTGGTGTGACTTTCAGGCTGCTGAGTCTGGGACTCAAACTATGGTTGTCCATGTGAAAGTTCAGCCTCTTAACTTCTACATTACCTGCTGGGCCCTGTCTTCCTTCCTTCTTCCAGTTTTACCACCTTCTTGAATGTCTAGAAACTATTTCCCTTAAAATATTATCGTGAAGAAAGAACCCTTATCTTTCAATATCTCTTGGGGGACAAATAGGAGTCTAACTTTGATATCTTTAATTAGTAAACGAATTTCATAATCACATTGACTAGTACCCTCACTACCACCCTAAGGGCCTAAAATACTCTCCCACTAGGTATAGTAGTTCCTAACAGACTTCTGCCTTTTGATCAAGAACATAAGGAAGGACAAGCTTTGATGAGGCTGTGTTGAAAAGGGCACCCTTCTATATACTGTTGGAAATGTAAATTGGTATAGCCACTATGGAAAACAACAGGAAAATTTCTACTGAGAAATCTACAAATAGAACTATCATAGGACCTAGTAATTCCACTCCTTCATATTTACTCAAAGGATAAAAAAAATACTCATTTGGAAAGATGTTTTCACATCTATGCTTATTGCAGCATAATTTATAATTGCTAAGCCATGGAATCAATCTAAGTGTCTAAGAATTATGGTTGGATTGAAAAAATGTGGCACATATATGCTATGGAATATTACTCAACCATAAAGAATGATAAGACTTTGTCATTTGATTCAGAGTAGATTAATATAGAAGATTTAATGTTGAGCAAAACAAACCAGATTATAAAAGACAAACACCATATATACCTTCTCAATATATACCAAATGTCTGTTCTTTATGAGCATAACTTGAAAGATCTGAAGATATCATGGTAAGGACAAGTGAAGATCCCAGAGACTATAGGGGAGGGGGCTGGATTGTAGAGGGTAGGTGGGAGAGGCTCAGGGAAGAAATACTTAACAGACATAAAAATGTAAATTTTTCTGTTATATATTATCACATCCTTGACTTGATTGCCATGTACTATATGCATACTTCATAAAAACATATTTGTGTTGTACAAAGGTACGACGATTAAACATGACTAAGAAATCATAAACTAGGAACCAGCAGAGGTCATAATGGCGACATTGCTAGACTCCCATGTTCTAGTCCTGGACCCGGTGGCTTAAAGTCAAGCCAGGCACATGTGCGTGCATGCCCAAGATTCCGAGAGGAGAATGGAGGAGAAGGGATTGTGATGTGGCCATCTCCCCTGAGGGGTGATTTCTTACTTTCTGTCTCTCTGTCTCTCTCTGTCTCTCTGGCGAGTGCACACTCCCTGTAGTGAAAACCTCTCAAAAAAAATAAATAAAGAAGAAATCATAAAATAATAATGAAAAGAAACTCTTCTGCCTTTTTTCCACTGGAGTTGTTTAACCTTTCATCTCTGTTGTAGTAATTTTGTACCCTATTGCAATAACCAGGTAAAATTTCTTTTTGATAGTATTTATCCTCCTTTGAGAAAGAGACAATAAAAAAAATGATGGAAAAACTGGGAGAATTAATTAACCCTCCCTTTCTCATCTCCAGGAGAGTGTATCAATGTGATGAGAATAGAAAGAGCAGAATAATCCTTACTACTCTCCACCCAAAGCAACGTTGTGCTTTACTGTGCTGGAGTATGTCCTGGAGAATTTTTCTGGTGAATGTTCTGGAATATGTGAAGGAGATCATAGTGAGAAAATTAAAGACATGACTTTTTAAAAAATATATTTTAAATTTCACTGGGTTTGGGAAAGAGATTTAGCAAGGTGATGCTTGCACACATCAAATAATTTAAGGATCTGGAAAGGAAAAGTCATATGGAAAAGGGATTTCAATTTGTTGTGTGTGGTCCCAGAGAATAATCCCAAGACTAACATATACAAATTAAATTTAAAAAAATGTTTCAGTTCAATAGTGAAATACTTTTTCCAAACCCTGCAGTGTTCAAAGATAGAATATACTAGGTAGACTTGGAAGGTAATCAGGTCACTGCGATGGTGTATGAAGATGGTGGATTTCACAAGTATTGATTGAAGTGTTGAAGAATGATTTCAGCTATCACCTGGGTACATGGGAACTCAAAGATATGGTTTTCTTACAGCCGTGATTTTTTTTAAATCAACCTGAATTCTTTTATTCAAATAAGGAAAATAAACGCTTATGACTTTGATAAGAAACATACTATATAAAAGATATTTTATACTAAATGAATGTTAAATAACTTAATTAAAACACACACACACATGCACACTCAAAGGCTGTTTTCTTTATTGAAAAAACTATTTTGAAAATACTTAGTAAGAAAGAAAAAAAACCACAAAATATTATTAATGGAAAACCAGAGCGTTGTATTATTGTGTATGCAAACACCCTTGGTTAGCACCTATAGGCCTTACAAAGATGAATATTTTTCCTTGTTGTTGCTGCATTCATTATGGTCATTAATAGCCCTTTAAACTGAAAATGCTGCATCTCAAACATTTTTTCTTCACTTTGCCTTCTTAACTGCATCTTTCACCTCTAAAATAGATTAGGCTATATATCACAGCAAACATAAAGTAGACCAGTGACCGAAAGATATTCAGGAAGGGTGGGATCTTTGATTTTCAAAATAGATTAAAAGCAGAATGACTTCAGATGGCCTTGTCGAATGAGTCCTTTGGGAAGATCAGTGTGTGGCTATTAGCATGATTTGTCCACTATGCCGGGCCATAAGAAGATAGTCAATTGCCTTGCAGAGCATGCTTTGCAAAAGCCTTCTCTGAAATGTATAATAACTTCAGCAGCTGAATACAATTTTCCCAGACAGGTTTTGGTCACCAAATAGGTTAGATCTCTCTGGTATATGAAGCAAAGACCCATAGCAAGTCTATAATTCAAACAAAATTCTAAGATTTCTAAGATTTTCTGTGATTCACAGGAAGTAAACTTTTCCTTTAGTTAGACATTTATTAATTTATTCCCTGACTTTCATTGGCTTTGAAGAAATAGAATCACTGATACTTCGAATACCAGATGAGATGGCAGAAACCGGAAACAAAAATTGATGGGACGCTGTCAATAGCATTTTTATCAAATAATAGCATTTTCTTCATTCAGTTATTTTCAATAGGACACGACAGTAATGTGTAAGTGTAAAACAAAGGGAATAAGAATTTCAACATTTCTAACTATATCTGGGTTTCAGTACACATGGGACTCTTACCTTGAAATTCATGTGTAATTTTAGTGTAATACATACATATTGAAAACTTTGTTCTGATGTATAAGAGGATTTTTTAAAAAATATTTATTAACTGATCTAATAAAAAAGTTAATGTTTTCCACTAAACATCTGTGAGTCAGAAGTGAAATTCTCTGTTAGGACTTGTCCTAAATGTTTTCTCTTTTCTTATGCTATGATTTGAATGATAGTTTGCCCCCAAACGCCTATGTTTGAATTTAATAACCAATGTAATAGTATTAAGAAGCGGGGCCTTTAGAAAGTGATTAATTTGTGATGGTTCCACCCCTGTGCAAGGTAATAGTGTTCTTCAAAAAGAGGCTTAAGAAGGTTCCCTTGTCCTTTCTGCCATGTTAGGACCCAACAATAAGACAGTATATGTAACCTGCCTTCATCAGATGGGGAATCTGCTAGAACCTTGAGCTTGAACTTCCCAGTCTCCAGAATTGTGAGCAAAACATTTATGTTGTTTATAAATTATCTGGTCTGAGACATTTTGTTATAATAGCTTGAACAAACTCAGACAATGCTCCACCAAAATAAAAACAAACTTTTTTTGGAGAGGTTTTCACTATAGGGCGCATGCGCTCGCCAGCCAGCTAGAGAGAGACAGAGAGACAGAAGCGAGAAATCACCCCCCAGGGGGGATGGTCACGCCGCAATCCCTTCTCCTCCATTCTCCTCTTGGGATCTTGGGCATGCACGCACATGCTCCTGGCGTGAGTTTTAAGCCTCCAGGTCCGGGATGTGAACCACACTCAACCACATGGGAGTCCAGCCACATAGCCATTATGCTAACTGCTGGTCCCAAAAACAAACTTATTTTTATGGCTCCTATTATGCAGATATTGTCAGTCATGTCTTAATATAGAAAAGAATTTTTAAATCTAAGAAGTACTTTAAAAATAAATAGTATGATAATACATAGCAGAAAAATTAATAAGGACATACAGTCTTGCTAGATACTATAGAGTTCCAAATTGTGTTTTCTTTTGTTCTAAATACTTTTTCTTAAAAAAAATAACTTAGATCATTAAATATGTTAGTCTTACAATTCTTACCTCTTGTTATGCCACTTTCAATTGCCTCCAGCACTGGAAATTTTCAAATTAAAGTGACAATTTGATTTCACTTGTGGTTACAGACCTTAGTTCTCCTATCTGCAAAGAGAATCACCTCTAATTACTTTGTATTAAAGCCAAGGAAGAATTGGAACTTTCAGCATTTCCAGTTCTTTAAAAAAACCTAAAGATTTTTTATAATTGTTTCTATCTACTGGCAGAAACAAGATAGAAAAAAATTAAATTATGGTCTATGAGATATAAAAGCCCATTCTTTATTAAAGTGTACAATTTTCTCTTATGTAGAAATTAGGCCTTTGAAGTTAGATATAATAGTTTTCATTGTATGATCTCTTAGCAACATTTACACAGAATGGATCTTGAAACTGCATTATTATTTTCATGAAAGAGAGAAAGGGAGAGTATAAAGATGAAAGAGAGAAAGAGAGATATTTTTGACTAGGTCTCACCATTGTGATCCTTTGTCCCTGCTTCCTAGATAACTAGAAATACAGGTGTGCACTACCATGCCTGGATTTTTCTGGTTAGTCATGTTTATCAACCTAGGTTTCCCATGTGGCCCCAGTCTTGATCTGCAGTGACCCTACTGCTTGCACCACTGTGGTTGAGACAAAAGAGTCTTCTTTAATAGTTTTGAGTAAAAATTTTCAAAGAAAATAAGAATTAAAAAAAATTCCTTTCTGTACAAAAAGAATAAAGTAGGAGACATCTTACTATCTGACTTTAAAATATACTGCAAAGTGGTGATGATCAAAACAGCATGGTAAGCATGGTACTGGCACAAAAATAGATACATCAATCAATGGAATAAAACAGAGAATGCAGAAATAACCTCCAAATCTTAAAGCCTATTGATCTTTGATAAAGGGTACAAGACAATGCAGTGGATAAAAAGAAAGTCCATTCAGCAAATAGTGCAGGCAGAACAGAAATCTACCTGTAGAAAAATAAAAGTGGACCCCTATCTCTCACCATTAACAAGTTCTACTCAAAATTGATCAAAGATTTAAATATAAAGCCTCAAACTTCAAAAGTACTAGTAGAAAAAGTAAGGGAAACTTGAAGATATTAGATTGATCAAATATTTCTTTTTTTTTCTTTTTTTTTTGGAGAGGATTTTGCTATAGGGTGCGTGTGCTCGCCAAACAGATAGAGAGAGACAGAGAGATAGAAAATGAGAAATCACCCCCCCCAGGGAAGATGGCCATGCCACAACCCCTTCTCCTCCATTCTCCTCTTGGGATCTTGGGCACGCACACACACGCACCGAGTGTGAGTTTAAGTCACAAGGTCTGAGACTCAAACTGCGGTCGACTACATGGGAGTCCAGCGACATAGCCATTACGCTAACTGCAGGCCCCTAGGCAAAGATTTCTTAAATAAGACCCCAAAAGCACAGGTAATAGTCTCCAAAATAGACAAGTAGGATTATATTAAGCTAAAAATCTTCCTCATAGCAAACGAAGCAATTAGAGTGAAAAGACAGCCCATAAAATAGGAGAAAATATTTGAAAATTAATCCTCAGACAAGGGACTAATATACAGAATATTTAGAAAACTCAAGCAACTCTCCCATAAAAGAAAGAATAATCCTATTAAAAAATGGAAAATGAATTGGATAGACAACCCTATAAGGTAGACTTACAAATGGTGAAGAGGTATATGAAAAAAATGTTCAAAGTGTCTTGTAATAAAGAAAATGGAAATTAAAACTAAAATGAGATACCATTTAACCCCAGTTAGAATGGCTAGGATAAACCAAAAATAAAGAATGATAAGTATTGGTGAGGTTGTGATGAAAAAGTAACCCTTTTATAGTGTTGGTGGGAATGTAAATTAATTCAAACTCTAAAAAAAAAAATGTAGGTTTTTCACAAACCTACAAATAGAACTTCTATATAACTCAATAATCCATTCCTTGATATTTACCCGAAGGATAAGAGAACACTCAAATGGAAAGACACTTGCACATCCATGATTATCGCAGCCTTATTTATAATTGCCAAAGCATGGAACCAACCTAATTGTTCAAATATTGATGAATGGGTTAAAAAAAACTATTGCACATATATTCTATGGAATATTACACAGTTATAAGAAATAATGGGATCCTATCATTTGACTCAAAATAGATGAATATAGAAGATTTAATGTTGAGCAAAGTGAGTCAGACTTTTAAAGATACATATTGTATATCCCCACTCAATTTTTACTCTCTGTACTTTATAGCAGAGGTTGAAAGAACTGAAGCTGTGATGAAGTGTGCATGCTAAAGACTTCAAGGGAGGAAAGTGGTAGGTAGATATTGGATGGTGGAGGATGGGAGTGAGAAAATAAAAGAAAAAATTAAAATAAAAAAAATAAAAATAAATAAATAATTCTTGTTGGATCAGAAGGTGGCATGAAGTTTGGTGTGCTGGACCCCAGGTAGCCAACTTTGTGGTTCAAGTCCTGGGGCCTGTGGCTTGAAAATCATGCTGGGAATGTTGGAGTGTGTGCCAAGATCCTGAGAGGAGAATGGAAGAAAATGGATTGTAGTATGGCCATCTCACCCTCAACCAAGGAAAAGTAGTGATCTCTCTCTTTCTCTCTCTCTGTATCACACATTCTATAGCAAAAACTAAAACAAAACAAAACATACATTTTCATTGTCTAGCATAGAAAACTCTTATCAAACATCATTTTAAAAATTCATGAATCACATTTCTTTTCGGAGAAGTTTTTTATTTTGCTATAAGGTGCGTACTCTCACCAGACAGACAGAGAGAGACAGAGACAGAAAGTGAGCAATCATCTCCCAGGGGGGATGATCATGCTGCAGTCCCTTCTCCTCCATTCTCCTCTGGGGATCTTGAGTATGCATGCACACGCGCCCAGTGTGAGTTTGAGCCACTGGGTCTGGGACTTGAACAGCAGTTGACCGCATGGTAGTCCAGCACCATAGCCATTATGTCATCTGCTGATCCCCCCATAAATTACTTTTAATCAGTATATTGTCTCTGGCAGATCAGATTGGATTTAAATTTAGATTAAATTGACAAAGATTGGTGTGTTTTTTTTTTTAAACTTTATTTTACAACTTTGGGTACTGTTTCTTTTTTTTCTTAACAAGTCTACTGTTTAGTCTGTCAGGATTAAAAAATAAAACAGGTCATAAAGAATTAAACGACAAAGGAATGTCAAGGAGAGGGCACAATTGCCTCATTCTCAGGGGTGTAATAGCTATTCCACTTTAATACCTAGCTTCAAAACAAAAATGAATTTTCGTATTTTCTAATGAAATAATTTACAACTGTCGTCTTCATCTGAGCTTATAACTTTCAAACACAAAGCTTCATTTTAAGCTTGGTAAAAAACAGGAATGATGGCCGATCTTAGTATGTAATGTGTACCTTACACAAAATTTGTTAACAATCATAACACAGTAATAATGACATTAATAATGAAGTCCTCAATTTAGAATCTGGAATATTCTTCCATCAAGGGGGTTAAGGGGAAATTCAGTCAAAGGAGTCTGTCTCGAAATCGTCATCACTTGTTTAAAAATAAGAAAGTCCTCCTACCTGTGCATTTTCATTTCAAAAGCAATGTAAATAGTTTGGAAGACAGAGTTCTTGTCTTCATTAAAAAATTCCTTTGGGTTCATTGTAAAAGCATTTTAGATATAGGGAGTCATTGCACACTGATCATGACAGATTGACTAGTACAGTTTAAGTCTAAAATTACTTTAATAAATGAAAAGGATGCTCAGGAAAATTGTGTGATCATGAAAGTTTCCATAATTGCATTGAGATGGAAAACTTGTACCAAACCTGGGTCAACTTACTGCCATTTGTGAAGTTCTCAAAATTTAAGTGTAATACAGATCTATGCTATTAGTAGCCATATGTGGTTATTTAAATTTAAATTTGAACTAATGAAAGTCATTAAAATGAAAACTTAATCTTGCATATTGGACTAGCAACAATTTATCTTCCCAGTAGCCTCATATGGCTGAGTCTACTCTATTAGACAGTCCTGATATAGAACATTTATATTATCTCAGAAGCTCTATTAGACAATGGTGACATGGACATTTGCACTTATTTTATAAGCCAGCGATTCTTTCTAAAATAACCCCCCTCTTTCTACACCAAACACATACACACACACATACACACACACAATTCTGAATACATTCTTATATCCATTTATGAAAGCTTTCAGGATCCGTAGAATGTCAAGTATGGTACAAAAATAAGTTTTATCTATATCTTCTATTTTCCTAAAATAAAATAAATATCATCCTCCTTCCAATGTTTTGGTGCTCCTGCCCAGCTTAAAGACAAAGATCTGCTTTCTGTCACTTTTAACTCAGGGAGAATTTCTCTCTTTCTTTCTCTGTCTCTGTCTCAATAAAACCTATCTCACTGAGTCTTCTATACAATATTAGATACTATTTTCTACAGGACAATCATTGGGTGGAAAGAAAAATTTTTTCTATCAGCCTTAAATAAAAATGATATTTTGCTATTTACAGTATGATATCTAGTACAAGTGTTAATGGCTTGGTTTTGAAAGACTATAATGGAACTGTGTCTACTCAATTGGTTTTGCTTTGCACATTGACTTCATGAGTAGTATACAACTTGAACAGTAATCTAAATTAATTATTTATCGATATTTATCCGCATAGATGATTAATTTAGTAAATAGATATTATTTATTTACTCTGTGAAAGGTGTCTTGTTACCTCATAAGTACAAAGTAGGTTCAAGAAATTGTTCCTTCAATTCAGAAGTTTCTCATTTAGGAAAAGAAAATACTACCTCAAATATAATTAGAATAGTAATCTATATCATTTCCTTCTTAGTTACATGTTAAAAAAATAATTGCAGCCATTGCTTATTGATCATTTTCTACATTCCAGGTGTTATAAGAAATATTTTACATGCATAGTCTCATTTACTGTTCACAATAACGCAATGTATTTTTAAAATGTTTTGTCTTCATTTTATACATAAAGAAAAGAAATTATATAGTATGTAATTTACTATTTCAAAATTCCATGTCTAGGATGTGAAGGATTCTGACATAAATTAAATTTTTTCTATGGCAAAATAAGACTATGACATGTTCAGAACTACAGGACAGTAAGTAAGGTGTGTTACAGAAACACGGAAGAAGTTGCCACCACATGTAACCACATCATCAGGGTAAGCATGCCAAGGTAGGTGATATGTGATGGGAATCTTGAAAGTGGGCAAGTAGTATTGTTTTGTTTTGTTTTGTTTTGTTTTGAGTGAGGAAATAGAGGTAGTACCAGCCAAAGGAAGAATGCATGCAGAATCACAGGAGCATGACAAAGGACATTTTCATTTCATATTTAGTAAAGTATTAGACAATGAGAGGGACAGGTAACACTGTAAAGTGAGTCAGGGAAAGATGAACATGTCACCTTACAAAGAATCACATTAGGACTCTTCTACATAATTAGTATTAAAATTATCTGCATTTTTATAAAATGGCATGAGCAAAGTTTTTAGTTTGTTGTTTGTTTTTAATCTCACAAGTGGAAAGTTATTTGATGATTAATTGAAATTCTTATTTGACAAAAATCAAATTAAAACAACTTCATATTACTTTTACTGTGCAACTTGCCAAAGTAAAAAACAAGTAAACAAACATCCCATGTTAGTGATATTGTTAAGGAAATAGATACTTTTATGTATCATTGGTAGACATTTTTTTTTAATAAAGAGCATGTATATATGTCAGAGAGAGAGAGACAGAAAGAGGAAGAGGAAGAAAGCAGTCCTAATGCGACTTGGTCATGCTACAATCCATTCTCTAATCTTTCTCCATCCTGTAGGAAATTTGGGCACACAATCACACCCACCAGGTGTGTTTTTCACACCCCTAGGGCCAGGATTCAAACATGTTGGCCATTTGAGATCGGATTCCCTTAACTACCAGGCTTTTGTTAACCCCATTGTTAGAAATTTAATCAGTAAAACACATTTGAATGGTAATCAAGAATATAAATGTATATGATGCATATTAAAGGAACTGAAGAAATTTATATTTTTAGGTTAAATGTCACATTTACTAAAAATTTATTTATAGAAATATTCTCATAAACTTGAAAAAATGCATGTATAAATATTCATACTACATTGCCAATCAAGTCTAACAGAGAACTACTTAAATATCAATCAATACGGAGTATTTGACACAATATATCCTGACATCTAAAGATATCTATGATATGTTAATACTTCAAAAATGAAAAAATATAAAAAATAATATTCATAATATAACCCAATGTGTTTCAAAAATAAAAATAACAACACATGGTTATAATTTTCGTCAGTCTATATATTTGAATTTCTAAAGAAACATTCAACTAAGCATGGTTAAATTCAAGGGGAAGGATAGATTCGGAGGCATTTTTCATTGTATTACATAACCCTATATTATATAACTTTAATTTGATATTTAATCAGACAAAAATAAATTATTGATAGAAACCATATATTCTATTCTTTCATATGTGAGGTAATGATAATAAATACCATTATGTCAAATTCACAGGACTGCTGTCAAGTTGAAATAAGACAACATGTAAGTTTTTCCGCAAGCATGAAGTTCTGTGCAAATCTACACAAAGCAGCTTTTTGCCAGGAATCAGTAATACTTGTGTTGTTGAGGATGGAAGATGATCAATGTCATGTGTCTATCTTTTTTTTCCCCTAAGGGTATATGTGCTTGCCAGACACAGAGAGAGAGGAAAGTGAGAAATCACCCTTCAGGGGGATGACCACTCTGCAATCTCTTTTCCGTTCTCCTCTTGGGATTTTGGGCAAACGAGCACACATGCCTGGGGTGTTTTTCAAGACATAGTCTGGGACTCGAAAAGTGGAGTCAGCCATGCAGGATTCAGTGCTTTAACCACCATGCCACCCATTGGCCATCTTTTAATATTTTGCTGAATATTAATCCTTAAACTTATTTGGATGCCACCTACTTAATATTACTTGTTAAGAAAAGTTATAGCCTAGTCACAGTAAAGTACACTGGTTGATAACTTACTTGATAGGCTGAGGTCATCTGGGAGGCCCAGGTATTATTGAAATAAAAATAAATAAAAAATTTATAAAAAGATTTAAAAAATCAACGCAGTTTTATAGTTACTACTTTATACGTTTGTCTTTTATTTATTATTTTTAAAATTTTATTTCAAGTTCTTTTATGCATTCAATCACATTATTTAGCTTGCAAAGTGAATATTCCAACATGTATACATTTCTCAACAGTCCAGTGGATAATACTCTAAAGTTATCTTCAACAGATAATACCACATTTTTTTGTCCCATTAATGCTTTGTCTATTTTTCTCCTTACTGTCCTTCCTCAAACTCTGCTCCTTCACTCACCTTCTTCCGACACTATAGCTGGTATTCACAACCATTTACTATGTTTCTATATCCTTTAGTCATTCAGTTTTGGCCATAGAGTGCAGACACTTGGTATATAGTAAGTGGAGACATACAATGTCTCTCCTTCATAGCCTGACTTGCTTCACTCAATGGTAAATCTTCCATATTCATCCACTTTCTGTCAAAAACCAGGGTCATCTTGTTTTTATGGCTGTATAGAGTATATGTGCCACAATTTTCAATCCATTCATCTTTTCGTGGGCATTTGTGTTGGTTCTATATCTTAGCAATTGTGAATAATGCTGCAATAAACATTGATGTGCAAGCACTTTTCTGATTAAGTATTCTTCTGTCCTTTGGGTAGATACCAAGGATATGGTAATTCTATCTATAGATTTTTAAGGAATCTCCAAATTGTTCTCCACTGTGGCTGAATCAATTTACATTCCCACCAGCAGTGTGAGAGTGTTGCCCTTCCAGCACACTCTTGTCAGCACTTATCAACTTTTGTTTTTCAAATCTTAGTCATTCTGACTGGGATTAAGAGGTATCTCTTTGTGGTTTTGATCTGCCTTTCTCCTACAATGAATGAGGAATGTTGAGCATTTTTTCATATGCCTTTTGGCTATTCGCAAGTCATCCTTAGAGAGTGAGTTTTTTCAACTCATGCTCCCAACTTTTAATAGGTTTGATCATCTTTTTTCAGGAAAGCTACTTAAGTTCCTTGTGTATTCTGATTATCAGTCCCTTCTGGTTATCTGATGCATAGTTGACAAAAATATTTTCCCATTCTAAGGGCTGTCAATTCGCACTAATTACTGTGTCTTTTGCCATGCAAAAACTTCTTAGTCTAATGTAATCCCACTTGTCTATTTTGGGGATTATTGACTGTGCTTTGGGGGGTCTTATTTAAGAAGTCTTTGCCTACCCCAATGTCTCCTATTGTTTCCCCAGTATTTTCCAGCAGCAATTTTAAAGTTCGAGGTCTTAGATTTAGATCCACTTTGAGTTGATTTTTGTCAACGGTGAGAGGTAGGGGTTCAGATTCATTTTTCTGCAGGTAGATATCCAGTTTTTCCAGCACCATTTGCTAAAAGGTTTTCCTTTTCCCACTGGATTGACTGGTTCTTCTTGTCAAAAATTAGTTGACTATATGTTTAGGAATTTATTTCTGGGGACTCTCTTCTGTTCCATTGGTCCACTTGTCTGTTTGTGTGTCAGTACCATGCTATTGATTATTACCACAGCTTTGTAGTATATTTTTGGGTCTGGGAGTGAGATGCTGCCCACTCCACTCTTCTTGTGCAGGATTCTTTTTGCAATACGGTGTCTTTTATGATTCCAGACAAATTTTATGATTGTCTATTCTGTATCTGTGAAAAATATGTCTGGTACTTTTATTGGGATTGCATTAAGTATGTAGATTAATCTGGGTACAATTGCCATTTTGATTATATTAATTCTAACAATCCAGGAACAGGGGATGTTCTTCCACTTTTTTGTGTCATTTTCAATTTCTTTTTTTAGCTTCTCATAGTTTTCCTTGTGGAAATCTTGAACTTCTTTAGTTAGATTTATTCCTAGGTATCTTATACTTTTTGTGGCTATCATAAATGGAATTACTTTTTTTAGTTCTATCTCAGTCTGCCTGCTGTTCATATATAGAACTGCTATAGATTTCTGTATGTTGATTTTTGTATCCTGCAACTCTACTGTATTTATGTATTACTTCCAGGGATTTTTTGCATAGATACCATTGGGTCTTCTATGTATACAATGAAGTCATATGCAAATAGAAAGTGTCACCTCTTCTTTTCCTATTTGAATGTCTTTTATTTTATTCTATTTTCTGATTGCATTGATGATGACTTCCAGTGTTATTTTTTTTTTTTTTTGAGAGATTTTCACTGTAGGGCGCGTGCGCTCGCCAGACAGACAGAGAGAGACATAGAGACAGAAAGCGAGAAATCACCCCCCAGGGGGTATGGTCACGCCGCAATCCCTTCTCCTCCATTCTCTCGGGATCTTGGGCACGCACGCACACACGCCCGGCGTGAGCTTTAAGCCACCGGGTCCAGGACACAAACCATGGTCGACTACGTGGGAGTCCAGCGACATAGCCATTACGCTAACTGCTGGTTCCCTTCCAGTGCTATTTTGAAAAGGAGTGGAGGAAGTGGACATCCTTGTTTTGTACCAGTTTTTAGTAGACATTCAGGATGAGGTTCACTATGGATTTTTCATAGCTAGCTTTTATTGTGTTTACAAATGAATGACTCTTCTCTGCCAATATTGCTGATTGTCTTAATCATGAAGGGATGTTATGTCTTTTCAAATGCTTTTTATGCATCAATTAATATGATCATATGGTTCTTATCTTTCTTCCTGTTAATATGATATATTGCATTTATGTTTTTTGCATATGTTGAAACAACCTTGCATTCCTGGAATAAAGCCTACCTGATTGTGATGCATAATCTTTTTTATATCTTGTTTTTTATATGATTTGCTAGTATCTTGTTCAGAATTTTTGCATCTATATTCATCAGTGATATTGGTTTATAGTTTTCCTTTCTTGTCCTATCCTTATCTATTTCATGGAGAAGGGCGATGGAGGCTTCATAAACTCAATTTGGGAGAGTTTCACCCTTTTTATCTTTAGAAATAACTTAAGCAGAATGGGGTTAACTCTTCTTTAACAGTTTTGTGTAATTCAGAGGTGAAGCCATCAGGACCAGGGCTTTTCTTTGTTGGGAAGTTATTTATTACTGATTCAATCTCATGGCTTGTTATGTGCCTATTCAGACTTTCTATATCCTCTTTGCTCAATCTTGGTAGATTTTATGTTTCCAGAAATTTGTCCATCTCATCCAGATTGTCTTGTTTCTTGGCATATAGTATTCTCTAACGACATTTTGTATTTATATTATGTCTATTACAATGCCTGCTTCATTGCAGATTTGATTTACTGGTACCTTTCTCTTTTCTTAATAATTCTTGCTAGTGGTATTTTGATTTTGGTTATCTTTTCAAAGAACCAGTTTTTACTTTTATTTATTTTCTGTATTTATTGTTTATTTTCTATTTCACTTATTTTTGCTCAGATCTTTATTATTTCCTTTCTCTTGGAGTGTTTTGTATTTTTTTGCTATTTCTTTTCCAATTCTGTGAGGCACGATGTTAGGTGATCCATTTGCTTTCTTTCTGTCTTCTTCTTATGTGCACTAATTCCCTCTTATGACTGCTTTAGCAGTGTCCCAAGATTATGGTAACTCATGTCTTCATTGTCATTGGCTTCCATGAATCTTTTGATTTCAGTCTTTATTTCTTCAGTAGTTGTGAAGTCATTCAGAAGAAGGTTATTTAGTTTCCATGTATTTGTGTATTTTTGAGGATTTCTCTTGAAATTAAAATCAAGTTTAATTCCATCATTATTGAAGGAGATGGTGGATATACTTTCTATGCTTTTGAATCTGTAGAGGCTTGCCTTGTGCTCTATCATGTGGTCAATCTTTCAAAAGGTTCCACTTTGGGGTGAGGAAAAAATGTATCTCATGGTTTTTGGTTGGAAAGTTTTATAGATATCTGTTAAGTCCATTTGATTTATGACATCATTTAGATCCTTTATCTCTTTACCTATTTTTTGTCTAGATGATTTGACCAGAGGGGATAATGGGATCTTGTGGTCTCCAGCAATTAGTGTGTTGCAGTCTATCTCTCCTTTTATATCTAACAGTCTTTCCTTCACATATTTGGGTGCTCCTGTTTTAGGTGCATAGATATTTATAAGTGTTATATTTTCTTGATCTATTGACCCTTTTACTACAATATAGTGCCTTTCTTTATCTCTTAGAACAGTTTTTGTTTTAAAGTCTACTTTGTCAGAAATTAGTATCATGACTCCAGTTCTTTTTTGGTTCCCATTTGCATGGAATACCTTTCCCCAACCCTTCACTTTTAGTCTATGTATATCTTTATCCATGAGATGTGCTTCTTGTAGGCAACAGATAGAGCGTTTCTATTTTTTTTTTATCCATTCAGTCAGTCTGTGTCTCTTGATTGGAGAATTTAATCCATTAACATTCAATGTCATTACCGATATTTCCAGACTTGTCTGTACGTTTAAGTTGACCATTGTCTTGGTTGCCTTTTATTCCTTTATTTCTGGCTGTCCATTCTTTAGTTTTCCTGGAACAGTACTTTCTTCAGGGCTTCTTGAATAGCTGGTCTTTTGTTGACAAATTCTTTCTTTGTCTGAGATTTTAATATATTTTTTTCCCATATGAAGGATAATCTTGCAGGATATAATAATCTTGATTGATATAGTTTCTCTCTTAACACTTTCGATACGTCTTCCTATTCTTTCCTTGCTTGCATTGTTTCCATTGAGAGGTCCCGTGTTAGCCTGATGAGATGACATTTGTAAGTCACTTGTCATTTCTCTCTTGCCAGTTTTAGTACTATGTTTTTATCTTTGGTCTTGGCTAGTCTAGCTAAGATGTGCCCTGGGAAAGATCTTTTGCTGATTCTATTTGGGGTCCTTTGTATTTCTTGGGTCTGTATTGTTGAGTGCCTCTCTAGACGTGGGGAATTTTCTTCCAGGATTTCATGGAAGAGATTTTCCATGTGCTTAGCTTCCAGGATTTCATGGAAGAGATTTTTCATGTGCTTAGTAGTATCTTCACCTTCTGGGTTACCAATTATTTGGTTGTTTGGACATTTAATGGAGTCTAGTATTTCTCGTATATTATTCTTGTTTTATTTTTTGTTATTTTCTCTATCTTTCTGTTCCCCAACCCCCAGGTCAGAGGTTTTATCTTCTACGTCAGAGATTTCATCTTCAGCATAGTCCACTCAACTTTTTAATTATTTTTTTCCTTTTTTTATTTTTATTTTTTGAGAGGTTTTTGCTATAGGGTGCATGAGATCACCAGAAATACAGAGAGACACAGAAAGTGAGAAATTACCACCCAGGGGGATGACCATGCTGCAATCTCTTCTCTTCCATTCACCCCTTGGGATCTTGGACATGTGCACATATACCCGGCGTGAGTTTAAGACTCGAACCACTTTAGACTACATGGGAGTCCAGTGACATAGACATTACGCCAACTGCTGGTCCCATCTAATTGACTTTTCATACTGTCATGAGAGTTTTTGATTTGTATTATAGACTTCATGTCTAATAGTTCCTTCTGACTCTTATAGTGTCCATTTTTTCTTTCACATCATGGAAGGACTTCCAAATCTGTAGTTCATTGTGTCTTTTCTGTTCCAACTCATAGAATTTTGTCACCATGCATGTTCTTAATTCTTTGTCTGTCATTTTGGTAATGTCCTCTGTTTTATCAAGAGATGGAAGGGAATTACTGTGTTTTTTTGAAATATTTCCTGGTTTATTCAGACCTGAGGCTCTTTTTCTACTTCTAGCCATTGGGAGATGTATTCACTTTTAGATACCTTTTAAGAGAATGTTTCTTTGACTAGGTGTGAGCATGTTTCCCTTTTGCTGTGGACTGATGTCTCTCTTCTGTTGAGTTTAGCAATGTGTTACATTGCTGGACTCCCACATGGCCAACCATGTTCAAATCCTGGACTCTGCCACTTGAAACTCACACAGGGTATGTGTAAATTCTTGACCAAAATCCCAAGAGTAGAATGGAGGAGAAGGGATTGCAGAGTGGCCATCCCCCTAGGGGATGATTTCTCACTTTCTGTTTTTCTTTCTCTCCAGCAAACACTATAGCAAAAATCTCTCTCCAAAAATAGAAAAGAAAAGAAGATGCTCAGAACATTCTGGTGAATATATATTGTCAATTTCTTATCTTACAAAGCTTTATGGACCCATATAAGCCTGTATAACAGTAGTACAGAAATAATATGCCACATATCCTTGATGAATGCTCTCAAGTTTTATACGTTTTGCCCTTTGTGCATTCAGTCAAAACTATTTAGGCAATTTCTCTCTTTTCTTAAGTTGTGAAGAAAATCTTCCTGTCTGCTACTCTGTTGTATGGTACACATTATCATAAATAATTATCAAGACTCTCACCGAAAATCTATACTTTGCGATTTTATGGTATAGATTAGGATTCCAGGAAATAAGTGTAAATGATTATCTTATACGAATGAAACATGAAGTTCAAGTGGTGACCTTCATCTACATATGAGTTAGGTCCATTCAAGTTAAACATTTGTCATAGGAATAACGAGGCTTCCTAATTCCCAGAAGCTCTCTGCATGCTTCATCATACTTTGTCATGAATTTTTAATAATCATTCTCTGTTCTCATATTTTTTGACAAAGTTTTAGTCTTACTTTTTTCCACTTTTTCATCTTGAAATGTTCTCAACATCATCTGAACATATTTACAATAATAAAAGCCTTTGAATATTGTCTGTGATTAAAAATGGAAGGTTTGTTGTCTTTTTTTCATGTTCAGTCAGTGACAGAATATTGCACTTCTTAAAAATTTTCTGTTAAAAGGCAGAAACCTGCATTGAAGTTGTATAAAGCATTACAAAGAATGCCAGCTGAGGCACTAAAAAAGACTCTAAGAACATCTAATTAATTCAATTAAAAAGCTGAATGGTGGGACTATTTTCTCAAATTAAGAAATGGTGAGGCAGCATCCAAAAAATAAATAAGTGGAAGAAAGAAAAGAAAAAGAAAAAGACCCATGAAATGGGCTTAGGCTCACCCATTACGTTCAGCTCTGTAATTACTGAACCTTTCTTTTACCCTGAGGAGTGTCCAGAAATACAAGACAGGTTCTGGGCTGGAAGTCTGCATTCTGAGGCCATAGAATTTAGTTCTGTTAAATGGCATGAACCCAAAAGCAAGCAGAGCTTTATAGACATTTTTTTCTTTTTTGTCTTTTTAAGAATTCAGTTTGAAAAAGAGGGTTTTAAATGTTCTTACCACAAAGACATGGTAAGTATTCAAGGTGTGGATATGCTAAATAGACGAATTCGATCATTTCACCATGTATGAATGCATCAAAACGTCACTTTGCACCCCAAAAATATATACAATTATGATTTGTCATTTAAAATAAAGTACAATTCTAAAAATGAAATTAATAGAGCTTGTCCTGTATTATTAACTTAGAGGCCATTTTTCATCCTGTATGTCTACATGTCAGAGGGAGACAAAGAGGATCACTGAGACACAAATGGGATGTCATCAGGGTTTGGATGTCACCCTTGATGGTTCTCCAACAAGATCGGGACATTTTTGTCACCAGGGCAGTGACAATGTAGCTCCCTTGTTCTACTCTTACCGTTAATGGTAGTGGTAGTGGCATTGTCAAGAAAAGATACCTGGAAGGGAGACATCCAGTTACAAAATCTGAAAGCATGGATCAGAAGAATGTACACTTTCTGTTTTCTAGAATCATCATCTAAAAATTAAAATGACTCTCACTCTTCATTATTAATATATTCGGACACCAGTATTCGTACTTGTTATATATATATATACACACTTGTGTCTAATATATATATATATGTATATATATATATATGATTAAATTACCTAGAAATTCCTTAGCCTTTTATTTAAGAGTCTCTAATAAAGTGGCATCTTCAAAAAGTTCATGGAAAAGTGTATTATGAATAAACCTGGGACATCTCTGTGGTCTTAAGGTTAAGGGAGTTGACTCCCATATGGCCTAATGTGCAGTCTGAGTCCCAGACCTGGCAGCTTGAGAACCGGTACAGGTGTGTGTATACCTGTGCCCAAAATTATGAAAGGAGGAAAAAATATATGAGAAGAGTTTGTACTATGACTATTTCCCTTGGGAGTGCTTTCTCTTCTTCCTTTCTATCTTTCTCTCTGTTTTTCTCTGACAAATACATGTGCCCTCTGGCAAAATTTAAAAACATATAGAAAAAGGAAATAATTTAAAAATATATAAATTGGGACAAGTTGTTGGCATAATGGCTATGTCACTGGACTCCCATATAGTCGACCATGGTTCAAGTCCTGGATCTGGTAGGTTGAACTCAAACCGGGTGTGTGTGCATGCATGCCCAAGATCCTGAGAGGAGAATGGAGGAAAAGGGATTGTGGTGTGGCCCTCCCCTCGGGAGATGATTTCTCGCTTTCTGTCTCTGTATTTCTGGCGAGCACACACACTCTATAGCAAAAACCACTCAAAAATTTTTTTCAAAAATTAAAAAATAGGGAACCAGCAGTTAGCGTAATGGCTATGTCACTGGACTCCCACGTAGTCGACCGCGGTTTGTGTCCCGGACCCAGTGGCTTAAAACTCACGCCAGGCGCGTGTGCGTGTGTGCCCAAGGTCCCGAGAGGAGAATGGAGGAAAAGGGATTGAGGTGTGACCATCCCCCCTGGGGGGTGATTTCTCACTTTCTGTCTCTATGTCTCTGTCTGTCTGGCGAGCGCACGCGCCCTATAGCAAAAACCTCTCCCCCCCAAAAAAAAGTTAAAAAATAAAAACATATAAATTAAAACAATTTCAAAAGCAAATAAGTGATTCCTTCCTTCCATATTTGTCACTTTGTTAGTCCAGGACAAGCAGTTTTTTCCAAAGATATCTTTGACTTTTATGAATTTTTCAAAATTTGTGTTTATTAATTAATTTTTTAGAGAGTTTTTTTTTTTTTGTCTTTTTCTATAGAGTACATGTGCTCTCCAGAGAGACAGAGGGACAGAAAGTGAGAAATCACCCCCTGGGGGAAGAGCCATGCTGCAACCCCTTTTCCTCCATTATCTTCTAAGTATCTTCTGCATGCACACAAGCATGCACATGCACCCAGTGGCATTTCAAGCTTCTGGGTTTAGTACTTGAACCATAGTCAACCCTGTGGGAATGCAGTGATGTAATCATAATGCCATTTGCTACTGTTTTAATTAACTTTTTTAAGAATTACTTTACCATTTAGTTTTTATTTGTTATTATTTTTTAATTTTTATTTTTATTGTAGGGCACATATGTTGATGAGAGAGAGAGAGAGATTGAAAGTGAGACAATAAGTTGCCAAGCCTGGGCATGAAACTGAGGTTGGCCATGTGGGAGTCCAGTGCTGACCTCAATTAATTTTTTGACATATATTTTTCAAGCACTTACTATTTTCCAGACATTGTACAGATAGACCCCCCCTCTTGAATAAACTCTGGGTAAAAGTTAAATATTTATGAGTCACATAAATGTAAATAAATGTGCAGCTGTGATAATTGCTGTGAAGGTAAAAGAATTGCACCAAGAGGTTTTTGCCTGTAGAGTGCTGATATAAAATTTCCCTCAAATTAGGAGAAGGATGAAAGTTTACTAATGACTTTGTTTTGACAAAATTTGATGACTTCTTTTACTTTCATGAACGAAGTTCTTCTTTTTTTGGAGAGGTTTTCTGTTATAGGACGCATGTGCTTGCCAGAAAGACACAGATACAGATAGACAGAAAGTGAGAAATTACCCCCCATGGGGGATTGCCACGCCACAAATCCTTCTCCTCCATTCTCCTCTGGGAAGAATGAGTTTAAGCCACTGGGTCTAGGACTCAAACCGTGGTCGACTACATGGGAGTCCAGTGACATAGCCATTACGCTAACTGCTAGTCCTCATGAACAAAGTTTTAGTAAATAAAATTTGTAGCTTCAATCTGGATTTAGCTTAAGTTTTACTTGAATAGTATAATGGTATAGAGGAGTATTTATGCTAAAATTTTATTTGCCAGTGAAGTGGGACATTTTATCATAGTATAATCTGAAGTCACAAAAGTTCTCAATAATATTATTCTTCATATTTCATCTAAATAAACACACAATTTCGCTGCTATCTCAATGTCTATAAACATTGGAAATAATTTGAACTCATGATCTCTTTCAATGGACAGCTTCTTTTTGTATCAGAGATACAGAAAATGTATATCTTGGCATTTACAGATATACTGGATATAAATTATAGGCTGCTACCCTGAGTTACAGTTTATTTTATACTCCAAGTAAATTTGAACAATAACATTCAATATATTTTCAGCAGTCCATCTTCTCTTTGTAAGTTTGTCTTTGTTCTTTTATTTGTATGCTTGATGTTTTGGGTGTTATAACCATTTTTATTTCTTTTCTTTTTTTTTTTTTATTTCTATCTTTGATAAGTCTTCAAAACCTACCTAATGTAACCTAGGCCACAGAATTCTCTTTCCAGATGCTACAATTGGAGATACTATTTTTGTCTTTTAAAGTCTGCTAAATTTTAATTTAAAAAATAATTGACGAAAGAAAGAGAAGGTGAGAAAGCAAGCCATCAGGTCTGAGGTTTGAACTGTGGTTGATCACGTGGGAGTCCAGTGCCTTATCCACTGCACCACCTGCTCCCTCTTAAATCTGAATTATTTTTATTGCAGTACTGAATTTACTCCACATCATAATTTTTTTCCTTTTGTATTAAGAGGTTTTTGTCTGAGGGTATGTGTGATTTCCAGAGAGAGAGAGGAGACAGTGAGAGGGAAAGTGAGAAATCCTCCCCTGGGGGGATGAGATGCAATCCCTTCTTCTCTATTCTCCTCTTGGGATCTTTGGCATGCACACACACAAGCCCAGCATTATTTTCAAGGCACTGGGTCAGGGACTCAAATCACAGTCAGTCATGGGGGAGTAACTGCTACACCATCTGTTGGTCTTCCATGCTGTAATTTTTGCCTTTAATATTTATTTCCTTTTAAAATGTTATTTGAAATTTTCAACTCTAATATCAAAAGGGTCCAATTGTAAATTTAAATTAAAAATCAATACAGTATGTATTTTATTAAGCCACTTCTGATTTCACAGAATTAGATCACAGTATGACATTATAGTATAACAATATTTTTTGAACGTAGGATCTAAAAAATTCTAAAATGTTGAACAAACCTTTAGTGGAGAATAAAGAACTTTCTTGGCTAACCCCATGGTGTGTCACTTAAGAACTGTCCATAGAAAGCCAGAACTCACATGGCCAACTGCTGTTCAAATCCCAGCCCAGTTTGAAAATATGTCTATACCTGTGCATGCATGCCCAAAATCCCAAAAGAAGAGAAAAATGGAAGAGATGGGATTGCAACTTGACCTTGCCCCAAGGGGAGTGCTTTCTCATTTTCTCTCCCTCTCTCTGTATATTTCGTGAGTGCATATGTCTACTAGCAATTAAAAAAATAAAAGTGAAAACCAAAAAATCTTACCAGAACAATACGTCTAAACAGGTACCTAATTTTGTCTTAAATGCATACAATGTTAGTCTGCAAATGTCCTTGATGATCTTTTCCTTTGTGCCCATTGTATACCTCCCTCTCACACTGAATAGGAACAATGTGCATATCAATGGGGTTATTTCAGACACAGCAAAGCATGTCTGAGGCCAGGTCATAAAAATTCCTTCAGATTCTACTTTGCTCTCTGCCAAGAGCCAGCAGACATCTTAATCCCTTCTACCAACAGACATGAGAATGACATTTCCCCAGCCATAGTCAAGCTTTTAGATGCCTGTAACTCTGGCTAATATCTTGACCATGACTCATAAAATACTCTGAAACAAAATAATTCAGCTAAACTTTTTCTGTATTCATCATCCTGAGAAAACATGTGAGATAGTAAATGACTTTTTTAGAGAAAGATTTTTGCTATAGGGAGTGTGTGCTCGTCAGAGAGACAGAGAGCCAGAAAGTGAGAAATTACTCCCCAGGGTGGTTGACTGTGTGGCAATCTCTTCTCCTCCATTCACCTATCAGGACTTTTGGCTTGCACATTCACATGCCCAGTGTGAATTCTAAGCCTCTGGATCCAGAACTCGAACCATGGTTGACTATGTGGGAGTCCAGTGACTTAACCATTACACCATCTGCTGGTCCCTAAGATAATAAATGGTTTTCAACGGAGTTAAATTTGGGGACAATTTTTTATACTGCAGTCAGTAGCTATTCCAATATTTAATCAAACAATCTAGTCAATCTATAACATACAGCTAAATATTGAACAGTTATATTCAACAAATTGCTAAATTATGAATTTCTTTTGCCTTATCTTACTTACCTTTCATAAATCATTACATAGTATCCACCTCATTTTACAGATGAAAATTGTAAAACCTTATAATTGTGTCCCTGAAAAATATGCTAAATGATGGAGCTAACATTCAAGTATGTTGAAGTTCTGTCTGCGTTGTTTTACTTTAAAAAAGGCATATTCTTTGGGAAGGCACATGGTGCAGAGGCTTATATGAAGTGATCTTCAATTTGAATTTGATTTTATAATCCAATGGGAAAATAGTAGAGTAATTCATGAATATTTAGCAAAATGTAAATGCAATGATACAAGTTTGAGTTCTGTGTGAATTCAGAAATAGGAAAGATTAATGTGTTGGGGATACTGGTTAAATTCCTTGAGATAGAAGAATGCGAGCTTGATCTTTGTCGGTGACAAATGATAGGAAAGAGAGCACCCAAAATTGCATTAGAAATAATTATTTGTCCCTGCAACAGCAGTCATATTGCTCATTTGAGAAAAAGGGCTTCAGAGTACAGAAGAATAAGGAAAGAAAAGATAGTTTTAAGTAAAGTGATAGAAAGCAGTAAATAACAGTTTTAAGTATCTTATCCTATACTCAATAAGGAGTTGACCATCTCTCATTGAGAGAGTTAATACATGAAAAGTTTTATGAAGAGCAATGCAAATATGCATGCATCATCTAATTGGAGAATAAAAACAAATATATATGCAAAGTTCTGTTTTGCCTGCTTTCTAGAAAATGAAAGAACCATCAGGGAAGGGAAAAAGAAGAAAGTGAAGACCAAAAAACTAATCAGTAAGTGAGTGAATAAACAAATAGCATAATAAAAATAATGATATGTGGGTTAGGCTGTTTTTACTGGGGTACATCTGAATGTAAGAAATATATCTCTTCACTTATTAGAAAAGACCTCAAAGGAGTATGAGATTCCATAGCTTTGGGACCAGAAGATGCCATAACGGTTACATCACTGACCTCCCACATGTTCTACCGTGCTTTGAGTCCTGGACTGGAAGCCTAAAATGCACACCAGGTGTGTGTACATGCATGCCCAAAAACCCAAGAGGAGAATGGAGGAGAAGGGATTGTAGCAGGGCCATCTCCTCTGGGAGGTAATTTCTTGCTTCCTGTCTCTCTGTCTCTCTGGTGAGTGCACACCCTTTATAGCAAAAATATCTGTTAAGAAAAAAAAAAAGATTCAATAGCATTGATGAAATAGACCTTAACTGTTTTAAGGTGAAGATGGAAAACCAAAAGAATTTTAGGTGCATTTGCATAAGACATGTAATTTGTCATGTTACAGCAAGACCACTCGTTTACTCCTATGTAGAGAATTTTGATTCAAATGTTCTGCTGTAAACCAAATAACGAATTTTAAATAGGTGTACAATGGAAAATGTCTTTGTGTGATGGCATCACTGATATGTCACCTACTGTATCTCCACCACTTGGAAATTGATGACTCTAATGCATGGAATTGATATTACATAGCGATTTCATCTGGCTACCGGTCTCTATATGTATATACCTAAAAATGATGAAAACATTCTGCCTTTAATCATTGTAGAAAGACAAGATTCTATTTATTTAAATGAACAGTGATCTAAACATTTCATGATTCTTTTTTACTAAAAAATTTACTTTTGTTGTAATATTTTTTCTTAGTGTAACTTTAAAAAACTCATTTATCCTGATTTCTTTTTCTTTCTTTCTTTCTTTCTTTCTTTCTTTCTTTCTTTCTTTCTTTCTTTCTTTCTTTCTTTCTTTCTTCTTTTTTTCTTTCTTTCTTTTTTTAAGAGAGGGTTTTGCTATAGGGCACATGTGTTTGCAGGTGAGACAGAGAGAAACAGAGAGACATAAAGAGAGAAATCGTCTCCCCTCCCCTGGGGGGATAGCCACACAGCAATCCCGTCTTCTCTACTTTGCTCTTGGGATTTTGGGCATGCATGCACATGCATCCGGCATGAATTTTAAGCTGCTGGTGATGGGACTCAAACCAGGGTTGAGTATGCGAGAGTCCAGATGGTAACCATTATGCCATCTGCTGATTCCAACCTTCCCATTTTTATTAGTACAGATATAATTTTGAATCTGAAAAGATGTGACTCAGAAAAGATTGTCTATTGCTTTTTTTTTTTCTTTTTGCAGTTTCTTCTGTATCAAGTTGATGTATCATCAATCTCTTGGGTGGGTATACAGGATATTAGATAATATTATTAATCTATAGTGCCTATTCCCAGGGAAATTTTACTCCATGAATCCAAAAGTATATAAAGAAGAATTTTTTTCAGCTGTTTTACAATTAATAATGAGACTATAATAATCACAGGCAGCAATATTCTTAATTAAATGTTCTAGTAGTTCAAAGTAAATATGTCCCATTAGTGCTTCATTAAGTAAATAGTAAAGTGAAGCCTCAGATTCCTGAATGCCCAATGACCAATATAACTAAGCTGGTTTTCTCTGCTATATTTGCCAAATATAACTGGGTCAGAAATAGTAGTTCTGTCTTATTTTGACAAGACTGACCATGAAATAAATGTCTTTATTCCCATACATACCCATTTCCCAAGACACATAATATAAATGTAAGAAAAGTAGAAAAATGTAAATGCATTTGGAAGTATGTATTATTTACTGATGTTTTTCAAATTCCATGGCTTGCTTTCTGTCAGCATTCTCTTACAGAAATATAAATCTTATTTGTTGAAGAGCTATGCAGTTTCAAACTCTTTCTCCATTCCACTCTTCTTTTATTTATATGACAAAACATATTTAATATTTTTTGCAAACAAAACCTAAGCTTCCTTGGTAGCACAACGCTTTTTGAAGACAGAATGCTGGCATTGTGTATTAACTTACCTAAGTTTTTCTGCAGAGTATATGTTGATCTGCAGTTGACCACCTCCAGCTCTTGATATGTATTCCAGAGAAATGCTCATCTATAAAAGGACATCTATACAAACGTTTGTCAAAAACTTTGTGTAATGAAGAGTCAGAGACTAAGTAAAGCAATGAAATGAAAATGAGTAAATGATGGGACTATTGGATGGCATAATGGTTACGTCACTGCACTTCCATGTACTTGACTACGGTTCAAGTCCCGGACCCGGTAACTTGAAACTCACATTGGTGCATGTGTGTGTGTGCCCAAAATCCTGAGAAGGAGACGAGGAGAAGGAACGTTGGTGTGGTCAAACCCCCTGGGGGTGATTACTTGCTTTCTGTCTCTGTCTGGAGAGTGCACATGCCCTATAGCAAAAAATCTCTCTCTCTCAAAAAAAATAATGGGTAAATGAAATATAGCATTTGCATACCATGGAATGCAGGAGAGAGAAACAACAGAATACATGTGTGGTGGGCAATTTCTTAGAGAGCTCCCAGGGCCCTTTATTTCTGGTATATGTGTCCATTCCTCTTGAGTACGGAGAGAACATGGAGTTACTTCTAATGAATAATGACTAATAGAGTACAGAAGTAATACTATATCACATGACCTTACAAAAGACCACAGCTTCTTCCTTAGGTGTTCTCTCTCACTTCAGAGGAAGCAACTGGTGTTTTTGGATGAGCCCTATGGAGAAGCCTAAGCAGCAAGGTGCTAATATCCTATCCAGCAATCAGTGAGTACCTAAGAATTGTCAACAATCACACAAATACAGGATTTTCAGAGCGTACTCGAAGTGAGATAGTGATCTTGAGAGTGAGACTTTCCTCCAGTCTACCTGTGCCATGACAGTGGTCTTAGACAATGCTTTGTAGGTTTATGAGAGCAAAAGGCCCCAGCTACATCACACTTTGATGCTGAATCCACAGAAAGATGTTTGGTTTTGGTTAGAGGATAGTTGTGTTCCTCAGAGAGAGACAGAGTGAGAAAAAAAGCACCTGCCCTCACATGGGAAATGATCACATGACAATCCCTTCTCTTGCAACTCTCCCTCCTTTGGAGACTTGGGGCACTTATGCATGGGTGTCTACTGTGTTTCTCAAGTCGCTGGTTCTGGGACTCAACCCACATGATTGGCCACATGGGATCCAGCTGCGTTTACCACCAAACCATGGAGCTGACTTGATAATGAATGTTCTAAGTTTAAGGGTAATGTTTTAAAGTGGAGTTGATAACTGTGTAGATGTGTTGTAGAACATATACAACACAAAATACAAAGATATTTACACAGAAATATAGTTCCAACCGAAGGAATTTCTATTCACTATTTCTATTGGCGTTAGCGTCTTTTTGTCAACCACTTTGTTGCACTCCCTATGAAATTACACAAATATAATAATTTAAATGATACAATTGTTTTTAATTTAAAATAACACACAAACATTATGACTGTCTTTTAAAAGACAGTGGGTCTTGAGCTGAATACCAATTTATTCATTCAACTAATAACTGAGGTGTTTAAATATAGTCATCACATTAGTTTTTTTCAGTGGAGACAGACTGAAAAATATAATTTACAATCTATCAGTAAGAACTTTGTAATAAACTAAGGAAGACAGAGAGACTACCATTAAAACGGAACAAATTGATAAATGAAGATATTAACCACGTATTTTCCAGAACCAAGAAGAGAGAGATTGTTTCTAAGCGTTGACACAGGAAAATATTCAAATGGGTAGAAGTTGTCAAGGTATTTTTATACTAGGTAAATATCATAAGGAAACATTAAAACTTAAGTGGTGAGCTTCATTGCATCTTTCAGGAAAGGGAAATGAAAGTCGTCTTGATGAAGTTGAAGCCTTAAGATTGAAAACAGAAGAGGCAGGAAGAATGTTTAAGGGTGTTCTATTTCTCCTAGATGCGAGTCCATTGAATTGATCCTAGAAAAACACCAGTAGGAAAATGCAATATCCATATACCAGAGCTGGGGGGAAACTTAGCTCTGCATATCATGATTCTAAATTAAAGAGATTATTAAGTGCTGCAGAATATTTTCCTAAAGATTGACATAGGTATAGTTAAAAAGATATTCATCAGCCTTGTAATTTTAAGAACTCCCAGATACCTCACTATCTTCATGTCACTTTATGTATATGTGTGTGTGCGTGTGTGTATGTGTATGTGTGTAATCTATGATTAGATGAGCTATGTAAAAGAAAAAAAAAAGCGAAACTCACAAAATCCAGAGACATGTTTCTGATGTAATTACAAGATGCATTTTTATGTTAGTTTAGAACATAAGTAAAATGAAAACTTAAAAACATGCTATCATGTATTCTTTGGTTACATATTATTCTTTCATAATAATACTCCTCTTCCCTAGGTGATATTTAGACAAAGAATGAAATTCTGTATATACAATGAAAATTAAAGAAAAACACTTGGTCAATAAAATACTTAAATTGTATAACTCCTAGAGAAAGGCAATATTGTTGGTGTAATTCTTAACTGAATAGATTTAAAAGATCAAATATTGTCAAATGCAAAGAATACCCAGCCCACATGATAAATTCAGATGTTCTGAATATGCAAGACCATTTCTTTAGTTGAAGAAGTGACTATAAACCATTTCAGAAACATCGGAGCTTATTGACCAAAACAAGTGATATGGTGAGTGAAGCAAAGATGATTTGAGTTAGGTAGCCTAAGAGATAAGTAAGTTAATCAATAATGAGTAAAGTGAGATGCCAGGAAACTTGAAAGTTATGGTGGCTCAGTTTGGTGCTACTCAAATCTATCAAAAACTAATTCAGTGGAACCAGTTCAAAATTCTACTGAAAATGGGGCACCTCTTGTGAGCCCCTGGCTTTATTGCCAAATCTGTTTTGTTACTTTATCTAATTCCGAGGAAGCATCACCACTTTAATGAATAAAGTTTACCAAAACTGCTGGGAAGTGATTATTAAGCATCTTAAGAATACAGAATGAAGCCAGTGTATCTTAAATTAAAACACAAGAAATTTTAGTAGCTAGGAGATACCTTCTTAGGTTAAATCACTTTATTCTTAGAACTTTTAAAATGAAGATGAACCATTTAATAATAACTCAAGCATATTTTAAATTATTTGTAGTGCCACATTTTAGTATAAGTAACACCTTAATGCAATTAAGTTATGAGCTTATATTGGTGCAAAATTTTTGAAGTCCATGCTGTTTTCAAGAATATTGGGAACCAGCAGTTAGCGTAATGGCTATGTTGCTGGATTCCCACATAGTTGAATGAAGTTTGCGTCCCAGACCCTGTGGCTTAAAGCTCACGTCGGGTGCATGTGCTTGTGTGCCCAAGATCCCGAGAGGAGATGGAGGAGAAGGGATTGCAGCGTGGCCATCCCCCCTGGGGGGGTGATTTCTTGCTTTCTGTCTCTCTGTCTCTCTTTGTCTGTCTGGCGAGTGCATGTGCCCTATAGAGAAAACCTCTCCTATATATATATATATATAAGCATCTCCGTGAGTCTTTTACCACTCCCTCCTATGCTCATGGTCCTATAGGATTTACCATATAGCCTGGGTGTGTAGTAGGCTGTAACTCCTAGCTTTGTGTAAGTACGCTCTATGATCTTGGCATGTGAATGAAGTCACCTAATGACATCTTTCTCAGAACATACCCCTGCCATTAAGCAATGCATGAATGAACTTAAATTAATTGTATTTCTATACACTTAAAATGGAAAATGTGAAAGTAAAACTATTTTTTTTTTCCACCGAGGTTTTTGTTATAGGGCGCATGCACTCCCCAGAAAGACAGAGACAGAGAGACAGAAAGCAAGAAATCACCCACTGGGGGGAAAGCCACGCCGCAATTCTTTCTCCTCCATTCTCCTCTAGGGATCTTGGACAAGCATGCATACGTGCCTGGTGTGAATTTAAGCCACCGGGTCTGGGACTCGAACAGCGGTCGGCTATATGGGAGTTCAGCAACATAGCCATTAAGCTAACTGCTGGTCTCCCAGTGAAAGTAAAACTTTAGAAAAAAGAAATTGGGGCCAGCCCATGGCATGTTGGTTAAGGCAGCTGGGTCCAACATGACTGACTTTGTGGTCTCAGTGTTAAACTTGGTGATTTGAGAAATGCCCTGGACATGTGTATGCACATCCAAAACCCTGGAAGGAGAGAGAAATGGAGGAGAAAGAATGTGATTTGACCATCAGCCATGGAGGGTGCTTTCTTACTTTCCCACTCTCTTTGTCTCTCTCAAAGGAGAGGGCACATGTACCCTCTGGAAAAGAAAGTTTTTAAAATGTATTTAAAATTGCATCACAAATAATAAAAGTATAAGGAATAAATTGAACCAAAGATGCGCAAAACTTATACCTTGAAAACTAGGAACTACTGAAATATATGAAGATCTATGTACATGGACGTACATCCATGTTTAGGAATCAGAAGATATATATCATTAACTACACAGATTGTTCAACACATTCAATTCAATCTCAGAATCATAGTTAGTTTGCTGGAAGAAATTGACAAATAAGTGCTAATATTTATATGAAAACTACAACCACTAAAAGGCTCCCCCAAAATATTTTAGTAGGAAAATAAATTTGGAGGACTTTACCTTCACAACTAGTAAACTTACCATAAATCAACAGTAATCAGGATAATTCAGTTATTAGATGGTTTTCAATATCTTAAGACCTATGCTGAGAAATGGTTTCTTAGATATATCACCAATGCAATACACTACTAAATTAAAAACAGGTATGTCAACTGAACTTTAGCAATATTTTTAAATTTTGGATCAAAGGATACTATCAAGAAAATAAAAGGACAGTTCATACAACTGAAGAAATTATTTGTAAATTATTTATCTTATAAGCATCTGGTATGAAGAATATATAAAGAAAACTTACATTTAACAATTAAAAAACTTAAAAATAGGCAGTACGTGAACAAAAATTTCTATAAATAAGACATTCAATCCCAAGAAAAATATATTTTATATTATGAGACATCAGAGAAAGGCAAATCATATATTTCACACACACTAGGACGACTAATGATATGAAGAAGATTATGGAGATATGTAACATACTTATACTGCTAGTGGAAATCTAAAATAATACATTCTCTTGGGAACACACTCTTGTATTTTCAAAAAGGTAAAATATAAAGTTTAATGTAACCTAGCAATTTTATTCCTAGATGTTTACTCAAAAAGAATGAAAACATATTCACCTAAAAGATTATATATTAATATACGTAGCAACAGTATTTGTAGTAGGCCAAAGTGGAAACCCAAATGTTTATCAGATAAATGGGGAAAAAATATATAATTGCATTTTACTTAGCCATCAAAAGGAATAAAATATTGATATATGCTAAAGCATGGATTAATCTGAAAAAGTAGCAGCTAAGTGAAAAAGTCAATCACAAAGGAGTACATATTCAAAAATTATACTTTTATGAAATGTCTAGAATAAATATTAATAGAAGGTAGTTTAGTGAGTGCTTAGGCGTTTTGTGGTTGGGATACTGGGGAAGGATAGTGCACATAATAATTTTTTTTGCAATAATCAAAATATAGGGAACAGCAGTTAGCGTAATGGCTTTGTCGCTGGACTCCTGCGTAGTCGCCCGCGGTTCTAGTCCCGGACCCAGTGGCTTAAACTCACTCCAGGCGCGTGTGTGTGCGTGCCCAAGATCCCCAGAGGAGAATGGAGGAGAAGGGATTGCGGCGTGGCCATCCCCCCTGGGGGATGGTTTCTCGCTTTCTGTCTCTCTGTCTCTCTCTGTCTGTCTGGCGAGCACACGCGCCCTATAGCAAAACTCTCTCCAAAAAAATATCAAAATATAAAAGTAATTATGGTGATGGTTGTAGAATCTTTCACTCTACTAAAAATATTTTGAACTATACGGTTTAAGTGACTGAATTGCATGTTATGTGCATTCTATTTTAATAAAGCTATTCAAAAATAAAAAATGCTTGCTGCCCTTGAACAACAGCCTTTCCTGAGTATGTCCTTTGCCAATATATTGATCACTAAGGACACAGCTTGGAATAAGATATTTGAAGAAAAATATTGTGAAATGAATCTGTTTCAATATCAAAAATTCAAAAGCAGAGTAAGGTAGAGAGTTTGTCTGTACTTAATAAAAGGACATTCCTTGAAGACTTTTTGTGAAGGTAACATTTCTATTTTATTAAACTGTATAAATAATTTTATAAAATACTTCTGCATTTTTATTAATTTAATAAAAATAAATATTAATAATTTAATAATTTATAAATTTGCTGGTCCAAATATCTAGTGCAAGTCTTGCTAATGGGAATGTAAGCTTGGGCAGCATCTCTGAACCATCATTGACTAAAATGGAAGTTGAGGCCTAGGACTTAGATCTTGTACACGCTTACCCACTGTGTTCCTGTTAGTTAGGCATACTGCCTGATGGCTCAAAATAGCAAAAATTAATAAATATAAAATCTGCTGATAGGAATCACCAAATAACACAGCTCTTTTACTCATTCAACAGCTTACCTCTTGGGGTGCTATGAATTTTCAAGGCATATTCTTCTTTCTTTCACGTCACCCCTTTAAAAATACAATACAGTTGACGTTTTATGAGTTGTTTCATCTCTGTCAGGTCCCCTTGTGGATGAAAATACAGTAGCTCAAGTGCTGCTCTGTGTGTGAATTTTCCTGGATAAATGCCATCCAGTGAAATCAAGTTTTCTTCAAGTAAATGGTTGATGTGATGCCATTTTCATTTTAATTTCTAGCAAGTGCTAAACATTCTCTCCAGAAGATACAGTCTAGCTAGGCGGATGAGCATCTGTGTTTCTCTCAAGTTCCACACCTGAGGCTATGGTGATGGATGGTAACCAGTTATTAAGGATTATTTCAGTAGATCCTATGCTAAAAGCAGACTCTGTCCTTTACCTTAGACTGAAAAGAAATGGAAGAGGACTTGGAATTATTACTAATAAAAATGTTTACTCATGCAAATGGAGAGTAGATCTTTACAGATTCATCTTGATACTAGGAACTGTTGAATATTAATGTATCTTTGATGAAAGGTTAAGAGAACAATTTCCATGATATTTTCTCTGTGGGATACAGCAGTCTATGAAAGCAGGAAAACTGCATAGACAAAGGCTTTCATAACGTGGCATTCAAGGACTGAAGGTCGACATTGCTAAGTCAAAACTGGTAGATGTATAAACACGATTTATTTTTGTCCATAGAAAGTAGAGGAGATTAAAAAAACTCTTCTCTTCTACTAAAGGTATTTAAATATAAATTCTAACCAAAAAAAAATAGTGACTTGATTCTAATAAAATTTTCCCTTGACATATTATTTTTTTAAATATTTTTTAATTGCCAAGGAGTGTGCACATTCAACAGAGAGAGAAAGGCAGAAAGAGAAAGCACCCCTCAATGGAAAATAGTCACTACACAATCCTTTCTCTTCCACTTCTCCATCCTGTCAGGATTTTGAGCATGCAACACACATGTGCCCAGTGTGTTTTTCAAGTTGCCAAAGCCAGGATTTGAAACACGTGGGATTAGTCTAGCTCCATATTCATTAGGCTATTAGGGTTAGCCCAAAATGTTTTTGAAAATTTATATTTTTATTTTATAATTATGTCTAATACATACTAGTATTAAGATATCATGTAATATACATTTATAATGAAAATATATAAGATCCTTTATAATTATACAATAGTCATTTATAATATAGTTATATTTACTTGGAGTGAATGCCAAATATTGGTTACTGTGAGAAAATAAACAATTAAAAGATTTTTTAAAATGATATGATCCTTTGCATTAATTTCAGTATTAAAAGCAATTATTCATCAAATGCTATTGGGAATGAACTAGATTATGAATAGAGATATATAGAAAATATATCACATATAAAATCATTTACATATTATATATAAATATATAACATAGATGAAAACATACATATAGATTATATATAATATATAAAATCACATATATATTATATCATATATAAAATATTCTATTAAAGCTATAAGGGAAATACATTACAAAATGCTGGAATACATAAAATTTTAAAAATGTATGAATAAGTACAGAAGTTTAATTTTATTTTCCAGTTATATTACCTATAGATGAATGATTTGTAACATACAGATTTTTTTCAATTATATAGTCAATGCTATTGAAATATATGGCTCAATTTTTAAAACTTTTAGCTTATTATTTAAGATAATACTTATCGGGACCAGCAGTTGGTGAAATGGCTATGTTGCTAGACTTCCATGTAGTTGACAGTGGTTCTAGTCCCAGACCCGGTGGCTTAAACTCATGCTGGGCATATGTGCATGTGTGCCCAAGATCCCAAGAGGAGAAGGGAGGAGCAGGGATTGCAGCGTGGTCATCCCCGCTAAGGGGTGATTTCTCGCTTTCTGTCTCTCTGTCTCTCTGTCTTTCTGACAAGTACACGTGCCCTATAGCAAAAACCTTTCCAAAAAAAAAAAAAGATAGTACTTATCAATAAAGAAACTTAAATTCTTCTCATAAGAGTGTGGATTTTCCTGTCTAAATGCCATCTAGTAAAATCAAGTACACCCCTCATTTCTATATGCTATTGCACCAAATTTCTCCATCTGTGAAATAAATGACATAAAATAAATTTTAATAAGATGATCCTTAATATGTTCAATGAAAACAAAATATCCTTTCAGACAAATGTAGCTCTTTACTTGGTATTTTTACAATTTTTTTTCTTTTGTCTATTGTTTTGAGTTAGGTTGCATTTAATATCTTTCCTCTCAACTGCAGCTTTTTCAGTTGTTTTAAAGTAATGTGGTGATTTTACTGATAGTGTTATGCCTGCATGTGAGACTCTGTTGTATAAAGGTTTTGAACATTGAACTGACAACTATACATTTTGGTACTCTTTACTCATGTCAAATCCATAATGGTCTCAGATTTATTTTGATCAAAGTATCTCTGTTCATCTAGTACTCAGTAAAGTGGGAAAAAAGTAAGGTATTAGTAACACCTTTCCATTTTGCCTTGAATGAATTCCACCTCATATATGATGAGATTTTATTATCCCATTGTACCTGTTCATCTCAAATTCAACACAGTAAAGTGTCTTTTCCTCAGTATTGGTAATCCACGTTCCTGCCTAGACTTTCTCATTGTCCTCTAGATATTTGGAGAGATGAATGTGATGTTTCCTTGTGCAATATATTCTCTTAAGAGGAAAAAACAACTCTTGTTCTCCAATGCTTTTTTTTTTTTAGCAATTTAATATGGGGGCATGATATTGTCATTTGTAAGGAATTTGTTTTAAAAGCAATACCTGCTCTTATTTTCTCATTAAATCCAGTTTTAGCAGTATAATCATTGCTGATGGCTTCTCTCATGGTGAGAACAATGAGACAATCATTGATATAAAGGGCATGTCAATAGGTGAATATTCTTAACAGTGAATTATGCATAGTGAATTTGTTGTAACCAATATTTTAAAAGAGTCTCTTCAACAGCTTTAAAAAAAAAATGCCAGAGGATGTGTGCAGTCATTACAGACAAAGATTAAGAGGGAAAGTGAGAAAGCATCCTCCACCCATGGGGAATGGTCATGCCACAATCCCTTTTCTTTCATCTCTCATTCATTTTGGAACTTTGAGCATGCATGAACACGCACTCTGAGTGACTGTTCCAGGAACCACGTGGTCAGCTGCATGCACTACAGCCGCCTTAACTACAGCACAACACCGGCTGGCCCAACGTTTCTTCATATTGAACAAAACATATCAGATTAATAGCATTCATCTCCCCAGTTTTACCTCCAATTGGAATTTAATAAAAAAAAAAAAAACTGAGCAAAGAAAAACAACAGCTTTGGGGGCTGGCATGTGGTATGGTAGTTGAAGGCTCTGGACTTCGACATGGCTGACCGTGGTCTGGGTCCCAGACGTTGAGGCTTGCTTTCTCACTTTCCATCTCTCTCTCTCTCTCACACACACACACAAACACAAACACACACACTCTACCCCTCTCTGCTCAAATTAAAATAAATAGATAAATAAATAAGTGAGGTTAAATAATTTTAAAAAGATGGCTTTAATAATACTTCTTAGTTAATATTATTTACACCAGCCAATGTAGAATGATAGGATGCCAAATTACCTTCTTATAGGAGACAATATTATTATGCCATGAGTCAAAATTTACTATATATTTTTTCCTATGCGTTTACCTTCATTTTTCTCTTGGCCTTTACTGATTCTTACCTCTGTTTGTTTGGAATCTCTTTTTATTCTGATAGAATATTGCTAAATTGTCACCTGATAAAAGTAACTGAAGGAAGATGAAAATTACAGAACTCTCATGGAAATTTGAATTTTCGTATGGATTTTATAAAGATCACAAGATGATCTACAGTTAAATGGTAATAATCATAATGCTATGATAATAATGATAATTAAGAGGTCTTCCCTTACATTTCAGAGCATATCAGTTAGGTAGCCTCCCACAGAGCTGTGTCTTTTACAAATATGGCAATATGGCTTACAAGCATAACACCAATTCTATAGCCATTCTTTGTTTCTTTTTATCCTTTTTAAAATTTCAAAGCACATAGTTACATAGCATTTACTTACCCTGTTATTTCAGCCTGAGAAAACATTTTAAGAACTAGAAATAGGTACATAAATGACGTGTTAAATTTTCATCAGTGGGTTGGTGAAGGGTTTTTTCCTATTTGACACATTCTAATGTGTAATGAAACATAATAGTGTGAAACTGCTAAGTTGAAAGAAATTTCATGTGTCCTGCCCCAAAGAGGAAAACTTTACAATATGTGAATCACAGTTAAAGGGTAATGATATATTGGGGATTTTTTTTTGGGGGGGGGGGGAGGTGTTGCCATAGAGTGTGTATGGTTACTGGAGAGAGAGAGAAAGAGGGAAAGTGAGAAATCATTTTCTGGGGGGGGGACGGTCATGCTACAATCCCTTCTCCATTCTCTTCCCAGGATTTTGGGTAGACACGCACATGTGCCCTGCATGATTTTCAAGCTGCTAGGTTCAGAATGTGAACCGTGGTCATACATGTGTGAGTGCAGCATCTTAACCACATTGCCACCTGCTAGTCCAGGGATTGTTTTAATAAAGAAATTTAAATGGAACGTAGTCCTTTTGATATTTTTGATTTGTAAGTATGTATTCTTTTTGGTTTTATTTGTAAGAGGATGTGTGCATTGATCAGAGAGAGAGAGGGAAAGACAGAATTCTCCACCTTAGGGTGTGGTGATGCCACAATTGCTTCTTCTCCATTTTGAGAACACGAACATAGTCGGCTGGTGTATTTTTCAAGCTGGCAGGGCCAGGATTCAAACCATGTAGCATCTGGTTCCATTGAGCACCAGGACATGGGGCTGGCCTATGATTTCTAAGTATATTTTCTTAAATATTCTGGAAAAAGTCTTCTCAATTTTACGTTGGAGCAAACAGCTTTTCCCCTGATGAGAAATTGAATTGCACTTAAATGATAAGTAGTTGTTAGTGGAAATGACGTCAACAACAATAAATATCTTATTTTGCTCCTAAATTCTGCTAAATGCTTTATAATGTAGTATCACTGCATTTCCTAAAGAGTAGGCCTCCATGCTGTTGTTGTCCTCATTTTCTAAATGAAGAAATGGAGATTTTAAAGGAGGTAAGTGATATGCTAGCAACACAAGTGGGTTACTGAACTGGAAACTTAGCATGCCTCTGCCTGCCTCCAGACCACACTCCTCACCATAATGTTGATCGAGTAATTGTGTAAGTTTTTTAAAACTTATTGAAAATAGTTGGAAATTAGGTTGCTGTAAAAGTAATGTAACATATTTTCTGCAGGTGTTTTAGCAAACCCATGTGGAGTGTATGGCACTTCAGCTGAAGACAGAAGGACCACTACACTTAGGCTAGGAAATAGTAGTTAAAAAAAAAAAGCAGGAGTACTCTAGAACACTGAGCAAGTTGCACGGTCTCAGATCGGGTGCATTCTGCTGTGACCTAAATCTGCACAATGACTCTTGTTTCATTTTGTATAAACTGAAGTCAATGCACTTCTCATAGCCTGAATGATCAGTTTCATAGTTCCTGAGTATTGGAATAGGTACTCTCAGATCCCAGACTTCTTCATTTCATCACCAGACTGAGTTCATAATGTTCCTCAAGCCCTATTTTGCCTGAGCAAGCAGGGTCTGTCTTGAATAGCAGGTCTTTAGTAGGTATTTACTTTACCACTTGACACTGCATTCAGAGCTATGTTGGGGATCTTTTATGTCAAAATATTGAGTTAAACTGATAGCTCTGCTGATCTGCTTCTGGTTTCAAGTTCAGCTTTCCAGAATCAAAGTGCAATTTATTTTGGAAGACATCAAAACATATTACCTAGAATCACATTGTCTTAAAAGGAATCTCTGAGACCTTTCCAAAAGTGATTGACCACGGCAACCTCATTATAGCCAACCCTGGAGTCTGAAGGCAATAATGTGGCCTTAACCCAAACCTGAAAACAGTTGCTTTCTCTTTTCACTGGTCCCTTCTGTTCATTTCGCTGAGTACATGTTCCTGGAAGTCATCTTCCTGTAATCTGAAATCTATTTTAATTGGATTCAAGATTTCAAAAGGCCCACAAGAATGCACATGATTAAAGCCACAGATTTTCTGCCTAGAAGTAAGTTAAGGATGCGTTTTGTTTGTTCATCGGTTCAATGATTTTTATATTCATTTACCTATGGTCATCCATCCACAATAATAATTAAGGAATCCATCCACGATAAATAATTTTCACTCCAATCTGATAATATTTTGAAGGTGCAAGTTATGGAAAGCTCAAAGTTACCTGTTCCCATATCAAAGGTAAAAATGTCCTTTCCTTTAAAATTGGCTATATTTTCATCCAGTAGAAAAATTATAAAAATGAAGTGGACTCCAATACGACTCCATTTCACTATAAAAGATCTTAGTAAACTTACGCTCCATTTCTGGTTGATAAAAGATTTGAAGTTTGCAAGTGAAAGAGAAGGTAGAGTAATTAATTCTTAAAATAGTATCCTCTTGGTTTTTGATTCTTACAAGGAAGTAATTTTAAATAAGAGCAGGAGGGTCTTCTTCTCCCACATAAAGGACCTTTCACCATAGGCTGATTAGGAAGAGTATATTATACAATAGTTATAGTAAAAAGATGACAAACTTTCTCAACACACAAGCCAAATAGCTGACGAATATGGAATATATTCAGCTCAGCATTCTACTTTCACTCAGGGCTGGCAGGTGGTGTGGTGGTTAAGGGTGCTGGACTCCCACATGGCCGATCTCAATCTGAGTCCTGGAGACCTGGTGGCTTGCTTTCTCACTTCCCCTCTCTCTCTCACTCTCTCACTCCGTCCCTCTCTGGTTAAATTAAAATAAATAGATAAACAAGCAAATTATTTTTTTTTAAAAAGAGGTCATGACAAAATAATATTTTTTAATATAGGGTGAGCACCACCAAGTCCAGTTGTAATACTGTTTAAAATGATCATTTTTCCATATCAGTGATAAGATTTTTACTGATGTCACAATTCTTTCTGTATTGATGTATTTAAGGTTTCGAAAGTATTTAAGTACTTCTTAGAATTAGATGTTAAAAGATTAAAATAAGTTGGGGACCAGCAGTTGGTGTAATGGCAATGTTGCTGGACTCCCATATAGTCTACCGTGTTTCGAGTCCCGCACCCGGTGGCTTAAACTCACTGTGGGCGCGTGTGCGTGTGTGCCCAAGATCCTGAGAGGAGAATGGAGGAGAAGGGAATGTGGCGTGGCCATCCCTCCTGGGGAGTGATTTCTTGCTTTCTGTCTCTCTGTCTCCCTCTGTCTTTCTGGCAACACACGCACCCTGTAGCAAAAACTTCCCCAAAAGAAAAGATTAAATTAAGCAACAAAAATATGTAGCATTACCATTACATTTTCATGAGAAAATCACTATCACTATTTCCTTTCAGTCACCATAACAGTCATTTACTTTCAAGTATACACATTTATGCATTTTGTGTTGACATTTTACTTTGTACAATAGCAATATAGTGACTTTATTCATTGATCTGTGATTTTTTTCTTTGCATTTACTATTGTATTTTTGAAATTAATTTGAATGACTTTTATATTTTTTTATTTCTATTTATTTTTGTGGCTTATTTTACTCTTTTTTTTTGGAAAGGTTATGTTATACTGATAATTCAAGATTTTAATTTATTTATTCAATTACAAAGAAAAATATTTTAAAATTATATAAGTAATATCTTTGACTTGCCTGACATGCAATACACGTATGCTTTGAGAATCAGTATCTTATGTTGTAAAGATGTACAATAATTAAAAGTAAATGAAAATATGTATAATTTTAAAAAATCCTACATGGAAGTTTAAATTATAAAATACATTTTATAAAATGAGAATTAGGAAGATTAAAGTGGGGCGAAAAATAACTATTTTCCTTTCTCATAATTCACTGAAGAAATTATGAGAATTATTTTCCAGTACTCTCTCTTCCTTAATACAAGTAAGGAAAAATTGAACCTAGATTATTTTATAACATAGTTACTATCCACACAGCTAGAAAGTGCATTTTTTTATTAAAACTCAGGCTGCCCCTAATTTTCTGTCCATGTTTTAGAACTCTATAATGATCTGTCTTAGGAGTGGCCAAATTAAATATCATATGCAATAAATCAATATTATTCACATTTTATAGTGCATTTATACAATTTTGATCACCAGTTTATAATTATAACCAATGTGAATTAAGTTAAGGACAATTGAATCGTACGCCATTTAACCTACTTCAAAAATTAACATACTCAAATGACATTAAACTAACAACAATAAAACACCATAAAAATCTGCATATAGATCTATTTACTAAAATTTTCACAGTAAATTGATTGAGCAATACAATATCATTATTTGAGATAACATGTCCTGAATTTATATGGTATGTCTTTCATGTTTATAAACAACTTTCATACTTACTATCTTAGAAGAGCAACCATCTTACTAAAACTCAAATAGAATCTTAGACCAAGAAAATAATTAAGCAGGACTCCCTGGCTCTATTTTTAGCCTCATTCCAAGAGGTTGTCGTCGTCTTCTCCTTCTCTTTCTCCTTCACCTTCTCCTTTCTTTCTCATCTTTCTCCTCCTTCTTCTCCTCCTCCCTCTTTTCCTCTTCATCTTTCTTCTAAATGAAGAAGCTAATGGTCATCTCTTGGCTAGTAGAGCCAATACTGGCTATTCTGACAAAGACATAATTGAGTGTTATTGACAGGGCCACCTTCCTTAATTATCTCCCATTATACCATAAACAAAAACAAACAAACAAACAAAACACCCAAGCAATGATAATAATCTATTAATCTATTCCAACAAATCAGGTGAACATTTGGTGTTACATATACATAACCAACTTATCTTGATGTTAAGACTACCTTAATGTAATATGTATATTGTCACCTTTAATATCATTTTATGCTTCCCTGACTGTTACTAATATGATCTCAAATATACTAACATTCATGATGACTCTTCCAGTGCTAGTATTCTACTTAACTGAAAGTTAAAGTACTTAATCATTTTATTTTATTATTTTATTTCATTTTGCTATAAAGCCCATGTGCTCATTACACCACAATATCTTTTTCTACATTCTCCTCTAGGAACTTTGGGTGGATGTACATGCACCCAGCATGTTTTTCAGTCTGCAGGTCTGGAACTCAACCCACACAGTCAGTCATGTGGGTTCCAGTCACCTTAAATACCATGCCAATTTCTGACCCATAAAATATTTTTTAAAAGAAAAAGCACATTAATTTCCTCTCCAAATAAGATCTAATGGGCCAAAATAATTCTAATGTTTTGAATATTGGCAAATAAAATATTAAACCATATAAACATGAGCTAAAGGTTTTTCTGAAGATATACTATTTTTTATATCAATATAAACATGTGAAAAGTATTCAAGAAAACTACTTCTTCTCAACTCTTATAATTTTACATATTAGATTTGTCATGCAATTCAGCAATTAAATAATTTGCTATAATATCTGTTTCTTCAAATTTGTTTCTACCCACATGTAAGATTCCCATGACTTTCCACAAAGAATGACTCTACTTCTGAGAAATAGAATTTTAAAATGGAACCTGTTATTTTGATCTTATTTTTTCAGAAATTTATGAATTGATTCCTGTTTTCCTCTGCCCTTTTTTGTTTTTCCTTTTTATTTTTTTAAACTTCCTCTCCTTGCTTTAATCTACTTAAAACAGTCCAATTAGAACCACCAGTACCATAGTTTCTATTGAAACAAAACTAAAAACTGAGACAAGGTAAACATCTTGTTAAAAACAAAACAAAACATAAACAACTGCACAAAAACAGGCATGTAGATCAATGGGACAGAATTGAGAACCCAAAAATAAACCCCAAAATATACAGTCAGCTGATCTTTAGCAAAGAGCAAAACAAAATAGAGAAAAACAAAATCTCTTCAGCAAATGGTGCTGGAAAAACTAGATACCCACCCACAGAAAATGAAACTGGACTCATATTTAAACCATTAAAAAAAATCAATTCAAAATGGATCAAGCATCTAAAAATAAAATCTCAAACTATACGGAAGGGTCAGTAGGTGACATAGTGGTTAAGGTGCTGGACTCTTAAATGACCAACAATGGTTTGAGTCACAGACCCATAGACTGACAATCACATCAGGTATATTTGCATGAATGTCTGAAATTCCAGGAGAATACTAGGCAAGGGATTGCTGCATGGCCATCTCCCATGGGGGGTGACTTCTCACTTTTCCTCTGTGCCTCGCTCTGCATCAAGTGCATCTGCCCTATGACAAAAACCTAAAAACAACAACAACAAAAAACACTATTGGTGGAAAATCCAGGGAAACATTTGAAGACATTGGAATAGGCAAAGATTTCTTAAATAAGATCTCTAAAAACAGGGAATAATTCTGAAAACCGACACGTGGTTCTACATCAGTCTAAAAAGTTTCTGCACAGCAAAATAATTAGAGTGAGGAGACAACTCTCAGAGTGGGAGAACATATTTGCCAACTATGCCTTGGAAAAGGGACTGATAATCAGAATATTCAGGGAACTCAAGCAGCTTATCTGCCAAAACGTAATCAGTTCAATGTAAAGATGGACAAGTGAGCTGACCAAACAGCACTCCAAGGAAGACATATGAATGACCACAAAGCATATGAAAAAATGTTCAACACCTCTGATCCCCAGGAAAATGCAAATTAAAACTGCAATGAGGTAGCACCTAACCCCAGTCAGAATGGCTATAATTAAAAAAATAAAGAATGGCAAGTGTTGGCAAGGCTGTGGTGAAAAGGAAACACTCCTACACTATTGGTGGGAATGTAGATTAGTAGAGTCACTGTGGAGAACAAAAAACCCACAGACAATACTACCGTATGACCCAACATTTTCACTTCTTTCCCAAGGATAGGAAAACACTGAGTCAGAAAAACATTTGCATATCTCTGTTTATTGTATCATTTGCTAAGCCACAGAATCAACCCAAATGTCCAAGAACAAATGAGTGGATTGAAAAATTGTGGTATATGTATTCTATGGAATACTACTAAGTCATAAAGAACAATGAGACACTGACATTTGATACAAAGTATACAGATATGGAAGATTTAATGTCCAGTGAAGCAAGCCAAACTGTGAAAGAAAGGCACTATATGTATATGTCTCCACTTCATAATACCAAATGTCTGAACTCTGGCAGAACTGAAAGATTGAAAGGGATCCAGCCACCTTAACCTCCACACCTCCAGCTGACTCTTAAATTGATTTATTTTTTAATTATAAAGAGTAAAAGGCATTCGGAAACCTTAGTAGTCACCAGTAGGCAGGTAGGGCAGGTAAACTTGTGGAGCTGAAAGTAAAATGAAAATGCGCAGCTTGTTCTCAAAATGAAGGAAGAAAGTATTTCCTCCCTAGTCTCTACTGATTTTTAATTTTTACTATTTTTTAATATTTTCTATTTAATGTTCTACAAAACAAGTAGATTCTCATAGGGCCAGTGCAGACCACCATATGCAGTCAAGAACCATACCCAGGCACTGTATTATAGTCCTTGCAAAGATGGGGGAGTTGCAGAGATTACTCTGTAGAGTATCAGGCAGTCATAAACCTACCTTCCCACTAAATTTCACTTAAATTCAAGAGTAAAGTTATTAAAAATTCCAAGTTATCAGCCACAGAGCATCGAACCCCAAGCATGGGCACTCTCTTTGAGGTCCGTACAATTCCATGGAACTATACTGCCAGCTGGGACACTTACGAGCTAACGTGTAATTCCAAATAGTACACACTTTCTACTGATGGAACTGAACTTGTCAGTTATAGCACTTTATACCTGTTTGAGATTCTTGGTCTCATAAAACCAACCATTCATCTCAGGTGTACTTTTAGCATAGGGTATCCTACACTTAATTTGCCATGATCACACTCAAGACTAGAAATAATTCCCTGACAGTTTCTTCGTCAAGTATCTCTGTAGATATATGTGTATGATGTTCTTTAAAATATTCTTCACAAATATACATATGAATATATATTTATGTTTGAGATGCTACTGTATACATTATATCCACTGCACATGTTTGAGTCCATACACAGAGACATATCTAGAGAGAAGTCCACCATCATATACTTTTTTCTTTTTTGTTATAACTTATCAATTGTCGAATAAATCTAAACAACTTACAAATTGTATAAAGCATACTTCTGCTGTGATGCTGCCTTGAAATGCCCTGTTAATCTTTAAATTAACATTCCTTTTTATATGCCATCTTCTTTTTTTTTTTTTGAGAGAGAGTTTTTTGATATAGGGTACATGTGCTCTCCATTTCCCCCAGGATGTCATTTCCAACTTTCTCTCTCTGTCTCTCTGTCTCATGTGCCCTACAACATAATAAACAAACTAATATGTGTGGAGTCAGCATATCAAAACGTTATTTGTACTCCCATGTTCATTGTAGCACTATATTCACAATAACCAAATTATGGAATCAACCCAAGTGTTAATTTACCATAAAAATAAATAATAATGGAGGGCAGGTGGCATGGTGGTTAAGGTGTTGGACTTGCACATGACTGACCATGGTTTGAGTCCTGGACTTGGTGGCTTGCTTTTTTACATTCTCTTTCTTTCTCTGTCTATCTCTGGTCAAATTAAATATAGTAATTAAAATAAATAAATTTAACAAACAATAACAAAAGTGATCTCTTGCATTATATTCCCCTCTCTTGCCCCAAATAATGGTGAGGGAACTTAACATAATTAAAGTATCCTGCACACTCTGGGTGGATTTCAGAGGGCAAAGCATATACTTTTACTCTATATCAGATAGCAATAAAAACAGGCTGGGCACGAAGATGGAGCTTAAGTAAAAGTTCTACAAGTGAATAAATTCTTTCAATATTCAGTCTCTAGACTTAACTAGAAATCATATTTCTTTTCATATCTTGGACATGGTTTATTAAATAAAGCCATACAATTCATTAATCTAAAGATTCTTGTGAGAATTCTACATCCATCAATCCAAAATGGACAGCCTTTTGTTAATTGGTTCATTCATTTGGTATTTTATTTATTATTTGTCTTCACCACATGTCCTTAGAATACCTTATGGACAGACCTAGTTTTTCTCATGTTCCGTTTTACTTCTCCCATTTCAAAGACACAGAGACATCTGCTCCATATCTTATCTAAGCCAAACAATCTCTTCCATTCCTGCCTTGATTGCCTCAAATCTTCCTGACAAATTCACTGCTTGTTGTAAAACCTGTCAGGCATAAATTTTCAGCTTCCTATTTCTGTTTATTTTAAATATGGAAAAGTAATTGAAAATGTCATTCTTATTACACTAATTGCCAACTAATTTAAGCTAATTTGACCCATGTGAAAAGTGGCAATAACATTTAAATGTGCAACCTGGCAGTTAAACAAGTCTTGCAGAGATTGATAGTACCTAGTTCCTTTTGACTGGCACAGGCTCTCACACTTTGATGACCCACCTCATGCCCCAAACATCAGCTCAGCTGTACCTTCTTGTTATTACAGTTCTTCCTTTCTGCTTATGAAATTTCCTAAATCTACAAGCTGAAAATACAAAATCTCTCCTGTCATGTTAATAATCTCTCTCTTCAAATGTTTTACATTTATCTTGGCTTTTTTCAAGGGATTTTTAAGCCATTTGATATTCTTATCTGTGCAGCTTTTAATAAGACAACATATCAGGAGATTTAAATATGAAAACTAGAATTAAAGTATGAGTTTATCTCAATAAAAATGTTCAAATTCATGCATAGCTTTTATTTTTCATAATATGTAATTTTTAATTGTCAGAGAGTGTATGTGTTTGCCAGAGAGAGAGAAAACACCTCCCCATCCCGTGAAGTGTGATCATGTTGTAATCTTTTTCTTACTCAATTTCTCCATCTCATGGGGACTTTAGACATGGACACACACATGCCTGGCATGTTTTCCAAGCTACCAGGCCTTGCTGGAACTGTGGTGGGACATGTGGAATCCCGTTCCTTATGCACAGGATTTAACTGCTGTGCTACAGGGCCTGCACCATAGCATGCGTTTTACACGAATTGTTAGAAGACTCCTCATCTACTTATTCTATTCAGAAAGTCTTATTCTGAGTTGTCACCACGTGTGGTCAAAATTATAACCAATGTGATTTTCAGATTTGTCACTAGTTTAACCCATGAATAATTGCAAATGGCAACAGTCAAATTATTAGAAGATCATATGAGAGTAGGGTGGCTCTTACTTCAACATGACTAGAGTTAAGCGAAGACACAAAAATAAGGGAATATGGGACCAGCAGTTAGCGTAATGGCTATGTCGCTGGACTCCCAGGTAGTCGACCGCGGTTTACATCCTGGACCCAGTGACTTAAACTCACGCTGGGCATGTGTGTGTGCGTGTCCAAGATCTCGAGAGGAGAATGAAGGAGAAGGGATTGTGGTGTGGCCATCCCCCCTGGTGGGTGATTTCTCACTTTCTGTTTATCTCTTTCTATCTAGCGAGCGTAAGCACCCTATAGCAAAAACCTCTCCAAAAAAGTAAATAAATAAATAAAATAAGGAAAAATAATGCCATATAAAAAATATAGAGATTAGAGTTACTGAACTACAATCCAAGAGACAAGGATTTCTGGTAAAACCAGAAACTAAGCAAAGTGAGTCTGTACATTTCCTCCTAGAGCCTTTGGGGGAGTATGACCCTGTTGGTATCTTAAATTTAGACTTACAGCCCCAGACCTATATGTTTAAAATTTCTGATATTTCTAGCCACCCAGTTTGTGATGGGTTACTTTGTTGTAGAAGGAGCAGGAAACTAATACACTAAATGTATGTTCACACTGTGTACACTACATATTTCCTATTGTTGTGTCTTTGAGCTAAGTCGTACATTCAATAAAGAGTTGATCAGCAAAGATTTGCCATTATTTGAAGTATTCTTAATGGCTGCCTGTTCCATATATCAACAAATTAGACTTTCACAAGGACACTGGGTCTGAGACTCGAACCATGCAATTGGCTATTCCAACCAACATGCCACCAGGATATTGATTTCTACTAAAGTATTACTATAGTAAAAGTAAGACTTACGTTAGCATAGGAAATGACATGAGTTAGGCCTGCAGAAGTATAGTAAGGTAGCCAGATTCATGTGTTTAATTGGTAATAATTTTTTAACTGAAATGTATGTTCCAATTTATGATAAACAGGGGTATGTAATGCATTGATAAACATGGGTACGTAATTCCTCTTATTTAATTAGATTTCCTCTCATGAACATTAACAAAATAAAAAATTTAAATATCTTATAAGTAAATAAGGGAAGTAAATGAAAGTTAAAAGCAGTTTCTAATTGATGATGTGTGGAAAGGTTGAGTTTTCAAGAGTTAAACTGGAGAAAGAGGAGAGAAACCATGGGAAAGAAACTACATGACAGAATGATCTAGAATTGGAAAGCCTCAGAAAATGATAGCAGATGAAGACAATACCCAGAGGTGCAGATTCTGTTCTCTTTGTTTTCAATAACTCTATCTAAAGTAATCTCTCAGGCAATAGAAGTGCCTTCTTCCTGCCCAGATGGAATGATAATTAGGAGAGACTAAATTAAAAATTGTAGACACAACATGTAGGTAAAACTGTCTATTTCTGTACCAGCAACAAAGGAAAGAATGGGAATTTTTATTTCAGTTCTTCTCATGAATCCAGAGAAAAATAACTAATAGCTAAGGGGAAAGGGAGAGCCTAGAAATAAATCTTTCAGTTTTATTTATATGTGTGTGTGTGTGTGTGTGTGTGTGTGTATATATATATATGAAACTTCAAGAACAGATGCACAATGATAAAAAAAAAAAAAACACAGGTACAGAGAAAAAGGAAAAGTTATCACTTTTAGTAGACAAAGAAACCTCACAATAAAAATATTGCTAAGGAGTGAAATACAATTTGTGACCAATATTTCAGTAGAAATAATAAAAATTCAGGTCAAGATAATGTCATATATAAAAAATTAAGAGTTCTCAAGGAGAAAAATAAAATAGTAAGAGGAAACAAACACTTAAAAATATTAGTACTTCACTTCAGGACTCGTAGGACCTTTGGAAAAGTAAAATTCATTCATGGTTCTTTTCTTTCTCCCAGATATTTAAGGGTCTCCTACACACATTTCCTTTCTCAGTTTGTAATTCTTTAGTTACCTTTCTGTTTCCTTCATGAGTCTCAAAAATACATGAAGACAGGGGCCTTTTTTCCTCTTTATTATTGTTCATGTTATTTCCATCTTTGCATTCTGATCACATAAGCTCATGTAGGGATTTTGTAAAACATCTGCTAAATAAATAGATGACTGGGCCCATGAATGAATTAAACTAAAGTTTCTGACAGAGATATCTTGTTTAAGTTCTCTAGAGTAATTATGAAGATCTGGAATAATAAATGTTAAAGCAAATAACAAAATGTGAAATGCCATAGAGTGGCATGTTTTGTTATCCTTTATCGACCTGTGAAGTTGGGTTATCACTCTTAGATGTACATGGATTATTGCTATTAGATGTCCACATTAATCTGCTGGCCGAAAGCTATTCTGGAAGTTTAGATAACCAGTCTCGCAACATTTGTGTAATAATTCTAAAGTGATATCTAAATAGTAGTAACCGTCCATTATAGTCTTGTTTACTGAAGCTGATGAAACATGTAAATTTTTAGGTCATATAAGCTGCTTGACAATTACCTGTTCTTTGTAAAGATGGTGTTCTGAGTTTGCCAAAAAGTAAACCAACCACATGATATAATTCCTATGAAAAACAGAAAAAATCGTGAGTCAGCTTACAGGACAGTAGTTTGTGAAGAGTTAGGAACACTCTGGACTTCACAAGAAAATAATTTTATGGTGCCTATTAGGTTTGGGTCACTCAAAAGCAATTAGAGTAAAATAAGACAAAGAGATAAAACTGGAAAATTGATATTTTCAGAATAATGGAGCTCAAGTATCTGGGGTGATCTTAAAGACAAATATTAAAGATAATTTTGACCTCGTAACAATGATCAGAATTTAATCATGAACATGTATAGCTACTACTTACTTTTTAATTTCCACTCTGATAGCTGATCTGTGGTAGAGATGTATTGTTCCTGAAAACACATCTGCATCTGTCATAGTCTTGAAATAGTGAATTGATATAATTTTACTATGCCTTCCCATGGCTTCCTGCGAGCAATCATCTGTGTGTTTTCAAATAACATTCTTCATGGTTGGATTTTTTTATACTCTCTCCATTTTCACTGTTCCATCATGAAGAAGAAGATTTTTCAGGAGATTGGACAGAATAAGTGCGTTCATAAGTATTTGGTAAGATGCAAAGTTCATAAGTATGTGGTCAGATGCACATTAGATTTTACCTTATTATAGCAGAAAGTTGAATCAACCTATCAGTAGCATACGCCACTTATGTAAAAACAGGATTATATAAAATATATAGAATACCAATGCATAATATGTGCCCCCACCAGGAGTCAGCTGTCTGTAATTCATAAAAATCAATTTATTCACTTAAAATAAATTACCTAATCTTTAAGAGGTCATTAATCAGTACCAGTTCACTTAGAAGTTCATTACTATTTGACTTAGAGTGTGTTTGAACACAGCAAAATATTCTAGCCCGTGCGTGAGTGTACATGTGTGTGTGTGTGTGTGTGTAGGTGTGAGATCTGACAAAATTCTGAATCCCCTCTCCTCATGCTTATATGCCAAATTGAAAGTATTTTTTATCAACATCTTTATTTGTTAATTAAAGCCAATTAAGCTTAATTTCATTTTGAACATCTTTTTATTTTAATAATGTGAGCTTATTTGAATCACCCTGCAGTCTGGAAAAGAAAAAAAAAATCACCATATAAAATTTCAGCTTTTATATTAGATTACAGTATCTTTTAATTTATCTTTCTTTCTTTTTTTTTTTTTTTAAGAGAGATTTCTGTTCTAGGGCACATGTGCTTGCCAGAGAGAGAGAGAGAGAGAGAAAGAGAGAGAGAGACAGAAAGCAAGAAATCATCCCCCAGAGAAGATTGTTATGCCGCGATTTCTTCTCTTCCATTCTCCTCTCAGGATTTTGGGCATGCATGGACGTGCACACAAGTATCTGGCATGAGGTTTAAGCTGCCAGGTCTGGGACTGAAACCCCAGTTTACTACCTAGGTGTCCAGCAACATAACCATTACAGCACCTGCTGGTCCCTTACTTTATCTTTATTGTCAGTGAACTGGATGCTCCTAAACTTAAGGCCACATCAAATGCTTCACTTGAAAACTTTTAGGTCTTACTAAATATTTTGAACTCCCTCCTTTCTATCCTTTAATTTTTAAAAAATATGTATGTATAGGTAGATACGTAGATCAAACAGACTTGCCCCCTAAATATTATTGATATCTCAATGCATATTCATTTACTTTTTTATTAATTTTGTGCTATGGGGTGCATGTGCTCACCAGAAGGACAGGGAGACACAGAGAAATAGAAATCGAGAAATCACCTCCCAGGGGGGTGGCCATGCCAAAATCCCTTCTCCTTCATTCTCCTCTTGGGATCTTGGGCATGCATGCACATGCACATGATGTGAGGTTAAGCCACCGGGTCCAGGACTCAACCGTGGTCGACTACATGGGAGTCCAACAACATAGCCATTATGCTAACTGCTGGTCCCTTCAGTTACTTTATAACATCACCAAATAAAGCTATCCCTTCATCTAATTAATCATTCTAGCTGTATTCTCTCTTCTCAATTCATTCGGAACGTGCAGTTTAACAGCTGTTCCTCACTTCTCTGCTATATGCCATGAAGCATAGACATTCTTTGGAAAGTGCAGGCATTTCCTCTGTTTTTGAGGAGGCCATCATGGACAGAGGAAACATTCATAATGTCCAGGCTTAGTGCTTGTCCTCTTTGCCATTTGGAAATGTTATCCTTCTTTGCTTAACCATAGTTCTTCTCCCCTTATCCTTCAAAGTCCACTACAGGTTTAGTGACTTTTCCCTTCCCTGAACCTCTGTCTCACTGTCCCTGAGTGGGCCATCATAAGCTGCTCCTTACTAATTACTGTACAGCAGTGTTCCTGAGCTACTGCACTTGATCGTTATCATCATCCTTGTCATGTGGCACCAAGTTCATATTTAGAGCTGCTTTTCCTGACAAGATCATGGTGTTCTTTAGAGCAGAACCAAGGCTTTAGGTCATTATTTTCAATAAATGCCAGAAATGAAATATAAGATAGTTCTTCAGAAATGATCTGCCATGGGTTAGTGTAATGGCTATGTCGCTGGACTCCCACGTAGTCGACCGCGGTTTGCATCCCAGACCCGGTAGCTTAAAACTCACGCTGGGCATGTGTGTGTGCGTGCCCAAGATCCCGAGAGGAGAATGGAGGAGAAGGGATTGTGGCATGACCATCCCCCTCTGGGGAGTGATTTCTCGCTTTCTGTCTCTATGTCTTTCTCTGTCTGTCTGGTGAGCGCACGCGCCCTATAGCAAACAAACCTCTCCAAAAAAAAAAAAGAAAGAAAAAAAAAATTATCTGCCATTACTGGAGGAGTTTTAACCTAGTAAGTAGAGAGTGGAGAGGGCCAGACCAGATGGGAATACCCCAGAATTCACTCAGAGTGGCCCATGGACTAGCAGTGTCACTATTATGGGGCAGCTTATTAGAAAGACAGAATCTCAGGCCCCATAGATTTACTGACACCTAACCTGCACTTACTACTTTTTTTAAGTTTGTTATGGGATGCATACACTCACCAGAGAGAGAGAAAAAGAGAGGGAGAGAGTGGAGTAAAGTGTGAAATCACCCTCCATGAGAGATGGCCACACTGCAATTCCTTCCGTTCCATTCTCCTCTCAGGCACACAAGTGCTTCTGGAATAATTTTCGAGCTACCATGTCTGGGGACTTGAACAGTGTATACAGACAGCCATATGGGGTCCAGACACCTCAACCTCCATGCCACCTACTGACTCCCTAATATGTATTTTAACTAAATTCTCAGGTGGATTGTCTGTATATCAAAATTTGACAAATGCTTTATAAGATCCATTCAATGGATGGATGCAATTACTAAGAGGTCATTAAAGTGTTCCAGGTAAGCAATGATTTCCTTAAGGTAAAATACAGTTGGTTAGAGAGGTGTGTATGGAAGAAATAAAAAGAGAATAAAGCTCGGCTTTTTCAGTTTTATTTTTTTTTAATTCTTTTCTCTCTTGCTCAAATGAGTCAGACAAAGAGAACCAGAATAAGAAAGCTTCTTAGTTTACTTAGTTTAGTCTTGGAATAACTGTTGGTTATATCTTGTGTACCTTAACTATTGGTATGAAAATTGGGGAAAAGTTACATTTTCTTCTTTCTGATTTACTTGATACAAGGTCTAAAGCCTGCTTTACCTTCCCCCCCCCCACCCCAAGGTATGTACATTATAGCCACTCATGTAGCTTTTAAAATATTTTCTTGTTCTGGGCCTAGATATTTTAACTCCTGAGATTTGGACTTAGGCTAGGGCCTGCATTGTTCACATGTATAGAGATGTGAGCAGAGAACCACTGGTCTATTGAATCAACTGTATCAATTATACTTACTGGTATTTACCAAATTAGCAATGAGTCATTTGTATTCTCTCCCACTTTCTCTTAAACATAATATTTTCCTGTACTGAATTTCTAGCTGAGAAAGGATATTACCCTATGAAGTAGTATTCTTTTTTAAATCTTAGTTTACTCTCTGGATGAGTTTTTTAAATAATACATTTATAATATTCAAAAGAAGAAGAAGGAAGAGAACAAAAAGAGGGAAAGGAGGGGAGAGAAGGTAAAGAAAGTGAGAGAAGGAAAGGAAGAAAGAAGCCTGGGAAACAGAGTAAGAAAGAAGAATGGAAGAGAAAAATAAGAGGACAAAGAGCAAAATGGCAGAAAAGAACACACCAGATGAAAAAGTGTGAGAGGAGAATAAGTGAAAAAGAACAAAAAGTCTGAGAAAGAACAAAGAAAAAAATGATAAAAACACAGTCAGTAGAAAAAAAAAAAGAATGACAAGTACAACTTCTATACATTGTTTTTATTTTATACCAAAGGGCTAGAACACTTGGCCAGAAGAAAGAGAAGGAAAGAGAAGGAGAGGGAGAAGACATCTTCCTTCCCCACATGGGCTGTTGTCATCCCACAATCACTTCTCCATTTCTTCACACTGTCAGGATTTTCCATGTATTTTCCAAGCTGCCAGGCAGGGATCTGAACAGCTGCAGTTGGCCATGTGGCTCCAGTAATCACCAGGCCACAGGGCTGGCCCTAATGATTTGTGGCTTTCTTACTTGTGCCACAGTTGAACAGCCAAGAGGAGAATCCCGTGTGGCAATCACCTGAAAAACATGTATTTAATTCTGATAAATAGAAGTGACAAATTACTTTTCTCTGCCTTTTTTGTATTATTATTATTATTATTATTATTATTATTTTTGGAAAATTCAGTGATGTTGGAAATGTGGCATTTGTGGATTGACAGTTCAAAACGTAAAGTAAAAGGTTTAGCTGGTGAATCCTGTGTGTCCCAGATGCAGCATTCTGAAGGAAAGCGTTTCACGAGAATGAGGATTTTAGGCGTAATCTGCCTGAGTGAACCCTAGAGATTTAGCCGTAAGTCAATTCTTAGCGTCCTGAAGTCATTTTGTTCTAGCTTTCAGCTTTATGGTATTTCATGATTTTATGTTATCTTCTTTCATCCTGGTGATGAGCAATAATAGAAATATAGCAACATAATGATTACTTATGTGGCAACCAATTAGACTCCTCAAATTACCATCATCTAAATTAAATATTAAAAAATTGATGTCTCCCACACATATGTATGCAGTCACATGCACATGCGTGCACACACGCACATACACACACACTTTTCATATGTGTGCTACAGGGTCTGTCATATACTCTGCCAAGCCTGGAGAATGAAAAATCATAATTCAAATATCATTCTACAGCCATTATTAATTTTCATGCAGTAAAGAATGACTGTTTGGTTCCTGATTTCTATTCGTTTAAGTATGACAATTTTCTGGAACTTTTTAGAATTGATTTTATTCCTTTCAATAACAGCTAGTGATACAGCTTCTGAAATCAGCCCATGTTTAAGCTGAAAGGGCAGTGCCTGTCAGAACAGCTGATACCACATAACTTATAGCTTATTAAATGTATTTATTTATAAGAGATTTTTGCCTTAGGGCACATACTCTCACTAGAGAGAGAGAGAGTGAAAGAGAGACAGAGACAGTGAGAGGGAAACAGTGAGAAATCATCACCCATGGGGGATGGCCATGCCACAATCACTTCTCCTCTATTCTCTCCCAGGATTTTGGGCATGCATGTACATGTACCCATCATGAATTTCAAACCATAGGTCTGGGACTTGAACCATGGTTGGTCATGTGGGAGTCCAGAAACATAAGTGCTATACCATCTGCTGACCGCAAGCCTATAAGACTTTTTTTTTTTATTTTTTTATTTTTTTATTTTTTTTTGCTAGAGGGCACATGTGCTCGCCAGAAAGACAGAGAGAAACAGAGAGACAGAAAGTGGGAAATCACCCCCCAGGGGGGATGGCCACACCATGATCCCTTCTCCTACATTCTCCTCTCAGGATCTTGGGCATGCATGCACATGTGCCTGGCGTGAGTTTAAGCCACTGGGTCTGGGACTCAAACCACAGTGGGCTACATGGGAGTTCAGCGACATAGCCATTACGCTAACTGCTGGTTCCAAGCCTATAATTTTAAACTCACTCATTGCATGCTTTTTTTTTTTCTTTTTCTTCCTACATTGCATTAAACATTTATTTTTTGTTTGTTTGTTCGTTTTTAGTTTTTATCACAGGGTACGTGCACTCACCAGAGAGACAGAGAGAATGTGAGAAATCACCTCCCCACACGCCAGGAGGAGTGACCAGGCAGCAATCCCTTCTCCTTAATTCTCCTCCTGGATTTTGGGCATCCACACAACAGGCGTGATTTTCTTTTTTCTTTTTATCTTTTTGGAGAGGTTTTTGCTATAGGGTGTGTGCGCTTGCAGAAAGACAGAGAGACAGAAAGCGAGAAATCACCCCCCAAGGGGGATGGCCATGTCACAATTCCTTCTTTTCCATTCTCCTCCCAGGATCTTGGGCAGGCATGCACACACACGCAATCGGCATGAGTTTAAGCCATCAGGTTTGGGACTTGAACCATGGTCACTACATGGAAGTCAAGTGAAGTAACCATTACAGCATCTGCTGGTCCCAGCTAGGTGTGATTTTCAAGCCACCAGGTCTGGGACTCAAAGGGCAGTCAGTCATGTGGGAGTGATCACCACCAGCTAGTCTTACATTAACTATTTACTTAAAACTTATTATTACATAGGTTAAATCATGAAATATAAATTATAAATATCCACCAACATGTGGGCACAGTCATAGTGCTTATTTTTTAAATAAAAAAGTATTAGTACATAATGATATAATAATTTACATATATATGATTTTGTGAATTTCTAAAATTATATTTATATATTAAGCAGCATCCCATATTAATCAATACAGATTATTAAATTATTTTTAATTAATACATGTCATATACCTAATACCTACTGCATGTTAGGGATTATACCAGCACCAGGTAGCTAGATATATCAGTGAATCTTCAGTTCATGGAGGGCCAGCCAGTGACATGGTGGTTGGGGCAGCTGAATTCCATATGGCTCACTATGTGGTTCAAGTCCTGGGCATGAACCACATCTGAGCATGTGTGTGTGCATGTGTGCCCAAAATCCCAAGAGCAGGATAAAATAGAAGAGAATGGATTGCTGCAGGACCATGTCCCATGGGGATGTATTCTCACTTTCTCTTTCTGTCTCTCCCAGTTGAGTGCTTGGCCTGCTGGCAATTTTAAAAGAAGAAGTTCATGGAAAATTTGTATTATTAATTATTAATTCCATTTTCCATGAAACTTTTGAGGTCCCTTCACAAAAGATAAAATTTCTGTTCTCAGAATGATGCAGTTGAGAACGAGAGAGCAATGACGAATAGTAGATTTTTATGAGTATGAAGTGCCATGAAAATGAGAGCACGGGGCAATCTGGAGTCAGACAGTGAAACGCTCAATTCATATAGGAAGCTAAGGGAATGGCTCAATGGGTGACAATAACGTCTAGACGGGATTTGAAATGTGTCTAAGAGAAAAGGGGCAGAAAGGACATTCCAGGTCATCGACAGCAAATGAAAGAATATGTGAAGTCTAGGTCTTATAAGAGAATATAGTGTACTAGAATAATAGTAAATTGCTCCTCATTCTTTCTGAAACTTCAGATTTTCAAAGCAGGTACTCCCAGAAAGGTCAGCATCTTGGATTAGATTTTGCCAGAAACAGACAATGAGATGCAAGTTATGTGCAAGGAATTGATTAAAGAAGAGCTCCCAGAACCCGATAAATCTTGTATCTAGGTAGCAGGAAAGGAAAAGGAAATATTCTATGAAAGGTTCATTTCCAGCAAAAACAAAGGGCTCAGAGTTCGCCCCCAGGGGAGGTAGGAAGCTTGGCATCCATCTTCCTGCACTGCCTGGTCACTGGCTAAAGTTCACCCCAAGACCTAGACGCTGGGCGCTCCAGGATCTCTGTCAGATGGGCTAAGTGGTTCCAGTAGTCTAGGGCAGTATACCAAATAAAGCCTCAGATGCAGGCAGTTGAGGAAAGGACCCAGAGAAGCTGGGAAGAGGCACACAGAAATGAGAAAGACCTATGGAAGCCTGTGAACAGCGCAGACATGGGTCCTTACAGGTAGGCATGAATTAAACTTTCCTGAATGAGATTATATCCTGGATAATCAAAAAGACTAGTCCACACTGAACATTTAAAAAATATTGAAATATAATTTATAAATGATAAAATTCACCTATTTTGAATGTACAATTTGGTGATTGTAGTAAATTGCTGCTGTGCAGCCATCGCCGTCATCTGGTTTAGCACATTTCCATCATTGCAGTAAAATCCCTCATGTCAGTTAACACCTAAACTCCATTCCTATACTCAGCCAGGTAATCACTAATCTACTTTCCTTTCTCTATAGATTTGCATTTTCTGAACATTTCATGTAGAAAACATCATAAAATACACGATATTGTGGTCTGACTTTTTTTTGCATTATACTTAAAATAATTTATTCAATTAATTTTGTTAAACACCCACTTTATGTCAGGCACTATAAATGAGATTACTGGTGACAAAATAAAAGATATAAAATGTATGATCTGGTGAGGAAAACAGAGTACATAAATAACAAACAAATCAATGCAAAATTTTGAGTAAGCTTTATGATACTGTGGGAGCATGGCTAGAAATTGAGGGAAGGCTTCTTTGGGTACATTATATACAAGACTGAAGAACAGGAGTTAATTAGGCAAAGGACAAAGAATTTTAGTTGGCAGTAACACGAAAGATACACTCAATAGCAATATGCAGTGTGTTTAATATAACTGTCTAAAAATGTTGCTTGGGGGACCAGCGCATGGCTTAATAGCTGTGTCACTGGACTCCCACATAGTAGATTGTGGTTCGAGTCCCGGACCCAGTGACTTGGAACTCTTGCCAGGCGTTTAAGGCATATGTGCCCAAAATCCCAGGAGGAGAATGGAGGAGTATTGAGGCCGTCCCCCCTGGGGTGTGATTTCTTGCTTTCTGTCTCTCTCTCTCTCCAGTGAGCACATGTGCCCTATAGCAATAATCTCTCTCTTTAAAAAAAGAAATGTTTCTTGACCCAATTAAAGATTCTGGCATATTTCAAGATGGATAGTAGCCATTGAAGTGTTTTAGACAAGGCTTATTATGAAATACACACTCTAGGAGTCATCAAGTGGTGTGGTGGTTAAGGTGCTGGACTCTCACATGGTTGAACACAGTCACATTCCAGACCTGGAGGCTTGAAAATCATGCTGGGCTCATGAGTAGGCATGCCTAAATTCCTGAGAGCAGGGATTACCATATAGCCATACACCTTTGGGGGGATGATGATTTCACACTTATCCTCTTTCTGTCTCTCCCAGTGAGTGCACATGTCATATGGCAAACCCTGGTCCCCAAAGAAAAGGAAAGAAAATAAAGAAAAAGGAAATACCCACTTTAGCCAAAGAGGATCTTATTTTCTGAAACATTCTCAAAATGTATTCTCTAAGCAGAGAAAGGAGCACATTTATTTTACTTCATGATAAATCAAGGTTATTTTAAATGTTAACTCTTTAACAATTAAAGAATACAACAATCCCTTCATGGTTATTTCTGAATAATCTAGAGTTCACGCTACTCTGATTTTGTAATGGAATAGGCACACTTCATGTGTATCAGGGCATTGTTTAACAGCCACATATTCTGATTAAATGGAGAGTCTTGATCTCATTACTCACTCAGTTGATTTAAATATACCTTTTTGTTCATTATAGTGTGTGAACTATGGGGAAAACTACCTCATATCTCTTTTCATATCTTTGCAATTTTCTGCATTTTAGCACTAAAAAGTGGAACTCAGAAAGATGCTACTTCCCAAACACAATTTTTTTTTTTTTTTACATTTAAAAAGAGTAAAGTAGTTAAGGCAATTATCCAGATCATTTAAGCAAAAAAGCTCTCTTCCTTGGCCTGAATGATCCTGGTGTATTGTTTACATGGATCCAATTTAGCAGATAATGACTTACCAGCACCTGCCAATATTCTAGATACACTGAGTGATTTACCTAAGCCATGCAGTAAAATGAAAAAATGTTATATTAAAAGTGAAAAACTCAAGTTCAGTAAATAACAGAGAATATTTATGTTTGCTGTCAAAGGGATTGTTATGCTATCTGATCTAAATTTTTAAATTACATTTAAGAGAAAAATAGCATAAATGAAATAGTACATGAGGAGTTAAACTGAAACAGATGTCACAACTTTGAAGATTAAAAATACACATACTTTGACACATATGCATACATATGTACAAGGAGAACATCATAATGGAATATGTGTAAAAAGAACTACACATGAATTTCAACTTCTGTTTTTTGTGCTAAAATAAACCCATACTTTAATTCTATTTTCCATGAACTTTTCAAAGTCCATTTGCATTACGTATATGTGACATATGCACATGTCATTGTCAACCCAGCCTCTAGATTAAAGCGCCTTGTGGATGGCTCCCTTTGAGTATTTGTGAATTATGTGTAAGGTCTAAGAAGTACTATATCAATGGACATTTGAAAAGTTTGAAACTCAGTTACTTTCTGAAAACTGACTGGCCACATTTCTTTCACTAGAACTAGGGGTGGCAGGGACCAGCAAATGATGTAATAGTTACATCACTGGACTCCTACATAGTCAATCACGGTTTGAGTTCTGGACCTGGTGGCTTAAAACTCATGCCATACCCAAGAACCTCAGAGGAGAATAAAGGCATCCAGTGTATCAAGAAAGTAGGCAAAAACAAAAACTGCAAAAATTACAAGGAATACAAATATTACAAAGATGACAATAAACACAAGAGAGAGACAGATCATTCTTGATCTTCATCCTCTTTGGCATCACCTTCTTCTATCAGTTCTAGAGCAGAAAAAGAGAGTAAGAAGGGAAGAGAACAATTTAAAACTCACTATAAACTGAAAGAACACTCGAATTTTGCAGGAGTTAGCTGACCACGAGGAAACTTCCACGATGATAGAGATGATGGTGCAGATAATTGGCCCAAAAGAAGAGGTTGTAGTACTTTTCAATATAGCAGAGAGCACTTTAACTTGAAAAAATCAGGTACTGGTGTAAAGTGCACTTATGACATATACCAAGGGTATGAGATTGTTGGAGATGAAAAGACAATGAAAAATTATGAAGAAAAAGAAAGATGCAAAGAAGAGAAGGAATAGAAAATTTGAAGATTGTGAAAGAGCACTACTTGAACCCACCATATTTTACCTATTTTTTCTTTTCAAATAAGAACATAAGCATTTTACTTGAATATTACTGTTTAAAAGTGGTCTATAAAAATTTTGTTTTGGGACCAGCAGTTGGCGTAATGGCTATGTCGCTGGACTCTCAGGTAGTCAACCACAGTTCGAGTCCCAGACCTGGTGGCTTAAACTCATACCGGGCATGTCTGCATGCCCAAGAACCCAAGAGGGGAATGGAGAAGAAGGGATCACAGCATGGTCATTCCCTCTGGGGGATGATTACTTGGTTTCTGTTTCTCTGTCTCTCTCTGTCTTTCTGGTGAGTACATGCGCCCTATAGGAAAAGCCTCTACCAAAGGGAAAAATAAAAGTGTATGTATATTCTACACATAAATTATAACTCCTCTTATTCTTAGAACCTTATGTTGTAAGTAAGTTATTGCCACTATTTTACAGAAGAGAAAACTAAAAATGTAGGTAAAACATTTTTATAAATCTGTACAAGCATTAAAGTGATTGATTTAGAAATTAAAACTAGTTCTGTTTGATTGAAGTTCACACAATTTGTTGTTTCTTCTCTACATAAAATATTTACAATTTATAGTTCTAAAGTAGTATTATGTGTACTTTTCTTCTTAAAATACATTAACCTCACTTATATATTAGATGGACATTTCTTTGCAACATTTTTCCAGAGTACATGTACTTTCCAGAGTGTGAGAGAGAGAGAAAATGTGTAAGTCCCCTTGCAGAGGGTGGTCATACCCCAATCTCCTCCATTTCTCCCTCGTTTTGGGACTCTGAGCACCCATGCATGAGCCTGGCATGTCTTCTAAGTCACTGGATATGGGATTGAAACCACACAGTCACTTAGGTGGCTTCAGCTGTTTTAATCACTAGGCCATGAGGTGGCATGAATATTTCTGTCTTATAATATAAAAACTATGGTCAGGAGAAATGAAAATTTGGTTATTTAGAGGATTTTTCCTTTACTTAAAATAATAATAATACGGTTAACAATGCAAATTCAACAGAAGAGAGATTAATTACATGAAACTGAATTGGTGAAAGAGAAATTTATGACTTTTGACTAAAACATTACTGATTTTTTTTCTATGCTTTCTTTTCCAGATTTAAGGACTTTTTAGTCTTCTCTTGAATTGTTGATAGTTTCATCTGCCTACTGTTTGAACTGAATCCTAACCTTATTCCTGACTTTAAGTCTTAAGCAAATTTCTCTGAATATTTTTTATTTTGATCTATTAAATCTAAAACTACTTCTCTTGAAATTAAAAAATTGCATTAAGAAATATCTATTTAATGACTTCAGTAAGCGATATAGCCCCAGCTAGGTGCTACATTAGGTAAGTTCATTCTACTCATTGTGGTTTATGCTTAAAGTCAGACATGTGTTCGAAGATATGTTTATATCAGCTGCACTTGCTATTGAAAGTATTTAGATTAATTAAGATCTTTTGAGAATCAATAAAATGTAAAATAAATAAATAAATAAAAATAAGGCATAGAAAGCAACCATAGATACCAGACACTGTGGAAGGAGGGTGGGAAATGGTAGAGGGTGAGAGGTAGGGAATCAAGGGTGAAAAAAAAAAAAAGGATGTGAAATATATAAAAAAACAAGAAATGAAAAATTATTTATTGACAACAGCACATATGGTAATATCATTGATTGAGCCAATATACAGTGTATTCTGGATGGAATATCTTACTTTTATTTTGTATACTATAATGATGTATAGTGAATTAACAGAAAAAAATAAATTTAAAATAAAATAAAAATCTAATAAAAAAGAAATTCAGCAAAAACATACAAACTCATAGAAGTGATTATAATAAAGACAGCTTTGAGCATTGGATAAATCATTTCAATTTCAATGACTACAAACTTGCAGGAAAAGAAGTAAAAGGCAGAGATGAATTTTATAATATTCCTAGCTACAGATAAGCTGGGAGAAGAATCAGATGTCCAGACATTTGGCCTATTACAAAGCGCTATTCCTCATAGAAGACTAAAATCCTGCTTTACCAACTATTAAGACCATAACCCAGTCCTGTTTTATTTCATGACCAAATAATTGCTCGACTCATTCAAATGACAATTTGGCTCTGTAAGAAGGGAAACAAAATCAGGCAGATTAATTGTATGACTGAAATGAATGCCCTGGGAAATTGTCCTGGGAGTTCTTTGCTACTTTGTTCCAGAGGTTTAATGAATTTTCAAATTCGCTTTCAGGTCCATGATATTATATGTGATTCTGCAACAGAGAGAAACTGAATTCTAGGACGTTGAACAATGACCTATTCAATCACCACATAGTATGCACATACATTGATTTCTAGAAAGTACATCTCACTGTGAGAATGAGGGGATTATGAACAGGAGGAGGAAAAGTAATGGGGTTTTACTGCGGGTTATCAGGAACTCTCTAGGTATTTTTAATGTATACGTGTCTTGTCTCCTACCTCATCAGCTAGCTCCCCACCCTCCAACACACACATGCAGATACACATCAAGTGTGACTCTTGGTGTCACTAGCATAGTATATTATATCCTTTCCAAGTTTTTGATGTGTGAGGAAGAATGAGAATTAACAATATACACAGAGACAATGGTAGAGTAGTAAGAAAGAACACACACACACACACTTTATATGTATATATATATATATATATATATATATATATA
>NW_006206145.1:1317119-1345590 GCF_000334495.1 Tupaia belangeri chinensis | reverse complement strand
TGATATACACAGAGACAATGACAGGGTAGTAAGAAAGAATATATATATGTATACACACATATTTTATATATATACACTTATACATTTGTGTATTATATATATATACACACATATACATGTGTATTATATATACACACATATACATGTGTATTTTATATATACACACATATACCAGTGTGTATACACACATACATAAGACTGTATACACATATATACACATATCTGTATACACACATTATATACACACATTATATGCCTTTATATATGTATATGTGAATAAATATGTACACAGGTATATATTTCATATGTGTACATATATACACTTATGCACATATATGTATACGCATATGTATGTGTGTTGTATGTATGTATTTATATATACACACATATATATACATATATATATGTATATGTATTTTTATTTTTATTTTGTATACTGTGTGTGTGTGTGTGTGTGTGTGTGTGTGTGTGTGTATACACAGAGTCTGGGAAACTCTTTGCCTATCTATGTGACCTGGAAAAAGTTACTTGCAAATGTTGCCTGTATTTTCCTTACCTAAAGGGTGAAATTTGGAACTTAGTGAACTATGGTATCCATTCTCTTACTGCTGTTTTCTAGTGCTATGTCCTTTAGAATTGATCCATAACTTAGAAGTCTGCAATTGTAGTACAATTCAACAGTCTTGAATTAGATATAGGTAGTTACACAAAAGTACTTCAGAAAAATTTATAAAAAATGGAATTAAAATACAAGTTTATTTTGGTGCAAAAATCTTTGAAAACCATGAATAGTTGTTTTATAATATGCATTTCATATAAACTTTTTTTTGAGAGGTTTTTGCTATAGGGCACAGGCACTTGCCAGAAAGACTGAGACAGAGAGATAGAAAGCAAGAAATCAACCCACCCACCCCCCCCGGGGGATGGACACACCACAATCTCTTTTCCTTCATTCTCCTCTCAGGATCTTGGGCACTTACACACATGTGCCCGACATGAGTTTAAGCCACCAGGTCCAGAACTCGAACCGTGGTCGACTACATGGGAGTCCGACAACATAGCCATTATGCCAACTTTGGTCCTGAATTTTTTGAAGACTCTCCCTATTCAAGCAAGATTTTTGTGTTATATCTGAATATACTTGGAAGATATTTCACTAATCCTGTCTTTTTTTCAATCCTATCTCATCCTATTCTCTACTCTAAACCTTATAACTAGAAAATGTATTTTTTACATAACATACTTTACTCTTTATTTTTCACTGTAATGTCAGTCATATTTCAGGTATCATAGTTAGATAGACATTGTCTTCATTTTTATATGCATGATACTTTGAAGGTTTTAGTCTATTTACTTTACTGTTCAGTACTGTTTATTACTTTTCCCTTTAAGTTAATTGAATTGTTTTGTTTGTTTGCATTCAGTAACTATTTTTTTTTCCTTCCATGCAGCATTCATTCTTAAGTGCTCTAGTGCCAGGACCATTTGATATATATTCTTGGCAGAGATTCAGCTTTAGAGAATAAACTAGAATGTGTCCAGCTAAGTACAACCAGTGTAAAGAAGAGTACTTTTATGGCATAACCAGTGGCTGCATATTAAAAGAAATGTTTTATTCTGGCAGTGCCAAAACTTTCATAACCTTGGAACTAGCTTTACTATTCTGCTCAAATTAGTGCTTCTTTCACATATCCAACGTCATAAGTGATAAATTAAAAACATGATTAAATAAAGTTTCTTCTTTCAGAACCATTGGCATAATGTAGAAATGCTTACAGAAACCTCTGGATTAAGATTTCAAATGGATGTGCCAGTGAAGCTTATTATCTAATAAACTACAATGTGCAAGCAATGCACCATGCAAATGAACTTCTATTCTTGATAGTGGCTGCTGCTTTAAAAGGAAAAAAAAGAGTTTCAGAACAATAAACATATGACCAACAAAATAACCTGCCTGTAAACAGTGCACTAGGCTCAAGAAAGTAGCCAGGAATTGAGCATGGAAAAGGAGTTTAAGCTGATTTTGGTATTTCATATTCAGAGCACATTCGCCCTTCAGACTTTCCCTGAAACATACTGTGTTTCAGACCCTGTGGATTCCAATCACGTCCCCTTCCACTATTCTCCCAGAGCACAGAGCTGCTGCAGAAATCAAGTTCCCAGCCTTGTAATGGCAGCTTGCCCTTGGAACACCATGGAACAATGAGATAATAAAATCATAGATTTTTAGTGTTTGTGGAGGCCTCTGAGAGTCCCTATTCTTATCTTCTACCCATTCTCAAATACTCTAACAAATGGTCAAAGAAGCTCCACTTGAATGTTTTCTGTCACAGAGAGATAATTATTTGATAATTGGAAATCTCTTAATGTTACTCAGCTCTCCCTTATTTTGCCCCAAACTTGTCTGCCAATTCAACCTGCTAGCTGTCTTTCAATCTTCTAGTGCAAATCGCAATCTTTTCATGACTACATGTAAGCATATAAAAAACATAAACTTAACTCTATTTACTTGCCTTACTTCTATATTTAAAAGTCCATTTTTTCCACCTGTTTCTCATGATAAGTACTTATTCAGATCTTTTAACATGATCCATATTGTGTTGTGAGAAGCTAACTCCCAGATACATAGTAGGGCGTTGGGAAAATCATGACCTATTTTTCTATGCCAAAATGTCTCGTGACTTTCCTGACGGCCCATCATAAGATTAGAGTAATCACAAAAGGAAATGTAAAGTCCTTCTGTTTGAGCTCTCTAAATTTCAACTCCAGACAGTCTGTTATGTGGTTATCAGGGCTGCTACTACTTGATGTCAGCTTTTGAACTTACTCGTTGGAAGAACAGAATATGAATAAGTTGTTTTCAGTGACATTCAAATGTCATTTTAGGGAGCTTCTTGTATATAACATATTGAGAATTATACGATACAAATAGAGACAGTGAGAAAGAAAGTGAGGCGTCATCTCCCAAAGGGGATGATCACCATGCCTCAATCCCTTCTCCTTCATTCTCCTCTGGAGATCTTGGGTACACACACAACACGCCTGGTGTGATTTTTGTTTGTATTTTTCTGTCACAGCAAATTGCAGGAGTGAAATGTTTTCTAGATACAGAGATATCTTGGAGGAATTCCAATATACTTTGCTATCAGAATTTAGAGAATATGGCAATGGTATAAGTAAGAAATTCTGGAGATCACTGAAGATAAAGAGAATAGTGACTAGAAAGAGCTGTGTGCTTTTAAAGCAATGTGCCCGATATTCATATGGATAGTATTAATACGAACTTGGTACAGATAGTAATTAAAAGCTTGGTGAAGAGTGATATGTCTACTTGAGAAAGTTCAAACTGTTCCAAAAAGTAGGTATCCAAATGCACCTTCAATAAAATATTTAGTGCTGGTGGATTATTAGTTTCACTTCACACAGTCTCAATGAGTAGATATGGTTTGGGATAGAATACCAAGGACAATGAAGACTCTAAAGTCAGTTAGGGAAGCTAAGACAGATGTGTCATTATTGGGGCCAACAGATTTCTTGGTGTTTAAGATGGTGGAGTCCCACATGGCCTACTGCAGTTCCAGTTCAAGTCCCTGACAGAGTGGCTTGTTTTCTCACCTTCTTTCTTTCTCTTTCTCTTTCTGTGTGTGTGTGTGTGTGTGTGTGTGTGTGTGTATCTGGTGAGTGCATGTTCCCTATAGAAAATTTTAAAATAAATAAATAAAATAATTCTAGGGAAAATAAAAGTGTGGTTATTAAACTGATCTGACATCACAGTATATATATATACATAAAACAAAAACAAAAACTAGTGCCTCCTTACTCTAGAGGAAAATCAGTCAAGATCTGACCATACACACTAGTTCAAGAATTTCTACTGACGTTAATAATTTCTGTAATTAATTACATTAGTGATCAATAAAGATAAACACAAAGAAATATACACATTTCAGGAATGCAGGCGTATCTATGTACACAGCTAGCACTTAGGTATATTCATAGAAATATACATACACTGTGAGCTGGAAGACAAAAGAACAACTGATGGAAGGTCAGGTTTTTGCTTCTCTTTAGCAGTCTTTGGAAAATAGAAATTAATATAACATTTGCAATGTATTGCTGGAAAAAGGTAATTTGTGAAAAGAGACCTTAAGGTATTACCTCATGGTGTCCTGCTGTGCTCTGGTGATCAAGCATCAGGCTATTAAAGTAAGTGTTTAAGGAAGGGTAACTGAGGATAAGGACAGAAATGTAATAAGAAATGCTCAGTTCTCACTTTACTTGGCTTCCTTTTGGCATTTTATATGAGTAAACTTTACGAAGTGGTGAAACTATTCAATCCTCTTTTCTACCACACTATCGACTCCTGATTTCCATAGTGCTGGCAATTTTTTTCTATATGATCTGTAGAAATATTTAATTCATTCATTCTTCTTCTTATTATTATTATTTTATACTTTCTTATTTACATTTAATAGTTGTATATCTTCATGACATACAATATGGTTTTTCCAAGCATGCATGTAGTGTGTGATATTCAAAGCAATTACCATCTTGTATCCTTTAAGCCTTTTATCTGCCCTGAACCTCTCCCACCCACACCCTACTATCCACCCCACTCTCTCAGCCTCTGATATCTATATTTGTTCTTTCTACTATTATGTATTTGAATCTTTCAATTTCTGCCATAACATGCAGAATTCTATATATACATACATATATGTGTATATATTCTGGGGACATACAGTATTTGTCTTTCATAGTCTGTTTCACTGAGCATTAATTCTAATATATCTGTACACTTATTATGAATGACAGGGTCCCATTGGGCTTTATGGTTGAGTAGTATTCCACAGTGTATATGTGCCACATTTTTAAAATCCATACATCAGTTGGGCACTTAGATTGATTCCACGTCTTAGCTATTGTGAATACTGCTGCAATAAACATGAATATGCAAGTGTCTTTCCAATGAGTGTTTCACTGCCCACTGGATAAATACCAAGGACATTACTGGGTCATTTGGTAGTTCTATTTTTAAATTTTTGAGGAATCTCCAGAATGTTTTCCACAGTGGCTATTTTAATTTACATTCCTAATAACAGTGTTGGAGAGTAATTTTGTCACCATAGCCCCACTGGTACTTGTTCTTTGTTTTTTAAAAAAATCATAGCCATTCTGACTGGAGTTAAGTGATACCTCATTGAGGTTTGAATTCACATTTCCCTTATAATAAGAAACATTGAACATTTCATTCCACATGTTTTCTGGTCATCATATGTCTTCCTTTGAGAGTTGCTTCCACAGCTTCTTTGTTTACTTTTAACTGGATTCTTTGTTTTTCTGAGGGTGAGCTGCTTGAGTTCCCTATATATTCTGGTTATCATATCCTTATTTGAAGCATAGGTTGCAAATATCTTTTCCTATTCTGTAGGTTGTCTTTTTACCATATTTATTTTTCCCTGTGCTGTGTAGAAGCTATTTAGCCTGCTGTAATATCACTTGTCTACTTTTGAAATTGTTGCCTATGCTTTAGGGGTCTTATTTAATAAATGTTTTCCTTACATTATCTTCAATGTAAGGAAATTCCTTACATTGGAATTCATAGCTATTGGATAGCTATGGATCCATAGCTATCAATTTCTTGTATTTCTTCTGTGATTTTCACAAGTAGTTTTATAGTTCGAGGCTTTACATTTAGATCTCTGATCCATTTTGAGTTGATTTTTTGCTGATGTGAGAGATAGAGGTCTAGTTTCATTTTTCTGTAGGTAGATATACAGTTCATCCATCACCATTTGCTGAAAAGATTTTCTTTTCTCCACTGGATTGTCATATGCCCTTTGTCAAAAAACAGTTGGTTGTATGTTTTGAGGTTTATTTCTGGATTCTCTGTTCTGTTACATTGGTCTATATGTCTTTATCTTTTCCTATTCACTAGATATCTCAATCAAGAATTCTGGGGCACAGCCTTAGGTCATTTTCCTCCTTTAATCTCAGATCTGCACTCCAATTCTTATTGAGTCTACCACTTCAATGTATTTTCTTCAGTCCTGTTTTTTTTTTCTTTCACTACCCCAAAATAGTATTTTATTGATTGTTTATTTTAATTAATATAAAAGCCATATACCTAGTATCTGCTTTTTTCATAACCCTATTTTCCTTCCGAATTCAATCAGATCCTTTTATAATTCCAAGAAAGATCTTTATAAAATGTAAACTTGATTTTTCTCCACTTTCTTTTAGTCATGTATTGGTCCACATTTTCTCAAGAGTTGTTTAACTACCAAGGTTAGCAATGATTAAGTTGTCTTACAATCTCTGCCTTAAGTTTACCATTTATCACCATGAAAGACTAGGTCTATCATGTGAAATTTGAGTGGTTAAATGAAAGGGGGCCAAGGACTCCTACCAAAGTTTGAGAACAGCTAGTCTTAGGATTTCAAGAATGAGATTGTGTAAATGTTAGTTATTATTCATGGTTTGAACAGAGGAGGACTGGCCAAAATATGATAACAGTCATGGGTCTTAAACTATTGCCTTAAACAATTTCTGGTGTTCTACCTAGCCTTTCTTTGTAAGCCTTCTGGGACATGTTTCAGTGGTAGCACCTACAGGCCAGTTTTCCAGTGACAACTGGTCAAGGGTTTATGAGTCAGAATTATCCAGAAAGATGATGCACAATTCATAGTTGCAGTGTCTTATTCTGAAATTGTTCTATCATATGTTTTTAGAAAGGGGTCTCCTTGCAATTGAAGGTTCTAAAAAAATGAAAATGAATACCAGGAGTACTAAAAAGAAACCAAAGCTTTATTTACAGAAATAAAAGTCTGTTTTCATATAAAACATACTAATTCTAAGCTCTGATATTTTTCTTATATCTAATATATAATATATCATCTTCCATAGCAGTTTGGTCAATTCTTAATGAAATAAAAATAGTAGAGTACATCTACTATGCTTATTATAATTTAACCAGGAAGTCAGATACATGAGTTGAATCCATGTAAATCTTACCACAAATTTATTTTTCTGCTTTTCCTAATATATCTTGCTCTCGCTAATGACTTTCAGAGTTAGATAATTGAGAATCAGTTATGGTTGTTCTATGCTTGAATGCTTATGAAATATTAAATTTCATTTATCAGGTGAGATAATTAGATAATAAGTGTTATATACTTGTTCTAAGTTATAAAGCAATAGGTTATAGCTATAGAATCTGGAAGCAGTATCATAAAGGATTTTTTTTTTCAGCTTCTTCTTTTCATCCTTTTCTCCTTGTGTGTGTGTACGAGCGTGTGCTTTGTCATAGGACATGTGTGCCCCCTGGAGGGAGACAGACAGAGGGAAAGTGAGAAATCATCTCCCCTAACTCTCTCACTATGTTGGATGGCCACATCACAATCTCTTTTTTTTCTATTCTCCTCTCAGGATTTTGGGTATGCATGCACACACATCTGGCATAATTTTCAAGCTTCTAGGTCTGCAACTTGAATTGCAATTGGCCATGCAGGAGGCCAGCACCTTAACCGTTATGCCACTGCTGGCTTCATCACCCTTTCTTCCTGTTTCCCTGTATTGTTTCTTTATGCAGCTTCATGTCAAAAGCCAGTTGACCAACACAAGTAGCGATGTCTGTAATTCCAGTGATTCCATTTCCAGACATCTTAAACATTGGTTGGTGACTATAGATCTGCCTTCTCACCAGCATCTTCTACATCAGTGAACTTTTGTCTTCTTCCTTAGATTTATCCCATCTCACCACAGTCACAGAGAAATCACAGCATGCCCTCTTTTGAGCTCTCAGGGTATGTGGCTGACTATACTTTATTTACTCAAAATAATATGATCTCATAAGATTGTTAGATGTTACTAAACTACTATTATGCTCTCCCTATAAATAATGATTTTCCACCTCGATAAGGTCCAGTATAATAATAATCTAAAACTAAAAGATACAAAGGAGAGATCCTTAGAGGACTGTCTATGTCATTCCATAATAGGAAACAGATTTCCAAAAGTAAGACATCTCTTGCTCCATAAAATAAGTCAAAGCAAATACAAATTAGCAATGGAAGTAAACTCCTAAGCAAAGAGCAGCTCAATCAAGTTTCCTTGCTCTCTCTTTTTCATCCTTTTCCCCTTAGTTTAATCCCATACTTATCTTACTTCCCTCTCCTCAGCTCCATTATTTCTGAATCATTGCCTCTGACTCTTGTTATTTATTCATTTATTTATTTATTCAGGCATTGACAATTCTGAGACTTTCTGGCTCAGCAATCTACAGATCATTCATCAGCATGTAAATGCTTTCCCAGCGGTGACCTTGGCATTCCCAGAACAACAGAATCTCTTCCTATCTCAGGTCCATCAGGTCAATGCCCATGTTATAAAGCAATTCTAAATCTTAGGGGAAATTTGACTATTTTAAAAGTGACATCATTTTCCTAGGCTATATTTTTGTAACTGTTCTTATATTAGTCAGAAAATGAAAATACACATTGAGCAAAAAGATAAGAAAACAGGGTGTTGTTAAGTCATTCTTTATTTTTCCTTGGCAAGATAAGGTTTACTTCTTAGGGGACCAGCAGTTGGCACAATGGCTATATTGCTGGACTCCCATGTATTCGACCACCATTCGAATCCCAGACCTAGTGGCTTAAACTCACGCTGGGTGCGTGTGCGTGCATGCCCAAGATCCCAAGAGGAGAATGGAGGAGAAGGGATTGCAGCATGGCCATCCCTCCTGGGGAGTGATTTTTCTCTTTCTATCTCTCCCTCTCTTTCTGTCTTTTTTTGTGAGTGCATCCGCCCTATAGCAAAATCCTATCCAAAAACAAAAACAAAAACAAAAATATTTACTTCTTAGTTCAGAAAACCTTTATTGTTGTATCGCTTATAACATAGTGACCAGTGGTAGTGATCAAGTTGCAAAGAATATTGGAAACAGAGAAACTCATTTTATGAATTGGACATTCAGGTGGTAATACATATTTGCCCCTTTACTCATATTGTTCTTTTAACCTGGAAGGTCCTTTATTTTCTTGTGAACTTTTCAAATATCCACCAAAACCACATCCTCAGGAAAACTTTTCCCAATCTCTTAAGCATTGGTCAAAAAATAAAAATAAATAAATAAATAAATAAATAAATAATTGTGGGCACAGAAAACCATGCCCAAGATCCCAAGAGGAGAATGGAGGAGAAGGGATTGCAGCATGGCCATCCCTCCTGGGGAGTGATTTTTCTCTTTCTATCTCTCCCTCTCTTTCTGTCTTTTTTTGTGAGTGCATCCGCCCTATAGCAAAATCCTATCCAAAAACAAAAACAAAAACAAAAATATTTACTTCTTAGTTCAGAAAACCTTTATTGTTGTATCGCTTATAACATAGTGACCAGTGGTAGTGATCAAGTTGCAAAGAATATTGGAAACAGAGAAACTCATTTTATGAATTGGACATTCAGGTGGTAATACATATTTGCCCCTTTACTCATATTGTTCTTTTAACCTGGAAGGTCCTTTATTTTCTTGTGAACTTTTCAAATATCCACCAAAACCACATCCTCAGGAAAACTTTTCCCAATCTCTTAAGCATTGGTCAAAAAATAAAAATAAATAAATAAATAAATAAATAAATAATTGTGGGCACAGAAAACCCCAGGATTGAACTTCATTCTACCAATATCAGCATCATGATCTTGTCAGCTTTGTTTACCTGACCTGCATTTTCCTAAAATTTCTAATGAAAACAATTTCTCTTTGGGAGGGTTATTTTAAAAATTGCAAACAGTAGATTTAGAGACTCAGTAAATATTAGATCATATTTTTATTACCATTTAATTTTCTCATTTATTAATCATTCTTCTTTTCATAGTAATTAAGTTACTTAGCCTCTTATCAGATTCCTTTGCCTCCATGACTACATATCATCTCAAGCTCCTTAAAAATAGAATAGGATGAAAAGATTCATGGGCTAAAATTACTTGGAAAGTTAAGCCCAGTGAGCTTAGGATAAGCAAAAGGAGGAAGCAACAGATGTGATGCAAAGCAAAAGAACTCACTGTCCAGGTTACTGTTGCAAAACAAGCAGTAAGGAGGCACGGCAGGTACACCAGCTTGCAGGACTGAAGATGGGAGAAGCACCGCTTGAAGTGTCTTCTGTAGCTGGGGAGGCTTATATGCCTGGATTCTTCTGCCTCCTAGATTTAGGTTCACTACATAGGGAGATAAATATTACCTCGTTCTGGATTTACTCACCAGGCTACACCATAGATACTCCAAAAGGGATCCTCACACCTCTGTTGATGTGGTGTTTCAAGTAAATCTGTAAGAGGAAGAGCAACTTGATAAACATAGATACCAGCAGAGCAGGAAAACGCTGTGGCTATGGCAATCTGAGAAGGCACACCAGCTTTATATGCCAATACAGTATCCGTCACATCAGGGTAGGCCATATTGGAAGGCAAATACTTGGTTTTCTCTCTCCTCTCTCTCCTCTCTTTCTCTCCTCTCTTTCTCTCCTCTCTTTGTCTCTCCCTCTCTCTCTATATATATAGATATAAAGATATAAATGTAGATATAGATACTACATAGTACTCAGTATAGTTCCTGGCACGGAGTATTTGCTTATAACATAAATAAAGCAATTAATTGAAGAGGATACACATAAGCGACATTAAGGAGCTAAGATAAACAGTCTATTACATCATTCTTTGGAACTGGTAGCATTATAATTAATGAATGATGCACACAGCATCAGCTGATGGAGTTAGGTGACTACTTCCAGTTAGATGACTACTTCCAATTAGAATATTCTCTTTTTTAACCAATTAATTACAGTGAATGAACTATCTATCTGCTTATAGGGATTATGAAAATCACAGAAAATAGATAATAAAAACAAAGCAATCTAGTATGATATCTACTTCAATTGCTATCTTCAAAAAAATGGGAACCAGCAGTTAGCGTAATGGCTATGTCACTGGACTCCCACGTATTCGACCGTGGTTCACGTCCTGGACCCGGTGGCTTAAAACTCATGCCAGGCACGTGTGCTTGCGTGCCCAAGATCCCAAGAGGAGAATGGAGGAGAAGGGATTGTGGCGTGACCATCCCCTCCGGGGGGGGTGATTTCTCGCTTTCTGTCTCTATGTCTCTCTCTGTCTGTCTGGCAAGCACACATGCCCTATAGAGAAAATCGCTCCAAAAAAAAAAAAAAAAAGATTGCATCCCTTCCTTTGTCATGTGTTCTTCCATTTGTGACCTCCTAAAATGTTCTCAGAACTTGTTTTCCTCTCTATACATTCAATGTCTTAGTATATTCATTGTAAAATCTTGAAAAAGAATCAAAATTTCAATATAGCACAAATTCACTGGGTGGATCCCCTTCATCCTTTTCAAGTTTATTAGGCTCTTTTGCTCTTTTGTTTCTTTTTAGGTATGTACGTATATGTGTGTGTGTGTGTGTGTGTGTGTGTGTGTGTGTGTGTGTGTGCACATGCACATGTGTGTATATGTATATATGTCAGAAATGACTGGGATATAATTAGAATAACTTAAAATACAAAACTGCTTAAATATGATCTTGGTTGATTATTTTAGGAAAAGTATTTACAGACCTGTAAGATAACATGAAAACATCTATCTTAGAAATGAGTGGGAAAATAACCTTAGGGACAATCTTTCAGTGTTTTCTTACACTCACTGGCATGGAGAAATACAGATCATATTTGCATAGCGTATAGATGGACAACTTAATTAAATGACGTATTCACTTCAGGAAATACGTACCAGTGCCCCTGAGTCATATACATGGCTGGCCATTTCCTTCGAGAAGATCTTTGTCAGATTGACCATCCTGTGGCACACGAGCCACTGTCAGCCGCTGCTCCTCTTCCCACCTACAACTCCACCTCATACCATTGCAAAGCCAGATCATTGACATGCTTCAGTTTTGAACTTGGAGGAAATACTCCTAATAATGTGGGTGGTTTAGCTCCCCTTTGGCTGCTCCCCAGATCTAGCCAGTATCACCATCAGATGAATGTTTTGGATTCACCTGCCACCAGTCAAAAGAGATTTGAGTACTGCTGAAATAGCTAAGTCAAACCTTTTCAAGCTCTGAATTTATGCAGAGTAGTGTACCAGAAATACTGTCTTTGAGTAAAAAAAAAAAAATAAGTACACAAAGCCCTCTGATAGTTAGCCAAATTTTCCAAAAGCAAAAATATAGATAAGTATGTCCCAAACTGCAAAGGTATGCTGTACTACACAAATGTACTAGGATTTTTTTGTGGGGGAGGCAGGGAAAGAATATTTTGTCACAGTAAACTAGGTTTTGGACACCTACATGTCCTTTTATTCTTTTTTCTTACCACCACACGTGTATGAAGGGTCTTCAAAAAGTTCATGAGAAACACATATTATGAATAAAAAAATCCTAGTATTCCTTCTCTTCCATTCTCCTCTCAGGATCTTGGGTACACACGCACATGCACCTGGCGTCAGTTTAAGCCACCAGATCCAGGACTCAAACCATGGTCGACTATATGGGAGTCCAGCGATATAGCCATTATGTGAACTGCTGGTCCCATAAACTCATATTTTAATTCTATTTCTTCATAAACTTTTTAAGTCCTTTGTGTTCTTAGTACTTACAAGTAAATTAACATATCTGATAAGACCCGATGTAGAAATACCTATTTTGTGTTGCTTAATTCAATGCTATTCAAATGTGTCTTCAAAAAATTATTATTATTATTATTATTATTATTATTTTGTTAAAGGGCATGTGTGCTCTCCAGAGAGAGATAGAGAAAGAGAGGAGAAAGCATCTCCCAGAGGGAATTGTTATCCTGCAATCTCTTCTCCTCCATCTCTCCATCCTTTCCAGACTTGGGGCACCCATGCACATGTTCCCAGTGTATTTCTCAAGTCATCTGGTCTGGAATTTGAATTACTGGTTTGGTTGCATAGGGTCTGGCTGCCTCAACCACTACTAGGCCATGGAGCCAGGTCAGAAGGAAACTTTAACCACAGAATACTCACAGAGTCAGCTCTGTGGTGCAGCATTAATAAATCGCTTGAATGTATAAAAAAAAATTAAAAATAAAGAAATATACAAAAAAAGAGAGAGAGAGAGAGAAGCCTGATTTCACGTAGTGATAGTGGTTCAAATTCCAGCCCTATCAGCCTGAAACACTCTGGGCATGCATGGAAGTGCCGGAGATCTGACGGGCCAGAGGATTAGAGGGGGCAGACTCTATTTAGGGACCAGACTCTATTTAGGGTGGCTATCTTTCTCTCTCTTTCTCTCACTCTTATGTATGTGCACATGCATGCTATCATAAATAAAGAAAAAAAAATGAAAAGAAACTATCTATAAATACATTTTGGGGATAGAATGTTCACAAAACTTGCTTTGGGGAATCTTAGGTTAAATGTAGTACACTAGAGAGGTGAGAACTACTTTTAATTATTTTTCAAGTCATCTTTCAAAGATCACTCCCCAAAAACCTCCCCACATCTCTCACTTGTCCGTGATTTGCCTAGAGTTTTTCAGGATAGATAATCTTTCTATAATATATGTTGAGTGCCAATTATTTTATATGGAATTTATTTGATTTTTCAAGGTGGTTATTAATGTGTCGTTTATAGATAATGGCACCATTATTCAAATAATTGAATAAAAGTTCCCCTGTTCTTTTGAGTGACTTTTTTCTCATTATATCATGATACTTTACTTATGATTATCCCTCTTCAAATAGACTCGAAGTGTTAAAAAGCACAGATGATATCACATTAACTTTTGATTTCAACCTTTCCCAACCCCAACCGCTTGTATAAACTGCCTTATTGATACTCCTTTAGAATGTTCCTTCTTCCTGGATATCTGTGCATATGTATCTACGTTGTGTGTATGTATAGATTTATATAGACAGAGTTCATGACTACCAGAAAACGATTGCTAGAGGAAGCATTCAGAAATGTTATTTGCAAATAGGTTGTATTGCCCTAATAGATTAGAAGGTCTCTATCACCAGGAAAAGTCATGAATGAAAAAAGACATCTAAAAAAGTCTTAAAAATAAATGTTCTGGTAGACACATTCCATGAGAAAATTTAAAAAAGAAAAAGTCATGAATGATCTGAAAATTACAAAATGAAACAGTGAATTGCTTAGAGTCTTTCATATGCTATCACCAGAAACTTTGAATAGCCTTACTGATGGTTCTTTCTTCTTTTTTCCTCTTTCTCTGTAAGTTTTTGGTCTTAAAAGTTCGTCATACTTTAATCATAAAGATGTCTAAAACAAAGACAATCAACAATGACATCCACACAGTGTGTGTGTGTGTGTGTGTGTGTGTGTGTGCACGCGCACGCGCCATGCCCTTGGTAATAAAATATCCATACTCTACATCATTACGAGTCTCTTGAAAAGCCAGTCACTTTTCCAATGACACATGCACAAATTCTTCAAGTCAATATGCCAGATCGGGTAGACAGCATGAAGTAGCTAAAGTGATGGTGACATTTCCCCATCCTCCTGCAGGCACCCACTACTCAGACTGCCTGAATATTTCCCCCTCTCCCAGTGAGTCTTTTGGAGCAAATTGTTTTCTCTGATCTCTTATTTAAAAAAAATAGCTATCAAGGTGTATGACCCAAGCCCCAAGCTTTTCTTTGCAGAGGTGTTTGAATTTTAATCCAGGACTCTTCAAGACATTTAACAACATAGATCTTAAGCTTCTGTTAGCACAACACAGACTACATAACTTCAAAGGAGGGTATCTTCTGAGAACCTCTTGCAAATAGCCTACAGGCCTCCAACTGTTCTATTTGGAGAAACTGGCCATGAGGTGCACTGGAGCTCCCAAGTTAGCCTTTCAGTGAGGGTTGTAGTATGGTAGAGAAATGGAATATTGTTCAAGTGAGAACTTGGGATTTAAACTAAGAAAAAATGTGCTATCCAACAGAGTCAGAAAAGGAGATTTCCACAACAGGAAGACTACAGAAGGAAAAAAGAAAAGATTAGTTATCACAGCTGGAAAGGAAGGGCAGTAACAAAGAATGCGATTTCAAAGCTAACTTCCCTTACCTAATATAAATTCTTACCATTTTTGATAAGGCTGTCACCACATTTAGATGCAAAATATGCCCAGAGAGTGTGTCTTAGAGTAGGTTAATATAAAGTGAAATCCTAACTCTGAGCTATTTGTACCCAGAGTGATTGGTTGAGAGTAGAAATAGTAATATAAGTCTTTATTAGCAGAGTTGAATTCATAAAGTGATGAAATGAGAAGTAGTAACATGTAGAATTATGAAAACTTAGTGCCTGGAACATCTGTCTGATAGACTGATTTTTAAAAATAGTTCATTTGAATCTTATCTATCTAGAAAAAGTGACAATTTTTCCCTGATACACATTAGTTTCAGAAGCTGGTGCTACAGTTTTTAAAACAGCTTCCTTCTGAGTGTTTCCTCATATACGAGGAGTCTTCAAAAAAAGTTCCTGAAAGGGACCAGCAGATGGAGTAATAGCTACATCACTAGACTCCCATGTAGTTGAAATGTGGTTCGAGTCCTGGACCCAGTTGCTTAAACTCACACCAGGCATGTGTGTGTGCATGCCCAAGATCCCGAGAGGAGAATGGAGGAGAAGGAATTTCAGTGTGACCATCCCCCTGGGGGGATGATTTCTTGCTTTCTGTCTCTCTGTCTCTCTCTGTCTTTCTGGGGAGCACACGCCCCCTATAGCAAAACTTTCTCAAAAAAAGACAGAAAAGAAATTAAAAAAAAAAAAAGTTTATGAAAAATATGTGTGTGAAATACCTGTGGATGTTTATGATGTTTATGTCAATGTCCCCTCTTATAAACGTTATCTCTTCCAGAGCAGGATTTCATCTTTTTCATCTTGATGTCCACAGAACACATAATCTGTATTAAAGAAATGCACAATCATCTCACTTTTCATTCTTCAACTTGCATGACTATTTAAGAAATTCTCTCACTTGCTATATTGTATGCTCCAGGCATATGAAGGGTGGTGCCATACAGAAGGGAGTAAAATGTAAAAATGTAGCAGGCAGCATGGATTTTGACTGGCAGATGGTCATTATATGCTACTCCCTCCACTCCAAGAAAATGACGGCATGTCTGGTCTCAAAAAGTGTCTGACCTTTTAGGACTTCTCTAGAATTTACAGTTTTCCAAATACATAAATCATTTGACAAGGGTCACCAATTTGGGAGTCAAAAGCAGTTTGCCTACGTCAATATATTAATAATACCTATTTTAAATATTTTCAGGTAAACTCATTATGCACAAGTGACAGAGAAGAACAGTTTGGAAAATTACTCTAGGTTATATTTATAGGAAGAGGTCATCAAGTGGGAGAAATGGTAGCATTTGCTTGTTAGCAAGAAAATGTGTTTCCATTCTGAAACACATTAGAATACAATTGTATACCACTGGCATCAATAACAGAGCCAAATTATTTTTTTAAATAGAGAAAAGCTCTTATACATGTAGAAAGTCTCTCTGTCTCACACACACAGGCAATACACAAACACACACACTAGAGACTTGCCTTATGTTGGATGTGGGGGAGAAGTCTCGCTGACTGAGAGGCGGCTGGGAGACCTGAGTGATTCCACCTCTAAGTAGTTATTAGACTTGTCTTAGCAAATAATTTCCTTCTGAGGCCCTCTGATTTATAAACAGATGAAATGAGAATGGCTCACCAAGTTACCTTTAAACTCATTTTAGGTTTCACATTTGATTTTTCTATGACTGCTGAAATTAAACAAAATTAAATTACAGATAGGAGGACTCTTGGCCATCTCAGAAATATCTCTCTTCATTCCTTCTATTAGATGAAAAGTGCATAACCAACCCTTAGCAGATGGAGAACTTTAAGGTTTCCTGTTAGTCTCACTATGTGTTTATTCTGCCAGCTTGCGTTCTTCCTAGCATTAGTACATAGTGAACAAACATGATTATCAAATATTATCTGACCTTGGGGAAATAAAGTTTTCAGTTTTCTCATATCTGAAAAAAAAAGTCAGGATGACAGTCCTGATCGAAGATCAATGTAGTTAATGCAAGCTGACTCTCTGAACTATGTGATTCAGTTATAAATAATCTAAGCATTTATTGCTCAAGTTCTCTAAACATTCTCAATTATTTCTAGCCTTCTAACATTCCATGTCAGTAAGAAATACAAACGCCAGACAATATTAATTGGAATAAAGACATTCTCTATGGAATGGTTCCTATAAAACTATCCTTTATTTTTTATTTATTTTTTTTAAGACTTGCTTGCTATGGGGTGCACGTGTTTGCCAGAAAGACAGAGAGAGACAGAGAGACAGAGAGCAAGAAATATCCCCTGAATGGAATGGCCACACCGCAATCCCTTCTCCTCCACTCTCCTCTTGGGATCTTGGGCATGCACGCACATGTGCCCAGCGTGAGTTTAAGCCACTGGGTCTGAGACTCAAACCACAGTCGAGTACATGGGAGTCCAGCGACATAGCCATTACTCCATTTGCTGGTCCCCTTATATAAACTATTGTTAAAAAATTAAGTAGTTTTCCTGAAAGATCTCTGAATCCACCAAATGGTCTGACTAACTTCAGCACATTTTTGTGTTGTGTCTTTATCTTGTCTACTAATTCTTAGGCAATGTATTTTCAACCTGGAGTTTGAACTGTAGTAGCTTCAAATGGCAGCTGCTCTTTCCTCATGATTGGAGTTTCATTCTGATAAATTTTAAAAATCTACTTTTAGCAAATTCTTAAAGCCTCCATAAAATTAAGAATATATATTGCATCCAGCATGTTTGATATTGTCTGTGTCTGATGAGTATTAACTCTGTTTTGGTCTAAAACCAATCCATTTGCATAAATACATTATTACTGCAAGATATCCTGTCCCCTATAAAAACATAGAAAAATGAATAAATCGTCCTTTATGTTCACCTTTATTATTAGTAAAGAAAATTGAGAAATAATCAAAAAAGAGATAAAAGACAAACATTTATATTCTCATTATTCAGTGATCACTTTATTCATTTCATGGTATATTTTCTTCTAGTCTTTCTATACACAGACAATATATATTATAAAGTTCATTTTATAGTATAATAAATATTACCATTCTCTGTGTGCGTGTGTGTATACAATATTTTTATGTGTGTTTATATAGTTTTATAGCTACCATTTTCAATTAACTTATGGATTAATGCTACTCTTTGGAATAATAACGATATATTTGTTAGATTTAACTAAAACCTAAGGTCTGGCATTTTGATAAATTCAATAAATGCCTATTTTAGAGTAGTATTAAGATAATATCATTATTATTATTTTAAGGTGAATAATAGCCATATTTATAAATTATTTAGTGTACTGAGTTAAATTTATGTATTTCATTCAAACTTCTCTTTAAATTGAACATGGAAGTTACAGATATAATTCTCATATTGTAGATGAGAAAAATAATGTTGAGACATTAAACGTTTCCCTATGGTCATAGAGCAAATAAAAGATATCATGGGAATCTGACACTCTTTTGGCTCTTGTTAATTGCTATTCTAATCAGGTTAAAGTAAATGAAGTTAAATAGGCAGAATTAGAGAGGTTGAGGGTTGGGTCTACTGCAACTATCAAAAAACAGCCACAGACACAAACACAATAGTTTTTAAATATATACACTCGATCACTATATATCATTATAGCTTGCAACATGAATTTTTTCCCAGCATGAATACACTATATATTAGTCCAGTTACAGATATTATCATATATGTTATCATCAAAAGAGATTTTTCCATTTCTGTGTATATTAAACCCCTTTTCCTTTTACTTTGATGACAGGATTTTGTGTTTTACCCATTCTATTTTAGCTCATTAGATGTAATAAAGCACATTTAACTTCCTCAATTACAGAAGTTACAGTTCTTTCTGATCTCTAAAATGTCCTGAACTCAAACTCCCCAAAAGAATATCCTCTAGAACTCAACTTACCTCCCTTAACTCTGTCCACACATAACACAGAGTGAAGCTGGGGCAGTCACTTCCTTGCCAGCAGCCTTCTCACAGGTCCCAGATTGAGAAGCTGTCAGCATCTTGTGTAGAAAAAATGAGAAAACTCAGTAGGGCATGTAAAGTCAACATCTAAATGTACACAAAATAACAAGTCAGAAGGCTGAGTTGAGTAATAAAATGACCATTTTAGAACAATACAAAGCTATTCATTACTTTGGAAGATATTTTAATATTTAAGAGCTCAGGAATATTTGTTCTGAAAGTATTTTCTTTATTTATTTTTTTCTTGAGAGGTTTTTGCTATAGGGCGCATGTACCCGCCAGAAAGACAGAGAGTGATAGAGGGACAGAAAGTGAGAAATCACCCCCCAGGGGAGATGGTCATACTACAATCACTTCTCCTCCATTCTTCTCTCAGGATCTTGGGCATGCACATGCAACCTGGAGTGATTTTAAGCCACCGGGTCCAGGACTAGAATCGCAGTTGACTACCTGGTAGTCCAGCGACATAGCCATTGCGCCAACTGCTGGTCCCCTGAAAGTATTTTCTTAAATAAACAGAGTCAACTCCTCAAAAGCACATATATAAAATATACCCTATTAGAAATATAAATAGACAAAGAAATTTGCCGTCACTAGTCGAAACTGTTGCTGTCTCTGGAGTTGTTAGAAACCTCCGCTCAGCTGTCACCATCCAGCTTCCGCGCCATTATTTCAGTGACGACCTTCAAGCAACATTCCACCTCCAAACAAAGAGTAGAAAATGACCAATTTATCCAAAAGCATAGTCCCACCAAAATACTAGTGATAGTACAACAGTACAAAGATGAGAAGCAGCTTCCTGTCTTGTATAAAACCAAGCTCCTGGTACCTCATCATGTCAACCTGACTGAAACTTATCAAGATAATCAGAAGGGGCCTACAGCTCAATGCTAAGCAAGCCTTCTTTCTCCTAGTGAATGAACGCAGCAGGGTGAGCCTGTCCACGCCCTTCTCCAAAGCATAGGAAAGTGAAAAGAATGAAGATGGATTTCTGTATATGGTCTACACTTGGAGGAGACGTTTAGAATGAAATTTTCAGTCTAAGACTAGAAAAATGTAGCTGTTCTAAAATGTTAATACCCTAACAAGAACAAAAGGGATATTGTCAACTGAGATTGATCAGTTCATCTAGTCACAGATCATCAAAACTGTAGTTTCCCACCTAAGAGGTTTAGTAATACACCATGTTAACAAGAAGAAAGCTAAAAACCATATGGTCATATCGGTTGATGCAGATAAAGCATTCGATAAGATACAACATCCCTTCATGATCAAGACTCTCAGCAATATTGGCATAGAAGAGTAATTTCTCAACACAATAAAAGCTATCTATTAAAAACCTATAGCGAACATCATCCTGAATGGAGAAAAGCTGAAAGCTTTTCCACTAAAACCAAGTACAAGACAAGGATGCCCACTTTCACCACTCCTTTTCAATATAGTACTGGAAGTTCTCTCCAACGCAATCAGAAAAGAGGAAAAGATAAAAGGCATTCAAATAGGAAAAGAAGAGGTGAAACTCCATTTGCAGAAGACATGATTGTATACATAGAAGATCCAATGGTATCCATGAAAAAAATTCCTGGAAGTAATACATGAATACAGAAAGTTGAAGAATACAAAATCAACATACAGAAATCTATACTATTTCTATATATGAACAGTAGGCAGACTGAGATAGAACTGAAAAAAGTAATTCCATTTACTATAGCCACGAAAAGTATAAGATACCTAGGAATAAATCTAACCAAAGAAGTGAAGCACCTCCACAAGGAAAACTATGAGAAGCTAAAAAAAGAAACTGAAAATGACAAAAAAGTGGAAAGAGATCCCATGATCCTGGATTGGAAGAATTAATATAATCAAAATAGGATTTTTTTTTTCATTTCAAGCAGTAAAATTAAGCTCCAAATGAGCACATTCAGCTTTGGAAAACTCTGTTATTTAAACTGGACAATCTTATCTTCAGACTTCAGAGGTTTAAAAATAAAATACTTTGCATTCTAAGTTGCCAATATAAAACAAAATATATATATAAATAACACAACCCATAGTAGCTGAAAATTAAACCTCAGAAAAATATAAAAACATAAAATATAAACCATTATTAGCAATACAGAGAATTTCTTTGAGAATATTTTAGGATTCAAGGAACATTTTTTTTTATTGTCATCATAATCTTTATATTACATTTGATTACATTTAACTTTACAGTGTATTACATTGCTTTTTCAAAAGGGAATGCCATGCATGTCAGTCAATACAGAGACATTAATCTCCCCACTTCAACATTCATTATCTTTTCTATGTTTTCCCCAATCATTATTATTATTATTCTAATGATTTTTTTAAAACAATCAATCGCTATTTCTCATTTTGCTTGTAAAAAGATTTTACCCATCATGAAATACTTCTCAGACCAATCCAGTTGAGAATACTATACATGTCATCACCAACAGGTAATAAGCCCTATCTGTTTCTCACTAACGTCCTGCCTCTCTATTGTTCTCTTGCTATCTTTCTCTATCCTCTTCTCTTCACCTTCCCCATTCCACACTGTCCTATTCTCATTAAGTACCTTCGCTGCTTTTATGTCCTCCAATTTTTTGCTCTCTACCATAGAGTGCGGATAGTCGGTATATATTGAGTGGATACATACAATATCTTTCTTTCATAGCCTGGCTTACTTCACTCAGCAATAGATCCTCCATATCTGACCACTTTCTATCACATGCCAGGGTCTTGTTATTTTTTATGGTTGAGTAATATTCCATAGAGTATATATACCACACTTTTCTAATCCATTCATCAGTTTGTGGACATTTAGGTTGGTTCCATGTCTTGGCAATTGTGAATAATGCTGCAATAAACATTGATGTGCAAGCACTTTTCTGACTGAGCGTTCTCCTGTCTTTTGCGTAAATACCCAGAAGTGGGATTGCTGGATCAAATGGTAGTTCTATTTGTAGATCTTTGAGGAACCTCCATATTGTTCTCCACAGTGGCTGAACTAGTTTACATTCCCATCACTTATCACTTTTTATATTCTTAATCTTTGCCATTCTGACAGGGGTTAGGTGGTATCTCATTGTGGGTTTTATCTGCATCTCCCTTATGATGAGGGATGTTGAACATTTCCTCATATGCTTTTTGGCTGTTCGTATATTCCTTAGAGAGATTTTTGTTCAGCTCGTTTTCCCATCTTTTAATGGGGTTAATCATTTTTTTTTTGCATAAGGCACTTGAGTTCCCTATGTATTCTGGTTATCAGTCCCTTGTCTGAGGCATATTTAACAAAAATATTTTCTCATTCTGAGGGTTGTCGGTTCACACTTGATAGTGTGAAGGAACATATTTTTAGAAAGAGGAATATTTCGGGACCAGCAGTTAGCTTAATGGCTATGTCGCTGGACTCCCACGTAGTCTTCCGTGGTTTGCGTCCTGGACCCGGTGGCTTAAAACTCATACCGGGCGCGTGTGTGTGCGTGCCCAAGATCCCAAGAGGAGAGTGGAGGAGAAGGGATTGCGGCGTGGGGAGGGGTGATTTCTCACTTTCTGTCTCACTACCTCTCTCTGTCTGTCTGGTGAGCGCACGCACCCTATAGCAAAAACCTCTAAAAAAAGAAAAGAAAATGAAAAAGGAATATTTTTAAAAATCATAGAAATGTGTCAGATATTTAAAACAAGAATTAATTACATCCCAAAATATAGAATAGTTAGTCCTCAAACAATAGTTATAAAATTTTTCTAGGCATAAAGGTAGAGATTTTTCATTAAGAATGTTCATAGAACTCCAAACAATGGTAATGATCAGAAATTAATGTCAAGATACTGTGAGAAAAATATTAACTATTACCTATTAATGAAATTTCTTCAGGGCTAGCAGGTGGCATGGTGGTTAAGGTGATGGCCTGCTCATGGCTGACACTGGTTCAAGTCCTGAATCTGGAGGCTTGCTTTCTCACTTTCTCTCTCTCTCTCTCTCTTTCTCTCTTCTCTCTGTCTCTCTCTGTATCTCTCTGGTCAATTTTAGGAAATAATAATGAATAAAATTAATTAATTCTTTAAAAATTTCCTTATAATTTATAAATAGGGAAAATTGTCTTCAAAAGCACAAAGTTAAACTTAATCTATCAATTTCCCTTTGTTACTGATGCATTCAATTACTTTAACAATATACACAAGATCATAAGGAGAAACTGATGGAACTTTAGACTTTATATTTTCACTAAACTATAATTCATATGAGAAGAGAGGAGAAAGATCACTCTCCAAAGTGAGAAGACATTTTAAAAAATAAAATATACAATTACATAAAATTACTTAAAATATTCCAACATTACCAATCAATAATTATAACAAAAATGAACGAAGGAGGAAATTGCAGTTGAAAATTACTGAAGAGCATTTTCCTCAAGTGGTAATGTATTTACATTTGTTTTTGGTCTAATTTAGGATTCTTCCTTCCAATCATACAGATTCATTACTAAGAAAATTCAGTCATGGATCTTCTCTGCATTCTCTTTTTTACCTCTCCTCTTAGACATCTCATAAGTTTCTCAGGCTTAAGACCTTAACTCTGAATACTCCTTATTTTGTGGACTGTCTGTCATTGATTCTGTATTTTGGCAGAGTACAAGCGTACATTTATTTAGCCAGAACTTGAAATAAACTTTTCTGTTGTTCGTAGTCCTTATCCATAGCAAAATACTGATAATTCTTCAGTCAAATATAACTCATATATACCTACTTCGTCCATCTCTGTTACCATTCCTTCATTCAAGTCTCCATAATCCTGTATTTCACATATTGCATCATCTTTCTAATAAATATCTCATAAACTTTTGTGCCCAGCATTCCACCTCAAATACACATTTTTACTCAGATTAATTATCTTTTACATAATGACCAGAGTGATTATATTAAATCACATTTTGACATTCTTTTGAATATTGTTTATTTATATGCTACCTTTTCATCTCTTTCTTCCTTTCTTTCTTTCTTCTTTTTTTTTTTTTTTCCAGAGGTTTTGGCTATAGGGTGTGTGCTCGCCAGAAAGACAGAGAGAGACAGAGAGACGGAAAGGAAGAAATCACCCCCTAGGGGAATGGCAACACTGCAACCCCTTCTACTCTATTCTCCTCTTGGGATTTTGGGCACGCATGCACACACGCCCAGCGTGAGTTTAAGCCATTGGGTCTGGGACTCGAACTGCAGCTGACTACATGGGAGTCCAGTGACATAACCATTACGCCAACCGCTGGTCCCAATGCTACCTTTTCTTGGATCTCAGATTAAATTTCTTTCATCAGTCATTCCTTGATTCTGAAATTAATATTAACCGTTTTGAGACCAGCAGATGGCATAATGGTTATGTCACTGAACGCTCATGTAGTCGACTGTGGTTTGAATCTCAGACTCGGTGGCTTAAAACTCATGTCTGGTGCATGTGCTTGTGTGCCCAAAACCCTGAGAGGAGAATGGAGGAGAAGGGAGACATGCCCTTCTCCCCTGGGGGGTGATTTCTTGCTTTCTGTCTCTCTCTCTTCCTCTGGCAATCACACACCCCCTATTCCAAAACTGTCTCTCAGAAAACATATATCTATATTAACAGTTTTTTCGTAATTTTTTTTATATTGTCATTAAGTCTCTTTCAGAATGCTCATTGCAATCTGTATAGCTTTCCCCGCATTTACTACAATTTGTACCTGTTCATGTAATGACTTCCTTCTCTGGTACATAGTCAGGTCCTTAAGAAAGGGGCTTCTATGTTTTGGGGTTAATCAGTATATATACATATACATGTGTGTGTGTATGCCCCAGAGCAGGCAGCCATTACTATATGATAAACTAATGACCGGCAATTATTTTATTTTATATTGTCATTAAGAAATGTTTTATGTCACATCAAATGAGTATATAGAGCCTACTGTATTGATTCAGTGGAGAGTTTGCTCACAGTTAATATTCTGGGAATTAACTACGATTTGTAAGAAATTCATTGGAAACTACTGATGGGAATGGGTTCAGCAAGTAAACATCATGAGCAGGACACTATGCGGAATGTGAGACTCCCTTTGAGAAGGGCATTTAATGGACACATTTATGGGGAAAAGGCAACAAATGCTCTCTCAAAAAGATAGTTATAAGAAGAAATTGTGAGATGTGGTGTGTGTTGAACAAAGGTAGCTACGATGAATGCTTCTTCTCTCGAAAAATTTCAGAACAGGGTTTAGAGCTTCCATGCACATCTCATTTAAAGTCTAAATTAATCTCTGTTCAATCCTTTACCTGAAAGAAGTCGGTGAGCACTGAGAGAGAGAAAGCGTGTGCCCTGACACTTGAAACCGTCTTCAGCAAGAAGACAAGGTTAAGGCCGCTGAGCACAGATCACATGACAGGAGCTATCCCCAGTACTTAAGTAAAGCTCAAGTGATTAAAATCCAGAGCTCCTGGGCCTGCCAATGGCATTGGATCCCACATGGCTGACTGCTGCACTGTTTGAGTCCCAGACTTGGTGGCTTGAAAAACACACCAGGTGCCTGTGTATGCATCCCCCACATCTTGAGAAGCAACTGGAGGAGAAAGCATTATGCCGTGTCCATCCCCACTGGATGGTGGTTGCTTTCTTTTTCTTCTTCTTTCTTTATTTATTTATCTATTTTTGGAGATGTTTTGCTGTAGGGCACGTGTGCTTGCCAGAAAGACAGAGAGAGACAGAAAGTGAGAAATCACTCCATAAGGGGGATGGCCACACCGCAATCCCTTCTCCTCTATTCTCTTCTCGGGGTCCTGGGCACACACACACATGCGCCCGGCGTGAGTTTAAGCCGCCAGGTCTGGGACTCAAACAGCAGTCGACTACATAGGAGTCCAGCGACATAGCCATGACACCAACTGCTGGTTACTGGGTAGTGATTTCTTACTTTCCTTCTCTCTCCACATGTGCCTTATAACAAAAACAAAGAAAAAAAAAATACTAAGATTTCTTCTTTGACAATTTTGCAGAAATTAGTCTTGATTCTATCCTTCAATTTTCATAGGCAACAAGTTATGGAGGGAACTAAAATACTTTTAAGCACATTTTGTGTGCCAAAAGATAAAAAGCCAAATTTCTTCCATCTTGTGCTTTGTCTCTTGGGTAAATTTAAGGAAATAATTTACTCAGCTACATAATTTTGACATTTTATTATTGGCTAGGTAAGTAGAAATTCCCTTAATATCCATAAATTACCTGCTCTAATGGCACCAGCATCATCATTACATTCCTAGGCCTAGTACCAAAGCATATTGCAAATGACAGAATTTGTAACTTTTATTCATGTTCAATGCAGTTTATGGTGCTTTTAGTCACTGAAAACGTTTCACTGTATTTTCTTTTTAGATTAAACACCAACAGCCCATCAAACACAGCTGCAGCAGCTCTAAAAGAGTGAATGGCCAAACACAGGGGCACAGTTTTGCCCATTACTCTGGTTTTCAGGAATACAGCTCTCTCCTGGTTCTCTGTTATTCGTACTCCCTGTGGAGGGTAAGGCTTTCCCACATTTCTCAAAATGGAAAACAGAAAGGTCTGTCTCTGTCAATGCTTTACCTTAAAAGCCATTGTTGTTATCTCCCACCTTAACCTCCATGTGTGAATGTTATTTTTCACAGTCTCATGAGTAGGACCACTGCAAGAAATATCACAATGCCATGATTATAGGCAGCTGAACATTTATGCTTTAAAGAAAGTTACATATTATAACAAAGGGAGCATAAATTGGAATTGATTTAATTAGAGGCCTTTAACACCCGCAAAATGATACTGCTTTTGTCTTTAGGGATACTATTGTATTACTGTTTTGCTTCACTAAATTAAAAATGCCATCAAGTTAGTAGTAAATTTTGAAGTGTGCTACTGAACAAACTCTAAAGGCAGTATAGAGGCCAGAAGTTCATATGTATCAAGAGAAACAAATTAGATACCAAGTTTAGAAATCGGCTCTCATTCCACGAAACATTGAAAGTACCATCAACATTTCAACATTTTTTTTTAAATACTCTATTTTAATGATTCAGCAGATTATTGCTGGTGTTTAGCTGCTGAAGGAGGTAAGTTTAATGAAGCTGAGTATTTTGGAATTTAAGAATATTTGGACTGTGGACTGCTCTACAATAATTGGAGTTTATTTCAAATGAGTTTTTCGATGCCTATTTTCTGAATGAGTGCGTATAATGACCTGGTAAATAATCCCATTGGAACACTCTTAAGACCCGATCAAGTGACCAGTCATGTTTTACTACCTGGGAAGTTTAGTGTTGACGACTTACAAGTGTAAAATTTCTAAGTGTGTGTGTGTGTGTGCGTGTGTGTCGGGTGAAATGAATATTAAGCTGAAATGGAAGACAAAATCATCTTTAAAATAAAATAAAAAAGGGTGTTGGAGAGCTGGGTGATGGTGCAGCAGAAAAATGTGGTACTCTGTGAGGTTTACCTAGCTGGGGAGGTTCTGGGTGTGTGTTCAGTGACCACCCTGAGTATGCTGGGCACATGTGTGCCCATTATCCAGGGCTGGCTGAGGCTGGCGGTGGATCTCAGCATCAATCCTGTTGGGGATGCTGTCTCTCTGTCTCTCTCTCTCTCACTCATAGAAAAAGAAGAGTTGTTTCTGGCCCACCCATGGTGACACAGGAGGTGGAGTGCCACTGTGCAATACTGGTGGCATATGAAAAAACCTGGGGTTGAGATCCCGGGTCCACCTGAATGTGCCTGACACAGTCATGGGTATGTCTCTGTTTCTGGCTGGCTGAAAGGCTGAGGCAAAAGGGTGACATGACAAGACCCTCTTGGGGTCTGTCTCTCTCTTACTCTGCCTCACTCTCTCTCACGCTGTAAATAAGTAAACTTAAAAGAAGACAAGCTCTGTCCGGTTTGAACGTTTCTGTCACATCAATCATTTGAAATGTCACAAGCATTAAGGGTTGTTGAGGCAAAGTCTGAACACAACAAGAGGTTTAGAAGAGACTAAAACTCTGTCAGGGTTTTCTCATCAGCAGTGTCTCAGTCCCGGTAGTAAGCAGGCTCAAGCATAACAGCAGAAAGAAATGTGGATGCTTATAGTAGGTCCACACAGGATGAAAGAGAAATTACAAGGACCAGCAGTTAGCGTAACGGCTATGTCGCTGGACTCCCAGGTAGTCGACCGCGGTTTGCGTCCCGGACACGGTAGCTTAAAACTCATGCCGGGCGCGTGTGCGTGTGTGCCCAAGGTCCTGAGAGGAGAACAGAGGAGAAGGGATTGCGGCGTGGCCACCCCCCCTGGGGGGGGGTGATTTCTCGCTTTCTATCTCTCTATCTTTCTCTGTCTGTCTGGCGAGTGCACACGCCCTATAGCAAAAAA